>NC_044550.1:168462194-168835993 GCF_007565055.1 Rhinopithecus roxellana
TATCACTTGTTAGTTATTATTAAGGAGAATTACCTAGTTTCTCTACCCAGTGCCTTGTTTTTCCCACTGCAAAATAATGTCTGTATCATAGGGTGGTTGTGAGGATTAAAGAAGTCAAAAGACATTAGAAAACTAGAGCCTGGCACTTCGTACTCAGAAGGAAAGCAGTGCTATATCTACATCATACAATAAGAAAATGATTTTACTTTTCTAAGCATGCATGACCCAAATTTATAAAGTTTTTTGCATAATATTGAATATTCACAGTAAGAGCCCAAAGGACAAATGATCGCACAGAAAGAGGAAAAGTTGAAGAACATAAAATTCTATAATATTCTGGAGGTCTTCTCTCTCTACCCTTTCCCACAAATGTGAATTTTGAGGTTGGAATATTAATCTACTGATTAATAGATTAGTACTTTCTTGCAAATGTTAAAATATGAATTTCAGGAACACTGAGATAAGGGTGTCAATAATTTTTTTAACATAAGAATCAATATTCTCTAGTATAACCAGAGACATAGGAATCAATATATATTAGTTTAATGTCAAAGCTAGACCTGCAGTTTTAAAAATAGGAAATTGCTTTCTGAGTGGAAAATGAAATGATTTCTTCTTAAAGTGGAAGGCCTGTTCAGGGCCTAACTGATCCCCTAGTGATGATCTTAGATTATACCTCATCTTTTGAGCTATTTTATTGTTGTTTAGCATTTTGTTTTTTTGCTATTTATAATATTCATTTATTAAGATTTTACTCTTACCTTAAAGAAGTACTTTTTCAAAAGCTGTCCTCCATGTTGTAAAATATATAAAATTGCTTATTTAATATGTGGAATTGTTTGTGACATAGTTAACTGGTTATATAAGCCACAGTTTCCTTTGAAATAATTTGCATTATAAGTAATCTCATATTTCAACCTAACATTTATAACAAGGTAGAGAATGAAAGTTATATATTAATTAATACACTAACTGGGAATAACACTTTTTTAAAAAGCTAAAATTCTGTTTTTAGTTTGAACCTACAAAGAGTTGCCAATGTCTGGGCCCATTACCTTTCTCTAAGAATTACCAAAGTTTGTAAGAAAGAACTTGTCTATTATCAGTCATTAATTCAATGTCCATCCTCCCTGTTAATACCAGGAGAAAAATAAGACGGAAAAAAGGGCAGTTCAGTGGTGATACTCTACTCTTTCCCTGCCTCACTTATGTTATGGGTAACCCATACTCAGTGTGGCTACTTTAAAGGCTTCAAGGCATTTGACTTGATGATCTGCCCTTGTGCTTATCTATGAATTAGCCAGAAATATCAAGTTCAATGTAACTACCAGTGTAACTACCAGAGTGTACCACATTGCACTGTCTTCATTCCATAAGTTAAGAAAGTGTGAATATACTGTAAATCAAAGGCTACCAGTGCAAAATCGTTTTTCAGCTTCAACTATCTTACCAGTTCCTGACTCAGGAGCACTGTCTACTTGCCCAAGAGAATCTAGGAGCAACAGGTAAATAGATGGACAAAGATGGTACTTGTAACTGAATCAGGAGTGCTATTTTGCGCAGTAAACAAGACACCAAAGAAGGAATTGGGCAGTGGGGAAGCTTGGATGCTTAACTTATACAAGGCACTGACAGTCAGTCATTGTTTTCCATAGATTCAGAAAGAAAATCAACAGGAGAAATTATAAAACATTTCCAGGTAAACAAACAGATATTGTTTCAATGTATGCCCCTCATATCTTCAGGCCAGGGCCAGGGAAAGAAAAAAGATTCAAATAATATTCATGTAAATATTATCAACTTATAAAAACAAATTGCTAAATAATATCCATTCTATTTTCCTACCTTGATAAATATACTTTTATAATTATAAAATTGAAAAATATGTGGAAGGCTATAGACTTTACTTTTAAATATTAAATTTAATTATTGCTATTGATGTCTAAATACTTTATAGATGGCAAGCGATGTTTAAATGAGCAATAAAATGTATACATAATTTTTTTATTCCACATTAACTCTTTTTCTTGCCTTTATTTCAGAAAGAACAATAATTATATTACCATAATCAATATTTGTATATAATTTGTGTGGAAAGAATAGTAAAAATATCAAATAAAATAAGATATAATTGTATTGAAAGTGTAAAATATTAATATTTGCACAAAAATGTCAGTTAAGTTAAATGTAAGTAATATGAATGTTTGAGAGTTATTTTTCTTTTAAATTATTTACAATTCCCTACTAACATTAAAAGGCAAAATACAGATTACCAATAATGAATATAAATATTTGAAAATTGTTACCTAAAATTATTTAAATAGCATTTAATTTGGTTTTTAAAAAACATGTATTTTAATTATTTAAAAAAAATTTGCAAGCTTGCAAAATGCTGTCAATTTAAGGAATTGCTATCTCATTAATAATACATGTTATGTTTAGAAATGTACTCACATATATAGTATGCATAAATTTAACAGCATTATACATTGTTTAATGTTAACAATGTTTGTTAATCATTCTATATAACTGCTTAAAGGATCTCACTAATTCTGAATCACAAATTGAAACACTATGAAAGAAAATTGAAATCTGGCACCACTAGAGTAGGGGAGTATTCCATTAAATAAGAATCTATTGTGTTCATATTGTCTGAAAGTAAGCATGTGACAAGTTGATTAATTAGTTTTTTTTTTTTCTTACTGAAATATTTTCACCAGGCAAATAGTATCTGAAATTCAAATTATTCACTCCATGACTCTGACATTGCAAATAAAGAATTCACAAACTTCCAAGGTATTAGGATATAGTTACTTTTTCTTTGAAAAACATAAAGCAAGAGAGGTGAAGATGTGTTTCCTGGAGTTCTGAAGTGTTAGGAGATTAGATACTTTGGGGTTAAACGTCTTGCTGAGTCAACATTGAGTCAAACTGTTGAATCAATAGGCCATACACATTCTTGCATATATGCATTGTATTGTATTGTCTTATTATTTTTTTGTTTTGCAAATTTTATGTGATGTGCAAGCCACAGCCCAGGTGTTCTGCATGCTAAAGTCTAAAATGGATAATGTTTGAATTATTTTCCTATATCCCTATTTTCTTTCCTCTACAGTGTAGTGAGATGAAGAATAGTCAGTTTCTCACTCCATGCCAAATCTATCAAGCCACAAACTTGGCTGATAATTGAAGAGCCCAATTATATACAACATTGGAGTATTTTATAACTAAAGGGCTGGAAAGAGTATGTAAGAAGCTGCCATTCAAAGCCAGGAATTGTACAGTGATTTTCTGAGAGTTCTCTGATTAATCTACTATTAAAGCCCAATAAGTAGTCAATATTTGGATACCTGCCTTGGAATAGATTGCATTTGAAAGGCAAAAGAGACATGCGAATAATCTCCACTAAGTAAAAATCAAAACAAATAAAACATATATTTGCCCCTTTTTTACTTATCCTTGTTCTTTTAACCCTAGCTCTCTCTTCAATTGTAAAAGGGCTAAAAGCAGAAGGAATGAAAACCAGAGTTTCCTAGGAAAAGGGCAGCTAATGCCCCCTTCCACTTCTACATTTTTGTTCATGAATCCATGATTAGACTTGAACTCTGGGGAAGGGAAGAAACTTAAAATTCTGTGGACCTGTGGTCCCAGCTACTGAGAAGGCAGAGGTGGAAGGATTCCTTGAGTCTGAGAGGTTGAGGCTGCAATGATCCATGATAATACCTCTGTGCTCCAGCCTGAGCCACAGAGCGAGACACTGTCTAAAACAAACACAAAATTGGATTTAAGTTTAAAGTTGTGATTTAAACAAAGCTATCTTTTGTAACATTTGAAAAAAATTTTCCAAGTGTAAATAAAATTATACTGTATACCCAAGATATCATTAAGTAGCAGCAAGGAGAAATCTGATATATCATGTTTAAATACATTAATTACAGTGCAATTTCTGTTTCTTGGATGTACCCCACTTAGCGCATTTCATTCAATCAACTGGTTACACCTTTAGGTAATATTGTGACATTTTAATATTTTCCCAAAAAAGGAATGATATAATTAACATCGTTATCACTCAGTCTTTCTGCGTTTTCCTCAATATTTCCTTGAAATATATTTTATAAGTATGAAATGCATATTGCTAAACGTGTAATAACCCAACTTTAAAATTCATTAGTTTTTCATAATTTTAGTACAACTCTGTATTCATTCAAATTTAATTGTATTCCAAGGAAGGTGAGTGCAATTTCAATAACTTTTTGGTCTAGATGACTTGAGTCTCAGTGCTAAATATGGAAGTGTAACCCTCAAAGCAAACATAAAACAGATTTAGGTCAGATAATATGTTAAATTACAAAAAAAATCCAAGAAATGCCATGATGTTTATATGACGCCATGGTCTAAACATCTTCCAAATGCTCACATCCTAGGGTATAATCCCTTCTCTTTAAATGGAGGTGACACCTGTGTGCTCCTTTTAACCAGTAGAATATAGCAAATGAGAGAGAATATTAATCCCATAATTATGTTATGCTATCACCACCGTGAGCATCACCATCATCATCGTAATTATCATCATTATCATCACCTTCCTCAGGTCCAGATGTATCACTCTTTGAAATGTGTTGCCATAAATTTCTTAAAAGAGCTTTATATGGGCAAGCATTTGGGTAATGAATATTTTGAATTCTGAATATTATTTCTGTCAAGGATAATTGTATTAAGGCTGTTCTCTGTGCTAAAACACTGGGAAAGCCTTGTCCAAATCAATTATTTTTTTAACCAAGAGTTTAGATAAAGAGCTGAGGCAAGTTAATGCATTCACAGGTGCATTTTCTTATGGCTTCTGTTCCTTATGTCTATCATCATTGTCTTTCATTATGCATGATGCATGATGCCCCGTACATATCTCTTTCTTTGCATTGCTTTTTCCTTCCTTTTTTTTTTTTCTGATACACAGTCCCACTCCCACACCCAGGCTGGAGGGCAGTGGTGGTATCACTGAACACTGCTGCCTTGACTTCCTGAGCTTAGGTGATTTTCCCACCTCAGCCTCTTGAGTAGCTGGGATTACAGGCATGCGATACCATGCCCAGCTAAGTTTCATTTTTTGTTTTTGTTTTTTGCTTTTGTTTTTGGAAAGAAGGGGTTTCACCACGTCGCCCTGGCTGGTTTTGAACTCCTGGGCTCAAGCTATCCTCCTGCCTCGGCCTCCCAAAATGCTGGACAGACACGTGAGGCACAGCACTTGGACTTTCTTTGAACTTAAGACATGTTTTATGTTTATTCCTTTTTCTCTCTGAAAGTTCTTTGTAACTTATTCCTTTCTCTCTCTGAAACTTTTTTTTTTAAACTTCACTAGATCTTTTGATATAGAACAATTAAATTATCCTATCCTTGAATTTGGGAAACTTCAAATTATGCATTTTTACTATCTTTTTTAAAAAAGTAAAGCCTAACTTTCACCAATATCTATATAGTGAATTCATGACATTGTGAAGGGCAGAAGTATTGACTTTTATTCAAATCAAGTAGATTAAGCAAAAGATGGAGTAAAGTACCAGTTATATTAATGCAAAAGTGACTAAGTTGGGTTTTCTCTCTATTTCTTGGCAAGACAAACACAAAATAACAACATTCATCTCCTATGTTTTATTTTGTATCAAAATAATATTATTTAATACATTTTAAGACGTTCTGCTATTGTTTTGAAAGTGTTGATGATGGGTAATTTAAATGTGATAAAAAATTTAGAAGAAAAAGCATTCTTCTTTGTAGATTAAAACTTCAAATTTTTTTCTTTTTCATCTATAAGTGTTAGCTAGTATTTATCTTCATTTAATATTTTAGTTGAAAAGGAATACAGTGTGGTCAGTCAATATAATACACTACAAAAATGAATTTTCTGTATTTTATTCATTTTTCACATTTATTTGTAAACTTTCTTAAGTCTAAAATAAATCTGTAGTGACTTTCTATATTATTTAGCCATATTGATGATTTAACCACCAAGACTCTAAGAAACTGAAGAAAGAAAAAAGAAATAAGAAAATAAGATTAAAGAATAAACATAATGAACTAAACAAGAAAGTTTAATAAAATTTATATATGTAGCTCACCTTATATCTTTTTCTCAGAAAAAAAAAAACACATTTGATTATGTAAAGATATCTTTCTCTTAATTACACTGGAATTAATGCCCACATGAGCATGTACACACACACACACACACACACACACAGACGTAGGATCATTACAAAGAAAAACAAGATCCCAAGGATGGCAAACTCAGGCAGAAGTAAAGTAAATTTTCATTTAATTGAGATTTACATTTCTCCTTGCTTACAAGAAAACTCACTGCTGTCAGACTTCTTTTAATGAGAACTTTGCCCTGTGAAAAAAAGAATAGTCACTTAACAAGAACTGCTCTATAAAATATGAGTAGATGCTTCAATTTAAATTTCTACAAGGTGTGGAAAAGGTTAGTTAGTTGACTTGTAATCAAATGATCAGGACACTTTTCTTTCCCTACTGTTAATTCTGTGTGTGGCTTTTAGTTCCATTCCATATGCAAACCTTTAAACTCATGTTTGTGGAAACTTATTAGCTTGGTGCAAAGATAGTTGTGGTTTTAGCCACTGAGAGTAATGGCAAATTGTGGTTTTTGCCATTGAGAGTGATGGCAAAAAACACAATTACTTTCCCACTGACCTAGTAATTTAACCATTATTATATGGCAAATTTAGAAATTATATATGGTTTTCTAGGCTTCTGTGGGAAATAAATATAGTTTAATAAACAAGGTTCAGTCTCTGACATTAAAGTATGTTATAATTAGGTGTTGTTAACTAGCACAAGAAAAAATATACCAACATAGCACATACAAAAGCCCTAAGTTTGAAGTGCTCCATCTTGAGTGAAGATAAGCAAGAAAGACACGGTGGTTGGAGATGAGTGAGGAAAGAAAAAGAGGGCCAGGAAGGAAAGTTGAAGGAAATAGGCTCAGCTACTACTGGGCCTGGTAGGCCTTGAGCCAAACATTGGCTTTTTTGTTGAGTAAGATAAGAAGGTAATGAGGGTTTCAAAAGAATGATGTGCTCCGATTGGCGTTTTGGCAAAATCACTCTTGCTGCCAGCAGGGAACCAAACTAAATTAGTAGAACAAGTCTCGGTAAGAGGCTATTATAATAGTGTAGGGAAAAGATGATCATATCTTGGACCAACAAGTCAGAAGTGATGATGGTGAGCTGTGGTCAGTTCAGAATCCATTAATGACAGGATTTACTGTTAGAGTGGACCTACTTTTGGAGAGAAGAAAGAGCCAAAAATATTGATGCTTTTCATTTCTCAGGATTTTTGCCCTGAGAGAGAAATGAAAAGCATCGAGTAGCAATTCACTAAGATGGAAATGATAGGGGAAATATTCTTGTATTAACAGACTAATAGGATTTTGAATGAGAAAGGCAGGAATAAGAATAGAAAAGGAAATTTTTAAAGTAAATTAAACTGTTTTATTATACTTTAAGTTCTAGGATACATGTGCAGAACGTGCAGGTTTGTTACATAGGTATACATATGCCATGATGGTTTACTACACCTATCAACTCGTCATCTACATAAGGTATTTCTCCTAATGCTATCCCTCCCTTAGTGTCCCCCATCTCCTGACAGGCCCCAGTGTGTGATGTTCCCCTTCCTGTGTCCATGTGTTCTCTTTGTTCAACTCCCAATTATGAGTGAGAACATGCAGTTTTTGTTTTTCTGTTCTTGTGTTAGTTTGCTGAGAATGATGGTTTTCAGCTTCATCCATGTCCCTGCAAAGGACATGAACTCATGCTTTTTATGGCCACCTAGTATTCCCTGGTGTATATATGTCACATTTTGTTTGTCCAGTCTACCATTGATGGGCATTTGGGTTGGTTCCAAGTCTGAACTATTGTGAATAGTGCTGCAATAAGCATACGTGTACATGTATCTTTATAGTAGGATAATTTATAATCCTTTTACACTAACAGTGTAAAAGTGTTCCTATTTCTCCACTTCCTCTCCAGCATCTATTGTTTCCTGACTTTTTAATGATTGCCATTCTAACTGGAGTGAGATGGTATCTCGTTATGGTTTTGATTTTCATGTCTCTAATGATCAGTGATGACGAACTTTTTTTTCATGTTTGTTGTCTGCATAAATGTCTTCTTTTGAGAAGTGTCTGTTCATCTCCTTTGCTCACATTTTGATGGGGTTTTTTGTTTTGTTCTTGTAGATTTGTTGAAGTGTTTTGTACATTCTGGATATTAGCCCTTTGTCAGATGGATAGATTGTAGAAATTTTCTCCCATTCTGTAGGTTGCCTGTTCACTGTAATGATAGTTTCTTTTGCTGTGCAGCAGTCCTTTAGTTAAATTAGATTCTGTTTGTCAATTTTGACTTTTGTTACCATTGCTTTTGGTGCTTTAGTCATAAAGGTTTTGTCCATGCCTAAGTCCTGAATGGCATTGCCTAGGTTTTCTTTTAGGGTGTTTATGGTTTTAGGCCTTACATTTAAGTCTTTAATCCACCTTGAGTTAATTTTTGTATAAGGTGTAAAGAAGGGGTCCATTTTCAGTTTTCTGCATATGACTAGCCAGTTTTCCCAATACCATTTATTAAATAGGGAGTCCTTTCCCCATTGCTTGTTTTGGTCAGATTTGTCAAAGATCAGATGTTTGTAGATGTGTGGTGTTATTTCTGAGGCCTCTGTTCTGTTCCATTGGTCTATATATTTGTTTTGGTACCATGACCATACTGTTTTGGTTACTGTAGCCTTGTAGTATAGTTTGAAGTCAGGTAGCATGATGCCTCTAGTTTTATTCTTTTTCCTTAGGATTATCTTGGCTCTACAGGCTCTTTTCCAGTTTCGTATGAAATTCAAAGGAGTTTTTTTTCTACTCCTGTGAAGAAAGTCAGTGGTAGCTTCATGGGGATAGCATTGAATCTATAAATTACTTTGGGCAGTGTGGTCATTTTCATGATACTGATTCTTCCTATCCATGAGCATGGAAAGATTTTCCATTTGTTTGTGTCCTCTCTTATTTCCTTGAGGAGTGGTTTGTAGTTCTCGTACAAGAGGGCCTTCACCTCCCTTGTAAGTTGAATTCCTAGGTATTTTATCCTCTTTGTAGCAATAGTGAATGGGAGTTCACTCAAGATTTGGCTCTGTTTGTCTATTTTTGGCATATAAATATGCTTGTGATTTTTGCTCATTAATTTTGTATCCCAAGACTGCTGAAGTTGCTTATCAGCTTAAAGATTTTGGGATAAGATGATGGGTTTTCTACATGTAAAATCATGTCATCTGCAAACAAAGACAATTTGACTTCCTCTTGTCTTATTTGAATGTGCTTTATTTCTTTCTCTTGCCTGATTGCCCTGGCCAGAACTTCCAATACTATAATAAATAGGAGTGGTGAGAGAGGGCATCCTTGTCTTGTGCCGGTTTTCAAAGAGAATTGTCCAGCTTTTGCCCATTCAGTATGATATTGGCTGTGGATTTGTCATTAAAAAGTCGTTATTTTGAGGGTACTTTCCATCAGTACCTAGTATATTGAGAGTTTTTAGCATGAAGGGGGTGTTGAATTTTATCAAAGATCATTTCTGCATCTATTGAGATAATACTGTGTTTTTTTTTTTGTCATTGGTTGTGATTATGAGATGGATTACATTGATTGATTTGCATATGTTGAACCAATCTTGCATCCCAGGGATGAAGCCAATTTGATTGTGGTGGATAAGCTTTTTGATGTGCTGCTGAATTCGGTTTGCCAGTATTTTATTGAGGATTTTTGCATCAATGTTCATCAGGGATATTGGGCTGAAATTTTCTTTTTCTGTTGTGTCTCTGCCAGGTTTTGTGCTTTTGATTGAGTTTCTTAACCCTGAGTTCTAATTTGATTGCACTGTGGTCTGAGAGACTGTTATGATTTCTGTTCTTTTGCATTTGTTGAGGAGTGTTTTACTTCCAATTATGTTGTCAATTTTAGAATAAGCATGATGTGGTACTGAGAAGAATGTATATTATGTTGATTTGGTGTGGAGAGTTCTGTAGATGTTGATTAGGTCCACTTGATCCAGAGCTGAGTTCAAGTACTGATTATCCTTTTTAATTTTCTGCCTCATTGATCTGTCAAATACTGACAGTGCGATGTTCAAGTCTCCCACTATTGTTGTGTGTGAGTCTATGTCTCTTTGTAGGTCTCTAAGAACTTGCTTTATGAATCTGAGTGCTTCTGTATTAGATGCATATATATTTAAGATAGTTAGCTCTACTTGTTGCATTGATCCCTTTACCATTATGTAGTGTCCTTCTTTGTCTTTTTGATCTTTATTGGTTTAAAGATTGTTTTATCAGAGACTAGAATTACAACCCCTGCTTTTTTTCCCCCTTCCATTAGCTTGGTAAATATTCCTCCATTGCTTTATTTTGATTCTATGTGTGTCTTTGCACGTGAGATGGGTCTCCTGATTAAAGCACACTGATGGGTCTTATCCAATTTGCCAGTCTGTGTCTTTAAGTTAGGCCTTAGCCTATTTACATTTAAGGTTAATAGTGTTATGTGTGAATTTGATCCTGTCATTATGATGCTAGGTGGTTATTTTGTCTTTTAGTTTATGCAGTTTCTTCATAGTGTTGATGGTCTTTACAATTTTATATGTTTTTGCAGTGGCTGGTACCGGTTTTACCTTTCCATAGTTAGTGCTTTCTTCAGGAGCTCTTATAAGGGAGGCCTGGCAGTGACAAAATCTTTTAGCATTTGCTTGTCTGTAAAGAATTTTATTTCTCCTTTGCTTATGAAGCTTAGTTTGGTGAGATAAGAAATCCTGGGCTGAAAATTCTTTGTTTTTGTTTTTGTTTTTGGTTTTTGTTTTGTTTTGTTTTGTTTTGTTTTGTTTTGAGATGGAGTGTCGCTCTGTCACCCAGGCTGGAGTGCAGAGGCACGGTCTTGGCTCACTGCAAGCTCCGCTTCCCGGGTTCATGTCATTCTCCTGCCTCAGCCTCCTGAGTAGCTGGGACTACAGGTGCCCACCATCATGCTCTGCTGATTTTCTGTATTTTTCGTAGAGATGGGGTTTCACTGTGTTAGCCAGGATGGTCTCGTTCTCCTGACCTTGTGATCCACCCACCTCAGCCTCCCAAGAAAATTATTTTCTTTAAGAATGTTGAATATTGGCCCCCACTCTATTCTGGCTTATAGGGTTACTGCCAAGAGATCAGTTGTTAGTCTGATGAGCTTCCCTTTGTGGGTAACCTGACCTTTCTCTTTGAGTGCCCTTAACATTTTTTCCTTTATTTCAACCTTGGTGAGTCTGATGATTATGTATCTTGAGGTTGCTCTTTTCAAGTAGTGTCTTTGTGGTGTTCTCTGTGTTTCCTGAATTTGAACGTTGGCCTGTCTTCCTAGGTTGAAGACGTTGTCCTGGATAATATCCTGAAGAGTGTTTTCCAACTTGGTTCAATTCTCCCCATCACTTTCAGATACACCAATCAAACGTAGGTTTGGTCTTTTCACATAGTCTCATATTTCTTGGAGGTTTTACCATTCATTTGCATTCTTTTTTCTCTAATCTTGTCTTCATGATTTATTTCATTAAGTTGATCTTCAGTCTCTGATATCCTTTCTTCCACTTGATTGACTTGGCTATTGATACTTGTGTATGATTCACAAAGTTTTTGTGCTGTGTTTTTCAGCTCCATCAGATCATTTATGTTCATTGCTAAACTGGTTATTCTAGTTAACAATTCCTCTAACCTTTTTTCAAGGTTCTTAGCTTCCTTGCATTGGGTTAGAACATACCGCTTTAGCTTGGAAGAGTTTGTTATTACCCACATTCTGAAGCCTACTTCTGTCAATTCACCAAACTCATTCTCTATCCAGTTTTGTTCCCTTGCTGCCAAGAAGTTTTGATCCTTTGGAGGAGAAGGGGCATTCTGGTTTTTGGAATTTTCAGCCTTCTTGCACTGGTTTTTCCTCATCTTTGTGGATGTGTCTACCTTTGGCCTTTGATGTTGGTGATCTTTGGTTGGGGTTTCTGTGTGGATGTCCCTTTTCGTTAATGTTGATGCTATTCCTTTCTGTTTGTTAGTTTTCCTTCCACGAGTCAGCCCCCTCTACTGCAGGTGTGCTGGAGTTTCCTGGAGGTCCACTCCAGACCCTGATTGTCTGGGTATAACCAGTGGAGGCTGCAGAACAGCAAATATTGCTGCCTGTTCCTTCCTCTGGAAGCTTCATCCCAGAGGGGCACCTGCCAGATGCCAGACAGAGCTCTCCTTTATGAGGTGTCTGTTGACCCCCGCTGGGACGTGTCTCTCAGTCAGGAGGCACGGGGGTCAGGGACCCACTTGACAAGGCAGTCTGTCCCTTAGCAGAGCTCAAGCACTGTGCTGAGAGACCCACTCCTCTCTTCAGAGCTGAGAGGCAGGAATTGTTAAATCTGCTGAAGCTACTCCCACAGCTGCCCCTTCCCCCAGTGCTCTGTCCCAGGGAGATGATAGTTTTACCTATAAGCCCCTAACTGGGGTTGTTGCCTTTCTTTCAGAGATTTCCTGCCCAGAGAGGAGGAATCTAGAGAGGCAGTATAGCTGCAGCAGCTTTGCTGAGCTCAGGTGACTCTGTCCAGTTTGAACTTCCAGGCAGCTTTGTTTAAACTGTGTGGGGAAAACCACCTACTCAAGTCTCAGTAATGGCAAACACCCCTCCTCACACCAAGCTCCAGCGTCCCAGGTTGACTTCAGACTGCTGTGCTGGCAGCAAGAATTTCAAGCCAGTGGATCTTAGCTTGCTGGGCTCTATGGGAGTGGGACTTGCTGAGCTAGCCTTCTTGCCTCCCTGGCTTCAGCTCCCTTTCCAGGGGAGTCAATGGTTCTGTCTCACTGACGTTCCAGGCACCATTGGGGTATGAAAAAAAAAAAAAAATCTCCTGCAGCTAGCTCAGTGTCTGTCCAAAAGGCCACCCATATTTATGCTTGAAACCCAGGGCCCTGGTGGTGTAGGCACTCAAGGGAATCTCCTGGAGTGTGGGTTGTGAAGACCATGGGAAAAGCGTAGTATCTGGGCTGAAATGCACCCTTCCTCATGGCACGATCCCTCATAGCTTCTCTTGGCTAGTGGAGGAAGTTCTCTGAACCTTTGTACTTTCAGGGTGAAGCAATGCCTCACCATGCTTTGGCTTGCCCTCCGTGGGCTGCACTCACTGTGTAACGAGTTCCAGTGAGAGGAGCCAGGGACCTCAATTGGGAATGCAGAAATCACTTGCCTTCTGCATGGGTCTCACTGGGAGCTGCAGATTGGAGTTGTTCCTATTTGGCCGTCTTGCCAGCCACTAAGATTTTTAAATAGAGAGAAAAATTAAATAAATGTGGACCACAGGGTAGGGTGACAGGAGAGCTCTTACTTATTTTGAAGCACAAGAGAGCAATTGTCTCATGAAGGCACAATACATGTGGAATTATTAAATCTGATACTGAGAATGCAGTATAAAGGACATAGAATATTTTCTTGGACTTCCCCACTTTTTGAAAGTTACTAGCTTTTTCAATAGAAAAGTTCCTCATTTAAATTTCAGACAGACTATAACTGATTACCCTATCTGAATGAGGCCAAACATTTTCTGACTAGAATCCTAGGTTGAATTATTCAGTAAAATATTACAAATATTTGTAGAGATTCATGTACATGGCTGAATTGACTTGTATTTTAATCAGCAATTTGTACATGGTACCCTTGGATATTTGATAATGTTTCTAAAATTACACATTATTTACATTTTGATGTATATTTGGTTCAACCCTGGTGCAACTGAGCACAAACCCAAAGCCTTTTATCTGAATTGAACGTTTATATTTCTTCTTTTTAAAATTTTTTTCTTTTCTTTTTTGAGACAGAGTCTTGCCATGTCGCCCAAGCTAGAGTGCAGTGTTGTGATCTTGGCTCACTGAAAACTCCTGCAGTTCAAGCAATTGTCCTGCCTCAGCCTCCCAAGTAACTGATGTTACAGGCATGTGCCACCACACCAGGCTAATTTTTGTAGTTTTAGTAGAGGTGGGGTTTTGCCAGGTTGGCCAGGCTGCCCTGGAACTCTGGACCTCAAGTGATCCACCAGCCTCAGCCTCCCAAAGTGCTTGGATTACAGGTGTGAGCCACCATGCCCAGTCACTAAATTGTTTTCATATATGATACATACATTACCATTCTTTTCTACCGGTGTAATTAATAATTTCTATACAAATATATCATACATGTATTTCAAATTTTATGATTTATCATTTTCTGTTAATTTTTTAAGTATTCACAGTTAAATCTATTAATCTGTTGCTTGAAGTTTTCTGTTTTTAGTGTTATGTTTAATATTACTAAAATAAACATGTGTATAATAAGGTCTGGTGGCCCCAGCTTGTCTGTCTACCTTCTTACTTGGGATAAACCTGTTTGTCTACAGATAAGGATGACCACTGACTCTGGACATGTTCACTACTGGCAAGACTGGCTAGAATGAAAAATAAAGGAAATAGGAATGTTATAAGCCTCCATTCATGTCAAAACAAAAAGAGATTTAATCTGAACATCACAGATGACATCAAGATCCCTAAATCCTTTAGAGAGTAATTTTCTGATTTTAAGCTGATGTTAAATGCCACTGTAACAAAGATGGGAAACTTCCTTGTTCTCATTCTTTAGATTTACTCTGCTGAGTGTCCATAATACTCACCTTCTGAGTGAAAAATATCTGTGGGCTGTGGTGCTGTGTGTATTAGTTTGACCATAATAAGTGAAGGCTATGGTACATAAATAACACCAACAACCATATATCATAAGAAGAATTCCAGATCCTGTATAACAGGGTACTCGTCCTGCCCCAATATAAAGCTTTTACTAATAGCTGGTCCACTTAGAACTTATCTCATTCAAAAGAATGCCAAAACGTAAATAAACTAAAATGGATCTCTACATATATAACAAGGGAAAAAAAAAGAAATTAACAAACAGGCAGAAAGATGGAAAAAAAATAACTACTTTGGCAGATAAAGAACATCAATAAAAACGTCACCAAGGCAACAACTTTTTAAGCAAATACTATCATAATTTTTTAAAAAAGGAATGAATTTCCATTATACAATAAGAGTACAAGGCAGAAACACAAAATTCACTAAAAAGCTGAAATATCCACAACTCAGAAAAAGGAGAAAGAAAATATAGTGCAATCCTAGTCTCTGATAAAACAGACTTTAAACCATCAAAGATCAAAAGAGACAAAGAAGGCCATTACATAATGGTAAACAGATACATTCATCAGGAAGAGCTAACTATCCTAAATATATATGCACCCAATACAGGAGCACCCAGACTCATAAAGCAAGTCCTTAGAGAATTACAAAGAGACTTAGACTCCCAGACAATAATAATGGGAGACTTCAACACTCCACTGTCAACATTAGACAGATCAATGAGACAGAAAGTTAACAAGGATATCCAGGAATTGAACTCAACTTTGCCCCAAGCAGACCTAATAGACATCTACAGAAGTCTCCACCCCAAATCAACAGAATATACATTCTTCTCAGCACCACATCGCACTTATTCCAAAATTGACCACATAATGGGAAGTAAAGCACTCCTCAACAAATGTAAAAGAACAGAAATTATAACAAACTGTCTCTCAGACCACAGTGCAATCAAACTAGAACTCAGGACTAAGAAACTCAATCAAAACCGCTCAACTACATGGAAACTTAACAACCTGCTCCTGAATGACTATTAGGTACATAACGAAATGAAGGCAGAAATAAAGATGTTCTTTGAAACCAATGAGAACAAAGATACAACATACCAGAATCTCTGGGACACATTTAAAGCAGTGTGTAGAGGGAAATTTATAGCACTAAATGCCCACAAGAGAAAGCTGGAAAATCAAAAATTGACACTCTAACATCACAATTAAAAGAACTAGAGAAGCAAGAGCAAACACCTTCAAAAGCTAGCAGAAGGCAAGAAATAACTAAGATCAGAGCAGAACTGAAGGAGATAGAGACACAAAAAAACCTCCAAAAAATCAATGAATCCAGGAGTTGGTGTTTTGAAAAGATCAACAAAATTGATAGACCGCTAGCAAGACTAATAAAGAAGAAAAGAGAGAAGAATCAAATAGACGCAATAAAAAATGATAAAGGGGATATCACCACTGACCCCACAGAAATACAAACTACTATCAGAGAATACTATAAACACCTCTACGCAAATAAACTAGAAAACCTAAAAGAAATGGATAATTTCCTGGACACTTACACTCTCCCAAGACTAAACCAGGAAGACATTGAATCCCTGAAAAGACCAATAGCAGGCTCTGAAATTGAGGCAATAATTAATAACCTATCAACCAAAAAAAGTCCATGATGAGACAGATTCACAGCCGAATTCTACCAGAGGTACAAAGAGGAGTTGGTACCATTCCTTCTGAAACTATTCCAATCAATAGAAAAAGAGGGAATCCTCCCTAACTCATTTTATGAGGCCAACATCATCCTGATACCAAAGCCTGACAGAGATACAGCAAAAAAAAAGAATTTTAGACCAATATCCCTGATGAACATCGATGCAAAAATCCTCGATAAGATACTGGCAAACTGAATACAGCAGCACATCTAAAAGCTTATCCACCATAATCAAGTGGGCCTCATCCCTGGGATGCAAGGCTGGTTCAACATACGCAAATCAATAAACCTAATCCAGCATATAAACAGAACCAAAGACAAAAACCCCATGATTATTTCAATAGATGCAGAAAAGGCCTTTGACAAAATTCAACAGCCCTTCATGCTAAAAACTCTCAATAAATTCGGTATTGATGCAAAATACCTCAAAATAATAAGAGCTATTTATGACAAAGCCACAGCCAATATCATACTGAATGGGCAAAAAATGGAAGCATTCCTTTAGAAAACTGGCACAACACAGGGATGCCCTCTCTCACCACTCCTATTCAACATAGTGTTGGAAGTTCTGGCTAGGGCAATCAGGCAAGAGAAAGAAATCAAGGGTATTCAGTTAGGAAAAGAAGAAGTCAAATTGTCCCTGTTTGCAGATGAAATGATTGTGTATTTAGAAAACCCCATTGTCTCAGCCCAAAATCTCCTTAAGCTGATAAGCAACTTCAGCAGTCTCAGGATACAAAATCAATGTGCAAAAATCACAAGCATTCTTACACACCAGTAACAGACAAACAGAGAGATAAATCATGAATAAACTCTCATTCACAATTGCTTCAAAGAGAATAAAATACCTAGGAATCCAACTTACAAGAGATGTAAAGAACCTCTTCAAGGAGAACTACAAACCACTGCTCAGTGAAATAAAAGAGGACACAAACAAATGGAAGAACATACCATGCTCATGGATAGGAAGAATCAGTATTGTGAAAATGGCCATACTGCCTAAGGTAATTTATAGGTTCAATGCCATCCGCATTAAGCTACCAATGACTTTCTTCACAGAAGTGGAAAAAACTGCTTTAAAGTTCACATGGAACCAAAAAAGACCCCACATTGCCAAGACAATCCTAAGTCAAAAGAACAAAGCTGGAGGCATCACGCTACCTGACTTCAAACTATACTACAAGCCTACAGTAACCAAAACAGCATGGTACTGGTACCAAAACAGAGATATAGACCAATGAAACAGAACAGAGCCCTCAGAAATAATATAACACATCTCCAGCCATCTGATCTTTGACAAACCTGAGAAAAACAAGAAATGGGGAAAGGATTCCCTATTTAATAAATGGTGCTGGGAAAATTGGCTAGTCATAAGTAGAAAGCTGAAACTGGATCTTTCCTTACTCCTTATACGAAAATTAATTCAAGATGGATTAGAGACTTAAATGTTAGACCTAAAACCAGGAAAACCCTAGAGGAAAACTTAAGTAACACCATTCATGACATAGGCATGGGCAAGGACTTCATGTCTAAATCACCAAAAGCAATGGCAACAAAAGCCAAAATTGACAAATGGGATCTAATTAAACTAAAGAGCTTCTGCACAGCAAAAGAAACTACCGTCAGAGTGAACAGGCAACCTACAGAATGGGAGAAACTTTTTACAGTCTACTCATCTGACAAAGGGCTAATATCCAGAACCTATAAAGAACTCAATCAAATTTACAAGAAAAAATCAAACAACCTCATCAAAAAGTGGGCAAAGGATATGAGCAGACACTTCTCAAAAGAAGACATTCATACAGCCGACAGACACATGAAAAAATGCTCATCATCACTCGCTATCAGAGAAGTGCAAATCAAAACCACAATGAGATACCATCTCACACCAGTTAGAATGGCAATCATTAAAAAATCAGGAAAGAACAAGTGCTGGAGAGGATGTGGACAAATAAGAACACTTTTACACTGTTGGTGGGATTGTAAACTAGTTCAACCATTGTGGAAAACAGTGTGGCAATTCCTCAAGGATCTAGAACTAGAAATACCATTTGACCCAGCCATTCCATTATTAGGGATATACCCAATGGATTATAAGTCATGTTGCTATAGAGACACATGCACACATATGTTTATTGTGGCATGATTCACAATAGCAAAGACTTGGAATCAACCCAAATGTCCATCAGTGACAGACTAGATTAAGAAAATGTGGTACATATACACCATGGAATACCATGCAGCCATAAAAATGGATGAGTTCATGTCCTTTGTAGGGACTTGGATGCAGCTGGAAATCATCATTCTCAGCAAACTATCGGAAGAACAGAAAACCAAACACCGCATGTTCTCACTCATAGGTAGGAACTGAACAATGAGATCACTTGGACACAGGAAGGGGAACATCACACACCAGGTACTATTGTGGGGAGGGGCTGGGGGAAGGGATAGCATTAGGAGATATACCTAATGTAAATGACCAGTTAATGGGTGCAGTACACCAACATGGCACACGTAGTATACATATGTAACAAACCTGTACGTTGTGCACATGTATCCTAGAACTTAAAGTATATTAAAAAAAAAAAAATGAGGGGTAAATCAGAAGTTGCTCAATGCAGAGGAAATAAAGAAAGCTGAAATTATCTAAGAATTCAAGTACAGATTTGGTGCCCCAGCTGAAGCAACAAGCATTCTAAATTAAAGATAAGTCATTGTGGAGTCCTACAAAAATTCTAGACCCACAGAATGGTGACATATTTAATGGCTGTTTAATCGCAAAAGGCTGGAGGTAGTTTATTTAGAAATAGATAATTGGGACAGAAATTAAGGGTGAAGACAGAATCAGTTCATTTTCAGATAAGCAAGGATTCACAACTTTATTTTCCATACATTTAGAGAATACCATTTGGTATTTTCCAAAAGTATCTTGAGAAATTTTTGAGGATATAGAATAGCAAAATGAGGCTATAAAATAACCGTGACACTTGACTCAATCAAGCAATAAAACTGAAGATAATTTTATATTTTTCTGAGGAAGAGCAGTGTGTTTTGAGGAAAGCTGCCAGAGGGACAAAAGTGGGAGAGGTATCTCAAAAAATAAGACTCAAGAATTGGATGATAAGACTTGCAGCAATAGTGAAACAAATTAGTGCAGGAAGAAAATGAAGGCAATTTCAAATTACGGAAGCACTAATAATGAAAATATTATATATGAAGAAATATAATAGTATATTATTTGATTATGCAGTGAAATATAATTATATAATCATGATCATACAAATAATAGAGATTGATTTTCAATTGCTGAGGTCTTTCCCTTGGAAAAGCATGGAGAACTAAATTATAGCCATAATAGTTAGAGCTGGTTCCAGCTAACACATGTCAACAATGTAAGAGTGAAAGTGAGAAGACAGCCACTGGAATGGAGTCAAGAGAAGAGCTAGTATGCAAATATCATCATTTCACAAGAATTATGTGGTTGAAAGATTTAATCTACAGTTGACAAAACAGGTAAAAAAGGTATGAATAAGTAACCAAAGATAAATGATAGAAAAATTAAAAATAAAGCCATAATTATATGGAACAGATAAATGCTTGATGTAGAAGAGAGGCAAATAAGATTTGGTATAAACATACTTGGTGTATTCAAAAATTTTAATATACTTTATAATTCAAGAACTACTTATAAAATAAAAAATAAGACAAACTCCCAAAATATTGATACAGAACCATCAATTGTGAGATATTTCCAAGTAAAGGTAATCATCATGAAAGTTAAGAAATGTTTTAGCAACTAAGCAAAATTTCAAATCATCTATAAAGAAAAAATAAACAAATAATATTGTATTAAACTAATCCCAAGTAAATATCATTTCAGGAAGATAAATAAATTTTTACAAAAGTCTAATAAAAGGAAGAAAAATAAATAAAGGCAAAAATAAAGAACAAAAGGAAGGAAGTGAGAATGAAATAAAAGAACTGTAACAGAAATGTTTATATTCAGCCAAACTAAAAGTCAGACACAAAAGACAGTGAAAAATACAAATTCTGAGAGCCTTACAGAGTTCCCAAAGATATACTTAGAGAGAAAAAAAAAAAAAAAAAAAAAAAAAAACAGAAAACACAGGCCATATAGTAAAATTTTTAAAGAAAAATGAACAGAACCATTATTACAACAAAGATAATGCACAGAATAAATATCAAATGCGACCGTCAAATATATCTGTGACAATAATGAACATAACTGGGATAAACTCCATCTCTAGAGAGGAAATACAAGGGCTTATAAAGAAAACCTGTTTGTATGTTGCATTAAAAGACAACACAAAAACGTACAAAGAAGACTGAAAATGTTTAAATGAGCAAAGTGATACTAGGCAAATAAAAACCTGAAATTCAAGATTCACTACCTTTAAATGAAGCTAAATTATAATCAGGGGAAAATGTTTTATTTAAAATAAAATGTTTATTTTTTAATGACTAAGTATATATCCCAAAATGAAAAATTCTAGAATATCTACGAAGCATAAAACTTACCATTATATAATATAAATGAGCAAAACATTATATATATATGTGAAGCTTAAAATATGAGGAAAAATAGAGAGAAAAAATATTTATAGAAGGAACACTCAGTTTAGCTCTCACAGTTTTATATAAGTGAACAAAAAGTATTTAAAACATCTGAATAACATAAAAATAGGCTAAATCGAGCTGTTAAATCTACATACTTTTACCCCTCAAAAAACTGGTACACGTTGGGCACAACAGGGATTGTTAATGTGTTATTTTTGCTGATTCTTAAGCAAACCAACCAGGTAACTGAGGCTGAGAGAGATTAGGTGAATTCCCCATTATTTTTAGTAAACTGTGAAATCTAGGCACCCATCCAAGTTTTTTCTCCAATACCCCAAACCTTAACCATTGTGCAATTATATCTTTATACCTGGCTTTCCAACAAAGTCGAGCAAATAGATGTATTTTTTGCTTAATTTTTATGAGTGAGAATACAACATATTAATTTATAGTGTGACAAATGCAACAGGTTTTGAGTGTCAGGAAATACAAGGGGTTTCTATAGAAGTAAGTATATAGAAATAAGTTTCTCTTCTATATACTTAGAAGTAAGTTTCTCTCAGCATATTTGTAACTTAATACATTTAAAAATTCTTTTTAAAATTCATCAACATTCATTTTCATAATAACTAAATAAATTTCTACCAGGCCAGGGTATTGCTTAAAATACATAATTTAAACACAATAAAGAATGCATTGGATGTTAATGTCTTATTTCTAACAGAAAATCTCATAAAAGTTATAAAATTCGACTATAAATTTAAATTTTCGTAGGCAATGAAATGTCCACAGAAATAGCAAAATGTTTAGCACTTGTTTATATAAATGTACGTTAACTGATTATTGAGGTAAATCTAAACAAGATATATCAAGTATAATACATTTAAAACAAGACCAGAATTAATTTCCAGTTTCCAGAGAATATTTTTTAAAATATCAAAAATATATTTTAAATATAAAAAATTAAAATAAGCCGGGCGCGGTGGCTCATGTCTGTAATCCCAGCGCTTTGGGAGGCCGAGGCGGGCGGATCACAAGGTCAGGAGATCGAGACCATCCGAGCTAACAAGGTGAAACCCTGTTTCTACTACAAATACAAAAAAATTAGCCATGCGTGGTGGCGGGTGCTTGTAGTCCCAGCTACACGGGAGACTGAGGCAGGAGAATGGCGTGAACCCGAAAGGCGGAGCTTGCAGTGAGCTGAAATCGCCCCACTATACTCCAGCCTGGACGACAGAGCAAAACTCCGTTTCAAAAACAACAACAACAAAAAATTAAAATAGATAATAAATAATATATAATAAATATTAAAAATATTTTCTCTTTTATAAAAAGAAATCCAACAAAATTTAAAAAGTAGAAATAGTACAGATACCCATTTCTGATCATAACTCACCAAACCTAGAAAATAATAACATAATGATTGCCATAAACGGCACAATTAATACCTTTGAACGTAGGTCTTTATTGTGTGTAAGTGTATTTACATTTCTAGAAATAAAATTAATAAACAAAGGGACATGGGGTTCTGCATTTTTAGTCTCCATAGTTTACCAATTAACCACCATCCAGAGAGGCAAAGGAATGACAATACAACATATTATCTTTTAACTTCCCCAACAAGAAGGTTTAAAAAAATTATTTTTCATTAGTATAAAAATCTAAGCTATAAATTTACCCTGAGCATTGCCATATCTGTACGCTGCAGGCTTTTATCCAGACTTAAAGTCTGATTTCAAAAAATTTCCAGTTTAACAATTAGTCATTTGAATTTATTTGTAGCTTGTATCTTGGGAGTTTACTAAGCATGTATTAGACTCAGGTCTAGTCATTTTCCATGTGCTAACATATATAAATCTGTACAAAAAAATTGATAAGGCTCTAAGACATTAAGTAAATGTTAAATAAATATTTCATCAAAAACACTAGAACTTTCTCAAAAGCCCATCCCTTTATTGTAATTTAATATTAACTATTTTTTGGCCTTTGTTCATGTAAGATTTAGATAAATTGAAATATACCCATTTATTTTATACCACCTTAACGGGGCAATTAATGCTGGGTACGTGAGTTTATTCATATACATGTTTATTTTGAAACAGAAACATGAAAAACATATCTACTAAAAATCCTCCATATTAATATTTACAATCAAATAAATGATTTTCTCCAACTAATGATACTTAACAGAAAAGACAAAGGCCAAACTTTTATGAGTTTTAAATTGGAAACAGAGTTGGGAAAACATGTTAGCACTATATGAGGAGATTCGTGTGCTCCTAATAAAGCTATCAAATATTTCTAATGGTAGTAATTTTAATGGTTAGTTATTTAAAAACAGGACATCACTGGGCATTATTATTATTTATATAGTAAGAATTTACATGAAATATATTATGAATCAATCTTCAGCATCAATTTAGAGTAACTTTGCTTTATTTTCTATTTTCAGGTTTTTGTTTTTGTTTTGCTTAAACTCTCATTTTCTTTCAAGTATTGAATTACCTATAACTTAAAGTCATCACCATCCAATTGTTCTCAGAGGGTCTTGAGTATGTGCAACTGGAAAGAAAATTAGATTTCAACTTAACAGATTTAAAGTGGTGCAAGTGGAAATACACACTGCAGCCACCTTCTTTTGGAGAATAAAATAAGTAATGAATTCATCCTATTAAAATTATTAGGATTGGAAAAATAATTGTTTTCTTAAAATCAATTTTGGGGTATACCTTATCTGTTCAGAAAAAGATGACAGAATCCTTTCTTATTTGATAATTGTTTTTGAACCCTGGTTAATTATCTACCCAGCATCCTCTCTAATAAATCATTTGTGCTTACTGCCAATATTTATGGTCAGTCCTTTGTATAAACAGAGTATCACATGCTCTGTGATTTAGTTTTCCCATCTGAGGGAGTGTATATGTGTCAGAATTGTGCAAGATTTTGGAATTTCTCCTGCTTCTTAAAAGTGAGATTTCAGAAAATGGGAATTAAAACAATACAATTGATTTTGCTAATCAGCATAGGGGCTCCATTATGGGCTGCCTATGCCTATCTTTTCTTCAGATTATTATTATTTTTTAATTTAGCTTTGGTACTGCTGGATACTCTCCTGAGAAAGAAGGGGAAATCAATGGAATCTTTATGACAATTTCTGGATCCATTTTCAAATGTTTATTCTGAGAAAGAAAAGAACACTCTGTGCATACAGATTCTCCTTTCTCCCACATTTATGAGACACGCTTGAAATCACAGTATATAGATGGCAATCTTCTAAAACAAAATCCAGTGTTTCTCCACTTTGATTACCAAAAACATGTTAAAAATGGAGACTAAAGTGGTGACTTAATGGTTGCAGAAGTCTGAGTCACTTTCATTCAGACGCAAAGACTCTAACATTCTTCTTGCTGTCTAGCATAAGAAATCTAATCATATGCCATCTTTCTTGCTTATAGCTATAGATGGGGAGCATACTCCCCTGTACATTTATCATATAGATATTTCAGAATTATCAGATGGCAGGGCAACAAAATTAAAGTCACCTTCAAACTTTAAATCTCCTGTGGTTCAGGATGTTAAATTGCTGTAAAGTTACTGGGTCAGATTTGAATATATATATATATATATTCAAGTACATATATAGTTAGTCTCCAAGTCAATTTTCCTGACTAAAAAGAAATAATAAGCAGGTATTTATAGGGACATGTCAAGGTTGAGAAACACAATCTAGCAGCAGGGATAGTGTTAAAAGCTGCATTTTTGGTCTCTTCTTATTTGCTGTGTAGCCATGGTTAAATAATTTAGCCTATAGCTTAATGATTGTATTGTCTAATGAGGGAATACAAGTATGAAAATGCATAATGTCCTGTTTCGACTATCAAAGGAAACACCATCAATTTATACCAATTATATTGTTATATGTTATTTGACGTTATGAAAATCTTCCTTCTTTCCAAAGTAAAAGAGAATCTATTGTTTTGGATTCACAGTGACTGAACCTTCAAGTGGGAAAAAGGGAATTAGAACTTTTACGAAATTACTTATTTTTCATTCTCTAGTCAGATGTCAAGTAGATAGCGCTATTCACAAAGTCACCATGAGCAAATAATAGACAGCAAGAATGAATATGAGAGAGAGAGAACTTTGGAGTGGGCAGTGATGTAGTCAAAGGTTTCTAAAAAAAAAGTAAGAAATCTTGATGTGGGAGAAAGTCTGCTGTACAAAATAGTAAGATCTATTCAAAAATGTTCTGCTCTATCTATTGTGAAAATGCCTCCTTTCTCATGAAAAAAATGTATTTTTATTCCTATGAAATATATCTGTTATTTCAAAGTTATTCAATATATGTTGGTAAATTGACTCCACTTCAAAGAGAATTTCAAAGATACCCCTTAAACAATAGCCTAATTAATCCAATTGATATATCCTTGTTAAAATATTAGGGATGGACTATTTAGGGCAGGAAAATGCAATATTAAACAGAGATATCTACATAATCTTAGGCACGGATACCAGATTTAGAAAGCCAACATCACCTTTCATAATGAAAGCAAGATACCTTTGCAAAGAATCATTTATTAAAACCAAACTACTATTTCAATAAAGCATTAAGATTTGCTGCATAGAATGCCCCTTGGGCAGCACTCTGAAATAATAGTGAATTGCTATTCCAATTCACAATGGAACATTTTAATAAGTGTGATAAATGACTCACAGAGAGCTTTAGATTTCAATGTCAGTGGAATTAGAATCAGGCAAACGCTGGCCCTGGGTGATGGATGTACAGGATTTTTGTGGTAAACACTTTGCAATGTCAGGACAATACCAGCTTATGAAACTCTCAGAGGTGAGATTCATGTCCATTTGTCAACTTGTTGCCTGAGGGTAAAAATGTAGACAGAACACTAGTCTTACTTTAACAGGTGATAAAAACTCTCTTAAATTCTGTAACCCTTCCAAATGACACAAAACAAAAAATTAAAGATTCTATGTATAAATCTCCTCACATTTAGAAATGTAACATACATTCATAGCCTCCGTAGTTGAGTGGATTGCAGAAATATTTTGTATTCAACTGGACTGAAATGTTCAACTTTTTTCTCTCATTTTAAAGAACTTTTTTTTTCTTTAGATCTCCAAGCTTTACAATGATATAAAAGTATATGTGAGACTTCTTTATTTTTTCTAAACAGATGCAAATCACATTTTTAGAAAAGATTTCCTCTGACCATGTTAACTTAGAACACAAAGTTAAGGTGAGTAAAAAAATATGACTATACTGATACTGTATGACTATACAGTAATATTCAAATAAATAGTTTGACTCGGCCGGGCGCGGTGGCTCACTCGGTAATCTCAGCACTTTGGGAGGCTGAGGTGGGTGGATCACGAGGTCAGGAGATTGAGACCATCCTGGTTAACAGGGTGAAACCCCGTCTCCACTAAAAATACAAAAAAAAAAAAAAAAAAAAATTAGACGTGGTGGCGGGCACCTGTAATCCCAGCTACTCGAGAGGCTGAGGCAGGAGAATGGCGTGAACCCGGGAGGTGGAGCTTGCAGTGAGCGGAGATGGCGCCACTGCACTCCAGCCTGGACAACAGAGCAAGATTCTGTCTCAAAAAAAGAAAAGAAAAGAAAAGATTTTGGTTTATATGTATTATCTCTCATGATTTTCTAGCATATGATTTTAGATGTTCCCTAGGAAACAAGTTTCTAATTAGTGCTTCAAGTTTACTAAGCTAATATCTGCCTTGCTGTTTCTCAACAAGGTAGCACAATTTGCTGATATATACAAAATATTTCTGTTAACAATATATTAAATCTGAATGGGACTTTATAGTGAAATCTAGAAGACAAAAGAAAAAGTAGAATCAACACAGCCTAATGTAAGATTAGTTTTCTCAAATTTCTTTCAAATATATAAAACCATGGAACAGTACGAAGTTCAAAGATATGATGAGCAAAGATATTTTATATTTCTAAATAGCCACAAACCTAATCGAAAATAAGTAAATTAAAAATATTCTTCACTATATCTGTAATTTTCAAAATTGTTTTTGGTCATTGCTGGTACACTAAGGCAATACTTTCTAAGTTTTAACATCCACATAAAATCACCTTGGGAGTATTATTCAAATGACAACTGTGATGCAATAGGCCTGGCAGGCAAGGCCTGAGGTGTTACCTTTCCCATAATCTCTTAAGTGAACTTATTGCTACTGCTCTGCAGACCACACCTTGGTAAATCAGGCAATAAGGTCACCCCCCTGACTTATAAGGTATAGAATATACAGGAGGGTTTATGAAAAGTGAAAAGCAGCTGCTCTATTTTGGCCTTAATTTAATAAAATAGACATTAAATTCTTGATCCTTTTTGATTTAATTGGTGTCAGGAAGTGACAGAAAGTGAACGTCATGCTATGGGATGACATGTGAATTGTATACCCATTTTAACCCTCAGCTAGCTTTGGAATTAGTATGGAATTAACTAGCTATGGAGCAGACATGTGAATTGGATACCCATCTTAACTCTCAACTAGCTATGAAATTAGTACAGAATTATCTCAACTAGCTATGGAATTAATATGGAATTGTATGGGGTGCAGACATGTGGATTGTATACCCATCTTAACTCAACTAGCCATGGAATTAATACCTACAATTTTTCAGTTGTAAGCCTAGAATATTACTAATAGTTATTTTATTTAGTGCTTTTAATTATTAAATGAGACAATACACATAAAACGGTTAAAATAGTTCCTGGCATATGGTAAAACCTTAGTAAGTATTATTCCGATGAACATGCCAATGTTACTGACTTGGAGCAAGAACATCTGGATTTTGATTTTAGTTCTTTTATTTAAGGATTAAGACATGCTTAACTCTTTAAAATTCTTTAAACTATCTGACCCCAGTTTCCTCATTTATAAAATGTGAATGATTATATGAATTTCAAACAGGTGCTCAGATTAAGAGAATACATATGAAAATATTTTATTTACTCTAAATTATTGCAAGTAAAACATAATTTTTGTTTCTAGAATGAAACTTTTGGGAAAAACTGCTTTTAAATTTACCAAGTATTGGTAGTGATTCAACAGCTAACAAGTAACATTGCAGATTTATTTTTTATTTCAGGCTTGACAGAATTTCCCAACAAAGTTTTGGCAAAATAAGGGGAAATGTGAAACTAGTGAATTCTGCACATACAGTATTTAATTACTGATTAAACATGGAAATAAAAGTGGAAGCATATAAAATATATTTTCCTATTATTTTAATAATACAGCAGTGCTAGTAATATCTTATGTCTCTTTCTGTGCTTACTGAAACATCATACATTTTATTAGGGAAGAGGTAAGAGGGTTGCTTTCTGTTATACTTGAGCCCTTATAAAAGAGACACAGTAAATAACTGTTGAAGAATCAATTGAAAAATTTAAGTTTATTCCTAATTCGATTTATCTCTTGTGATGTGTCCTTAAAAGTGTACTTGGTCTCTTTATTCTTTAGATTCAATGCAAAATGGGACTATCAGTATAGAACTTGCTTCTTGGAGACATTACAGTGAACTATGAGAATTAACCGAAAAGATGACAGGTAAGTGGTTTGAACTGATTTCTAAAGAAAAGTTCTATAGACACACAAACCTCTCAGGGCATGAAATTCTTTTTGATAATGAAAAAAAAAAAAACATAGCTGAGAGGGAGAGGTTAGTAATGAGGAAAAGGAAGATCAGAAAGGAGGAGAGGTTGGAGATCAGGAGTTACAGCCTCTTTCTTTTCACAGAGGTAGCGCCCGGCAAGGACACTACTAATCTTTTCTGGATGCAGTCAATATTAGAGTTTATTAATGACTTGGAAAAGGGATTAATCATCCATTTAATTAGACAAATAGGCAGGAGTTATGGATGCTCATAAGACCAAAGATATAGAGGTTAGACAGATAAGAGAGAAATAACTTAATAGGAAGAATTAACCTTGGAGACCAAAAGTTAGTACACTAAAGCAAAGCCACAGTGTGACTTTCCAAATTAAAATCAAAATCTGTGATTTTTCTTTACCAAAAGAATTTGTATTTTCTAAAATTTGAAAATCAATGGTGGTATTAAAAGTATCAATGAATATACTTGTGAAAAGTTGAAATACTGGACAGAGTATAAAGAATATCTATAGTTTGTTAAGATTACTTAACGTGGCAGTAAATGTTTTGTCTTTAATTCTAGGATTGATGTGTATTTTCAATAAAAATGGCCATGAAAAACCTAACCAAGAACAGATTAGGTAGATTGTGGCTCAGATCACTGAACTATATGCCCATGGTAAGAGCAATCGAATTTAAAAGCTGGAATGATATCTCCAGACAAATGAAAGAAAGCCTTTTCTCAAGGATCTGAGATAGGCAGTTACTCAGCAAATGTTTATCTATGTATCCCTTCCCTTGTTACTATTGTATTAAAATGCTAACAAAAGTTAGGAAAATGACAGTACCTTTTTTTAGTAAAAGAGAAGAAAAATATTTAGGACACAATAAACAAAAGTAAAGAAGAATAAATTGTCACAGAGTTTTTGAAAATCAATTTGATATTAACTGTCAATGTTTAAATTTGCATACTTTTGGCCATCCGATCTTAGTTCTAAGAATCTGTCCTAAGTATTTATGTAAGTGTGAGGCATACATGTTAAATATGTTTCTTACAATATTATTTACAATAGTGAATAAAACAGTAGCTAATATACTTTAATCAGAAAATTATGGTATTTTTGTAGCATGGAACAGTATGCAGCAGCTAAATAGATGAGTTCACATTCTTTATGCATCATGTCATTAGGAGTTACAGTCACAATGAGATATCATCACACACGTACTAGAAATGGCTAAAATCCAAAACATTGACAACCCCAAAGCTGGAGAGGATGACAGAGGTGTAGGTATGAAAACTGGTAAGGCAGTGTGAAAGAAATTATCAATTTTATACCAAAAAATGCCACAAAGCTAAACATAATTTTGTCCTATGATCCAGCAATAGTACTCCTCGTTATTCATGCAAGTGAGTTGAAAACATATGTTCACACAAAAATCTGCACATGACTGTTTAGAGCAGCTTTATTCATAATCACCAAAAATTTGAAGCCACCAAGATGACTTTCGAAACATGAAAAGATGGTGGACAAATAGTGGTATATCCATGCAGTGGCATGTTATTCAGTGCTGAAGAGTAGTGAGCTATCAAGCCATGACCAAAGATAGAGGATATTTTAATTGTTATAGATAAGTGAAATAAGTCAGTCTGTGATTTATTTCAGTCAGTCAGTGTGATTCCAACTGCATAACATTCTGGAAAAGGCAAAATTATAGAAGTAGTAAAAAGATCAGTGGTTGCGAATAATTCAGAGGGAAGGAGGAAGAAATAAATAGGTAGAGTACAGGGATTTTCAGGAGTCAGGGCAGGCAACTATTCTGAATGGCTCTGTAATGGTTCATACTTGACACTATGTATTTATCAAAACCCATATTGTTGTACAAACCAACCAGTGAATACTAATATACACAAACATCTCCAAAGTAAACTATGCACTTCGGTTAGTAATAATGTATCAATATTGTTTCATCAGCTAAAATAAGTATACCACACTGTATTAGCCCATTCTTGTATTGCTATAAAGAAACACCTGATACTGGGTAATTTATAAAGAAAATAGTTTAATTGGCTCAGAGTTCTGCTAGCTTTCTGGAAAGCATTCTGGCATTGGTGAAGTTTCAGGAAACAGAGAGCTTTCTTTCTTTTCATTTATTATTATTATTATTATTATTATTATTATGAGACAGGGTCTCATTTTGTCATCCAGGCTAGAGTGGCATGGCACAATCATGGTTTAATGCAGCCACAGCCTCCTGGGATCAGGTGATCCTCCTGACTCAACCTCCCAGATAGCTGAGACTATAGGCATGTGCCACCATACTCAGTTAATTTTTTTTTTTTTTTTTTTTTTTTTTTAAGAGACAGGGGGTCTCATCATGTTGCACAGGCTGCTCTTGAGCTCCTGGACTCTGGACTCAAACCATCTGCCAGCTTCAACCTCTCGAAGTGCTGGGATTACAGGTGTGAACCACCATGCCCAGCAAAGGAGCTTTCAATCATGGCAGAAGGTGAAGCAGGAACAGGCATGTCATACATAGAAAGCAGGAACAAGTGAGAGACTGAAGAGGAGATTTCTCACATATTTTCAAACAACCAGATTTTGTGGGAGCTCAGAGCAAGAACTCACTTATCACCAAGAAGTTGGCCCAAACCATTCATGAGGGATCTTCCCCCATGACAAACACACCTCCCACCAGGTCCTCCCTCCAACACTGAGGATTACATTTTAACATGAGATTTGGGTGGGGACAAATTTCCAAACTATATAGCACACCAATGCAAGATGCTAGTATTTGTGGGAACTATGTTGAGAGGGGTTAGCTTGGTAGTATGTGGAACTCTGTCTACCCTGCTTATTTTTTCTGCTCACCTGGAACTTCTGTTAAAATAGTCTATCACTTTTTAAAATGACCTGTTTGAAGAAACTAAGTTTGTTGTACACAATAAATTGGATATGTATAATAAATAGGGAGATTTTCATTTAATATTTCCAGGAATAAGAAATGGATAGATGGACTTATTAAAGAGAAAAAGAAAGAAGGAGAAAGGCAAAAAAAGAGAAGTAAATGAAAGAGAACAAATAGAAATAAGAACAAATCAAATCAAGAAAAACTTTCATGTTACATGAGATTAATGGAATTTGACATTAATTGCATGAAATATACAAACTATATACATATTTACACAAATATATATTATTTGGACAAACGGAGGCAAGATGGCGCAGTTCCCGGTTCTTCACCGTCAACTTTCCCACGCCCGGGAAAGACACGGGTGGACTGCGCAGGCGCAACCCGACCTCCGACGGAGAAAAACCGGAACCCACCTAGCCACGCCTACCGACCCGCCCCCGACCCGCCTATGTCCCGCCCACTGCCCTCCCACTCCCGGGCCCAGGACATAAAAGCCGCTCCCACTGGGCTCGCGGTGCAAACTTCCTTGGCCCCTCCTCCTACGCGGGACCCAGGAACCTCCTCGGAGAACACTTGTGCAAACTTCCTCGGCACCTCCTCTTGCGCGGGACCCGGGAACCTCGTCAGAGAAGGCCGGAGCGAACTTCCTCGGCCCCTCCTCCTGTGCGGACCTAGGAACCTCGCCCGAGAACGCCGGAGCGACTTTGTCGGCCTCCACCGCCGGAGGCCGGTGAACCTCGCACCTCCCTCACATTGGTTTGTAAATAGTTTTTTTTTTGCCTTGCCTACTTGCCTTTTCTCTGGCATTTGCTCTGGAGGTCGCATTAAAGCAAATCATATATATTTGTCCTTTGTTCGTTGTATATTCTTTCTTTATATATCATTGTGTTTTGCTCAACATTATGTTTGTAAGATTTATCCATATTCTCAAGCTTATTTGTAGATTTTCCATTCCAGTTGTTTTACAGTGGTCCATTCAATGAACATGAAAATTAATTTATTACATGATTGTTAAACATTCTGGTTCTTTCTGATGTTTAAGTACAATGAGTTGTGCTGTCATAAACTTTCTGTTACATATCTTTCCCATGTGTATAGATGTAATCTTTGCTATTTGGTACACACCTAAAAGTGGAAACAGTTTTCTAAATGATTGCAACAATTTACATTCTCACCAGAAGGAGTTTCATTTACTCCTTGGCCCATTCAATGGTCAATATTTTCTCCTTTTGCATTTTATCAGTAATTGTAGTTGCATGATGTTATTGTACTTTGATTTTCTACTTGGACTTAGGTTTTTGTCATTGTTGTTGTTGTTTCAGTTTTACATTTAAGTTCAGGGGTAAGTACTTATGCAGGTTTGTCATATAGGTAAACTTGTGTCATGAGGTTTGTTGTGAGATGATTTTAGCACCCAGGTAGTAAGCCAAGTACCAATGAGTTATTTTACCTGATTCTCTCCCTTCTCCCACATTCCAGCCTCTGATAGGCCCCATATGTGTTGTCCCCATCTTTGTATTCACAAATTCTTATCACTTAGTTCCCACGTATAAGTGAGAACGTGTGGTATTTGGTTTTCTGTTTCTTATATTTTATTTTTAAAGAAACTGCCAAAATATTTCCCAAAGTGTCACTGTTACTTCACATTCCTACAAGAAATGTATGGTGGTTTTCATTGATCTAAATACTCAGAAATATTTTGCATTGTCTGTCTTTATAATATAATCAATCTCTAGTAGGTGTCTAGTAGTATCAGATGGTGGTTTCAATTTTTATTTTCCTAATGTTACTGAGCCAGTTTTCATGTACTTGTTTGTTATTTTTATATAATCTTTATTAAGATGTCTACTAAAACTTTTTTCACATTTAAGAAAATGGGAGTTGTAAAAATATTTTATGAGTTTTAAAATTTTGCATATTCAGATAATAAGCCTTTTCTCAGATATAGAATCTGTAATTATTTCCCTTCAATCTATGGCCTGTCATTTCATTTTTTAATGATGTTGTTTGAATTATAAATATTTTTAATTTTGGTGGAATTCAATTTACATTTTAATTTTGTATGAATCATTATTCTTGTGTATAGTTTTAGCCATTACATATATGTGTATGATCTAAAGTAAAGGTCAAAATTGTTTTGCCTGTGGCTGTCTGACAGACTGCCATTTGCTAAAGAGTTTTCTAATCCCATTAAATTTTCTTGACATCTTTGTATAAAATCTATTTACCATGATGTAAAAATTTATCTGTAAACTCTCAGTTTATTTCCATTGATCTACATATCTATCCTTCTACCAGTGTACTCTTAATTGCTATGACTTTATAACAAATTTTGAAATTAGATAGTTTCAGTCCTTCAATTTTCTACTTCTTTTTCAAAATTATTTTTGCTATACTGCATCCTCATGTCTTCATATACCTTTAAGTATCAGTGTATACAGCTTTATAGCTGTACATTTTTATAAATGACAGCTGGGATTTTGACAGAAATGACTTTGAATTTGCAGATCATTTTAGTGAAAGACATCTTGACGATATTCAATTGTCTTCTCCATATACATGAATTTATCTCTGTTTATGCAGATCCAGCTTTCTGGTTCACAGATGTCCATCTTTAGGTTTTTTTTTTTTTTTTTTTTTTTTTTTTTTTTTTTTTTTTTTTTTAAATAAGGGCACGCATCACACTCATGAGGATTCTGCCTTCATGACCTAATCAACTTCCAAAGGTCCCACCTCCTAACACCATCACATTGGTCTTAGGATTTCAACATATGAATTTGGGGAGGACCTAAACATTCATTCCGTTACACAGGCTACATTTCCTTTGATGGTCCATTTCCTTCTTACCATTAGTCCAAGCTGTTCTTTTGAATCTAATTACCCCTTTTCACTATAGGGATGAGAGTACAGCATAATTTCTTCCATAGTTTTGAGTAAAGACACTCCTTTCTGCTGGCTTTTATAAACTGATAATACAAAACTTGAAAATTTTGGTAATCACATTTGCCAACACCAAGGCAGATAATGCATTGAAATGAAGGCAACACAGCCTGACGCAGTGGCTCACACCTGTAATCCCAGCACTTTGGGAGGTCGAGGCAGGTGGATCACAAGGTCAGGAGTTCAAGACCAGCCTGGTCGAGATGGTGAAACCGCATCTCTAGTGAAAATACAAAAAGTATCTAGGTGTGGTGGTGGGTGCCTGTAATCCCAGCTACTCAGCAGGCTGAAGCAGGGAATTGCTGGAACCCAGGAGGCGGAGGTTGCAGTGAGGTGAGATTGCGCCACTGCACTCCAGTCTGGGTGGCAGAGCAAGACTCCATCTCAAAAAAAAAAAAAAAAAAAAAAAAAAAAAAAAAAAGAAGGAAGGCAACACAGAGCCAAAAAAGAGATTACTCTTAGATAAGTTTGAGAGCCCCATGTCTACCTATTTCTGAACATGAACATACGTGTAACACTGAGAATGCCAGTCATATAATCCAATCAAATTAAATGATTTTTATTGTTATATTTTGCCCTACACTATTCTTTGATTCTATTTCTTGCAGCTTCCTAATAAAGAATAATAAAGAAATAAAGAATAATACATAATTGAAATAAAGACTAATAAAGAAATAATAAGCCAAAGAGGAATTGAAAATGAGAAAAATTTGGTGTGAGAAAGTGACTTTACTGGGCATGATTAATACACAGCATAGATATTACTAATCTCCTTTAAATTTATTACTTTTTAAACAAACATTACCAATTGACACCTTTACTTTGATGCTCAGACACAACTTCAGATTCTTACTACAATTCTCCAGATTGATCATAACATCTTGAAATCTATTGCATTCCTGACAATAAATAATGATAATGCTCATGAAAAAAAAGACTGGTTTCCATTGTTTGCATACTCTCTATGTTGCAAGTATTATTTTGTTTAGACAAATTAACACAGGTCATTTGAATTGTAAATAGAGATGGACCTCAGAATAATATTAGAAGTTACATTAGTTACTAAAAGTGTCATAGTAATCTGTACTACTTTATCATATGTTAAAATAAGTTCTTATAGTCCTATGACAATGGATGTACATATTAGTGTATAATATGAAATAATAATTAATAAGTGAATGTCAAGACAGGAACAATGTATGTGCTATGAACTATGCAGTCAATAAAATTCACAAGTTTACATCCTAATAAAGATTTCATCATTAAAGACAGTATGTTCTTTGTTTTACAAGTGTCAGAGGACCCTAATCTAAGAAATATACCCAACATCTTTGTTTTATTGGAATCTTGGACTGGCAGCACATGACAAAAATCTCAGAATATTTTAACCTAGCCTTTATATGAAAATGTTGCATATTGTTTAAAAATGTAAGTTCATATTTAGAGACCATATTAATAATTTTGAATTGCAGGTATTTGCATGCTATGTATTTTTTAGTAAAGAATAGAGCAAATGTTTGTTTTTAAAATCTAAAACAAAATAATTATTCAGAATTTCTCACTAGTACTTTCCACAGTTTGCATTTCACATCGCTGCAAACTAAAATAATTTCCCTATAGTATAGATATAAAATTAAATTATTTGCATTAGAAAATCACCTCCAAATATATTAAAAGATGGTTCAGGGCAAAATAATCCTATTAACTGCATAGCAGGTAATAAATGAGACTGTGCATAGTATAATCATGTAATTTAAAGGGTGTACTAAGTCTTTGCTTGGAGGACTGTTGAAGTGAGTCTTTTGAAATAGGAAAGAAAAATGAGAAGGGATTCTGAGAATTTAATGTCCTCAGAGGGAAAAAAAGAAAAATGTAGTTAAAACAGATATGCTTAACTTCAATTTAAAAATGCTTTTTAGGTTTAAAATCTTAATAATGTGTATAATATGTGTGTTAATAATTCAGCACGTCTGAGTTTCCCCAATATATAATGAAAGTTGTAAAAGAGTTATAACAAAATTAAAATACTTTCAATTGTAATTACTAAGCAATAATGATAGCTAACATTTGCTTAGAACTCAAAAATGTTATTGTCTATATGTATTACCCAACTTAACTTTCCCAATTACACTAAGAGGTATGTGTTCACTGCTGTGTACTTAGAGGATCAGAAGTTGAGGATTCCTTAGATATTAAATAGTGGATAAATTATGATGTAACCTAGTGAAATAAACACTATGCAATCCTTACAAATGGTATTGTAAAAGCATATTTACTATAAGGAAGATATTCCTATTATATAAATAAAATAATTAGACGAAATAATAGTTACTTCTGAATTTTGGTATTCAGCATGATTATATTTTATTATTTGTTATTTTCTTTATTTTCCATATTTTTTAAAGCTGATGTGTGTTTTTTTTTTTTTTTTTTCTAAATAAGAAAATTTTATTTATTACTTCAAAAAAACCAGACAAGGGAATCTTTGGAGGCGTAAAAATAGACGTCTTGTTATATATCAACACTCCTTTGCCTGACGAAATGTTGAAGTAGATACTATTATTTTTATTATTAACACCATTTTTACAGCTGACAAACTAAGACACAGAGATACTAAATAACTTGCCTAAGATTACATCCAATAAGTGGCAGAGCAATAATGGAAACACTTTAGATTCCTTGGCTAATCCGTTAATTCTGTTCTTCTGCTAGTACTAACATATTCTTAATCTTTGTTTCCGTTCTTTCATTTTCCAGACACCCTAACTCAGTCTGGAATATAAATGCCTTTTAAACGTTTATTTCCTACTTGCAAGTGGCAAAGCACAGTGTGGCAGTTCCTGGTTTTTGAAGCAATGTGAAGTAGGATATTCTACAAGTACGAAGAAAAGCTACATGAAAATTAGAATCATCATTGCATTATCTTCCTTCCTGCTGAACTCTGCAATCAGCTATTGCATTGCGGAGGAACTGCCAAGCAGAAAGGTAATAACATCACAAGTCTCAGTTGACCTATGTCTCAGCATTTTTAACACAATCGTTCTTTCTATTACTTCAGGATTTCATTTAATATTCTCCACTGTTCAAATCATTGTAACAGCAGGAAGAGGCAGAATTAGCAGTTACAGTTATATGCTCACTTCCCAAGTTATTTTTTTCTTTGCATTAAAAAAGCATTTCATATATTTGAATAAAATGCAGATCTTAGTTCATATTCTTCAGCGGATTTTGAGTCTGCTGGTGAGATTGTTTATTTCAACTCTTAGCAGGTCACTCAATTCACCATATGATTAAAAGAGCAAAGTTGCCAATACCTCATAAGCCTTTGGGTTTTCAAAGTTATTTAAAATATTGGTGTTGCTGATGTTCATAAGAGCTCATTAAATATGAAGCTAGATTTTGGATCTATAAGTTAATTTATTAAAGAGAAGTTTGCAGATTTTTTAAAGAACAGATAAAAGTTTATCATATACTTAATTAACAAAAATTGAATTCTATTAAAATAATAATCACTGAAGGCACAAATAAAAACTGTATTTTATGTTTCGCATGTATGTGTAAAGGAGATTTTTGAATGAAGCTATATATTTATTAAATTCAGTTATCAATCCTAAGTTTACTCATTAAAAACAAAATAAAACAAAATCAACTTTGAGGCAGCATTGTCTTATATGCATATTTCCATAAATTTTTCTCATATAATTAAATCTCAACTGTGAAGATAAAATATCTACAAGAAACACAAACCAATACTTTTTTTTAATTTAAGTTTAATAATTTTCTTAGAAATAGGTTCTTGAAGGTTAAATTTTTCCTCTTAGTTGATTCTACTTTCAAGAAGATGAATGAAAATTTTAATTAAATAGCTAATTCCAGAAATGACATGATAGTTTATATTAGTCCAACTAGCAATTTCCTTGAAAGTTTAAGATTAATGTCTCAAATTATCAACCTCAATATTCGAAATGAAAAAAAGTAGCAGAAGTTAACTTTTCATACTTGACCTATTAAAAACATTAACTATTTCTGAAACTATGAAGAATATGAATTTTGCAAGAATTAGATGTGTTAATTTCAAGCTAATAAAATATTATAAGCCATGTTGATATTCCATCATCATAAAATTAAAACATTCTTATACATTTTTGTTTAATATTAATGATGCTATATTCTACATCAATAAAATGATTCTAAAGAAAAATATACTGATCAGTGTAAATGTATAGATGCACGTGATTTTTGAGAAGGTGTTACATTAGATGATATTCTATTTAGCCAAATTTTGTCCTTAAATATTGTGTTAAGAAACATTTATGGGTGACAAGAAAGGAAAGGATGAAATCGGTATAAGGTTGAAACAAGCAGAAATGAATAAACAAGTAACATGAGATTTCCCATTTTAGGATGACTGGAGGAACTCCCCCCCAAAAAAATCTTTGAAATGCCAAGAAAATTTTTAAAAATGAAAGTTAATCTGCTATGTAGAATGAAACTATGAAGATCATGAAAATAACCAAAGCCTTACTCTATTCTAATAGACATCATAATTAGGAGACATGTCGCAATCCCTAAAAAAATGCATTTGAGAACAGTTTCCTTCTGTATAATAGTTTATTATTTTTTTGCATTAATTATATAATTAGATAGAATGGACACAAAACATAAACCCTTACTGAACAAAAATTATTGTTTCAGACCTCACATTTTCATCACCTGAAACTCTCCACATGGATGTATCACATGATATCTGAATTTTCTCAGAGCCAGCGAGGAGGAGGAGGAAGAGGAGAAGGAGGAATAGGGGAGAAGGAGAAGAGGAGGAAAAAAGGAGAAGGAGAAAGAGAGAGAGAGATTCCAAGATGAATTGCACTGTTTTATAAACTAAGAACTAACACCCCCATCACTTCTTTCATACTCTGTTTATTGGTAGTGATTCAGCAAACACTGCCCACATTCAACTCCACACACAAGGGAATGGGTACCAGGAAGTGGAGACCATCTAGGGCCATTTTGAAGGTCAGCTTCCACACAATCTCTATATCTGCTTCTAGCACTATGCTTGGCAAAGAGCCATGATTATGGCTCTACATAATTAAAATCTTACAAATGAAATCACAGAATACTGAAGAAAGCATCATAGGTGAATTACTTTATCTAATCCTACATTTTTCAGACTATACAACTGAAAACAAAAGAAAAAATACACTTGTTTGAGGTAGAGATAAAATAAGAACAAATTTATTTTTATTAAATTATCCTACAAATAATTTCTAAAAAGTATTTTGAAGTATTTTTAGAATTACTAAGTAGTTGTCAAGATCAGATGAGTTCTTATATAGCTTTCACCCAGCATCTCTCAATATTAACATCTTATGGAACCATAATATATATAGAAACTAATAAATTATTATTAGACTATTCACATTTTTAGTATCTATAGCACTTTAATTAGATTTAATCACTTTTTAAATTAATATCGTTTTACTATTTCAAGATCCAATTCAAAAATCACATTTTATTTTGTAATCAAGTCCCCTTGTCTCCTTTAGTCTGTAAACACATTTTCAGTATTTCCTTGTTTTTCATGACCTTGACACTTTTGATGAGTATTGGTCATGTATTTTGTAGAATGTCCTTCAACTTTAGTTGGTTTAATATTGTCTCATGATGATACTATAGTTATGAATTTTGTGGAAGGATACAGCAGAGGTAAAATGACACTCATATTTCAGGTGGTATATGATATCAGTATGACTTACGACTATTGATGTTCACCTTGACTTCTTGATTAAGAGGTGTCCACCAGGCCGGGCGCGGTGGTTCAAGCCTGTAATCCCAGCACTTTGGGAGGCCGAGACGGGCGGATCACGAGGTCAGGAGATCGAGACCATCCTGGCTAACATGGTGAAACCCCGTCTCTACTAAAAAATACAAAAAACTAGCCGGGCGAGGTGGCAGGCGCCTCTAGTCCCAGCTACTCGGGAGGCTGAGGCAGGAGAATGGCGTGAACCCAGGAGGCGGAGCTTGCAGTGAGCTGAGATCCGGCCACTGCACTCCAGCCTGGGCGACAGAGTGAGACTCCGTCTCAAAAAAAAAAAAAAAAAAAAAAAAAAAAAAAAAAAAAAAAAAAGAGGTGTCCACCATATTTATCTGCTACAGTCACTGTTTTTTTCTTCTCCATACTCTGCTTATAAGAAGCAAATCACTATCTCCAGCCCATTTTCAAGAAGAGAGTAATTAAATGCCACCTCATAAAGATAAAAATGTTAAACAATTTGTTGACATACCACTATGTCAATTAATTAATAATTTGGGGAGTTACTCTTGAGGCTTTGCAAATATGTTGTTTCTCCTTAAAGTTTTGCACTTTGTATTTTCTTCGTTCTTTCTGTATATGTTACATGGAATACTCTGTAAAAAAAAATCCTTCTCCCACTTTATTATTTAATTATGTATAGAATTCATGAATATTTATTTTATTATTTGGGTGATAATTCAATACCATTATCATTTTTAATAGTATTTTTCAGAAAAATACTTATTGTCTAAGAAGAGACAAATGAAGGAAATGAACTCAAGTACATGAAGTCATAACAAGAAAAAATTTTTTACTTCATGCTTTAATATAAGTTATATATTTTGCTTTAATTGATACAGTGTTGCTAAAATGCATATACTTTAATATAAGTTATATATTTTTATATAAGTTTAATATAAGTGATATATTTTGCCTTAATTGACATAGTGTTGCTAAAATGCATATGCAACTAATATGGATATATGTTATTTAAAATTGTTTTAGAAATAATTACATTTTCAAGGATAATGTTTGGATAGTTGTTGATGACTAAGAAGCAAAATAAATAATTCTGTCAATGAATAAATACCTTAATAAATTTTTTTACCCATAAGATGTCCTGGTTTGAAGAATAAAATATATAACTAGCTGTATATATCTGCATTAATTTTCATCATTTTATAACAACTGTAGGACTTTGTGGTTCTCCTTACAGTAATTAAAATCTTCTTCCCCTAGATATATTATTGGATCCTTCTCATTATTGTGAACTTTACTCAAATGTCACCTCCTCCTTTCATAACTGGCATTATGTCTTCTTGTATTTCTTATATTGTCAGTCTTCCTATTTGAAATTATTCAATCATAATTATATATTTTTGGAATATTGTCTGCCTTCACTGCCATGACAGGGCAGAAGTTTTTCAGTTTTTAACATTTTTCAGTGTAATTCCATGCTAATTACTCCACTTAGAATAAATAGTATTTGGAAAGGAACTTAAGAGTTTACTCATGTACTCTAAGCCATTATTACATATGTGTACATATGGAAGACTTCCTTACATATTATAACAGATTTGTCTGTTAAAAATCAATTTCATAGTTATGTTGTATACCTTTTATTCTATTCTATTTATAGACATATCCTGGAACCTTCAGATTTCAGAAATCGAACTTCTACATTAGTCTGATGTTTTACATGCTTGCTGAGTTTTTCTTATGCTATTTCCTCTTTTCACATGCTGTTAACCCACTATCCCAACTCACATTTTAGTCACATAGAAATCTTACTTCTTTTCCAAGAATCAAATCAAGTATCACCTCCTATGAGATGTTTGAGTCTGAAGCCATCTGAATGTCCTTTCCTCTTGCGTGTGCTTCTAGCATGGTGGTGCATGATACAGAAATGCTCTAAGTCTTTGTCATCTTTGTATATCTGGTGTCTAATACACAACAACTCTTCTAGACTTTCAATAAATATTTTCCCCAATGCCGAGATAAGGTGACTCACACCATGCAAAACAAATTTGGCATTCCATGTACTCGTGGATCTTGAGAGGAATTGTCAGGGGATAAGTAAAATGTCAGTTCTTCAGACTTTTTCCGAGATAAAAATGTATTCTATACACAATGATTTTTTAAATTTTTTGTGTTGCTGGTGGGATTAAACCATAACTCAAGCCTAATGAGAATTAGATCAATGTAGAGCTAAAGCTAGCGCCTCTCACATTCACTGATATCTGGTAGTAAGGGAATTTTTACTTAAAAAATACTGACGAATAGAGTCAAAAATAACAACAGTTCTATCCCCCAGGATTCCCTGAGCTATTGGAGGTTGTTCTCTCTTTTGGCACAGAAGTATTTTAGTAGCAACTCTAATAAAGCCATTTTATTAAGTTAATGTATAACTTTATTGTAAAGATATCTCCATTTCTGACCTGTTCCTCCCTCCCTCAACTCCACAGAATAGTTGGCACAGCAGAAAACACAGAGCCTGTGCTTAAAGCTGTGCACACCCTAATCCCCAGAATCTGTGGATATGTTATGTAAAATATCAAAGCAAAATTCAGTTTGCTGATATAATGGAGGTTGCTAATTAGCAGTCATTAAAATTGATTATTCCAGATTATTTGATGGGTCTAACACATTCACAAAGGTTCTTAAATGTGGAAAAGGAAGGCAGAAGAGTCAGCGTCAGGGTGATGTGATGCGAAAAGAACTTATCCATCAAATGCTGACTTTGGAGAAGGAAGGAGTTTAGGAGCTGTTTAATGCAGGCAGCCTCTGAAACCTGGAAAAAGCCATAAAATATACCTCCCAAGAACTTCCTAAAAGAAACCACACCACAGACAGGTTGAGTTTAGCTCATTATTGCATTTCTGATCTCCAGAATTATAAGATAATGAATTTCCATTGTTTTAAGCCACTAAGATTGTGATAATTTGACCTGAAAATGATGATTAAAGGTGGAATGTATTATTCTGCTTTATACATTGCCAAATAGCCTAACAACATTCAATAAATGTCAAACAACAGATAAAATACCTTTTAAAGAATAAATAACTTTATATATTGATGATATTTTGTTCTGTATATCTGAACTGTGATCCATCGTTTACACACACACACACACACACACAGACACACACACATGTATCACATAAGCTCTGTCAAACACTAGGAATTCTTGATCTTATAGGGTGAGGAAAATTTTGTAAATGTGATAAATTATGGGCAAAAAAGAGATATTGCTGATTAATAATCAGCAAATATCGTGCATCAACTTTCTTAGTGGAGATCAAATACTAATGCTTGCAAAAAAATTGAAAAAAATTGTTATTACCTTCGCCTCAAAAAATAATTTAACTCATCAGCAGAGTGTGAGTTTTTCTTTCTCCTCACTAAGAGAGAAAGACAAATGGTGAGAAACAGTACAGTCATGTTTACTTTGTCAGGAAAACGCAGCTGCAAACAAAATTGCTGTTGCTGTTTTTTTTTTTTTTTTTTTTTTTTTTTAAGTGATGGTAACTCCTATCTATACCCTTTCTGTTCAAACAAGAGACTTTTATGTTCCTTCTTTTTTTTTTTTTTTTTTTTTTTCCTTGCTGCTGGCTGACAAAGGCTGTGGGCAGAACAGAACTCACATCTCACATTCCACCACACACCTCCTTGACAAAGGTGCCCACTCTGTATGTTTGATGTGTTATCTCCTTCATAGAAAACAATTGTGCCTCAAGAAACAAAATATAATACAAAAGGCTCAGTTTTGCCTGGGGCATGAGTAGTAAAACTTTAAGCAAATGAGGCCAGATAGAAAAAATAATGGCAACTCTATACACATTGGGATGAAATGGAAAACAAAAATTGCACAAAAAAATGTATAAACCTTAGGTGCTTTAGATTTAATTAAATAAGTACAATGACAATATAAAATGTGAATAATCTTAAGCTTTTTATTGTCAGAGTCCCCTTTGACAATCTGATGACAATCTTATGAAAATTATGAATGTTCTTCTTGGAAATCACTCACAAACACACACACACACGCGCGCGCGCACACACACACACACACACACACCAGTTTTGAAGACCATTTATATGAGTCCTTGGAACCTCTACTTTCTGGGTATCAGTAAGCCCAGATTGCAAACTGCTAGTATAAACAAGTGGAAGTCACTGTTGTTTTGTATTACTCTAATATTAAGTGTGAAATGGTGTGTTTCATCTAAGAAACAACTAACTTCTCTCAAAGTGAACAAATTAATCTGAATTACAGTATACGCTATGAGCCAGTCTCAGAAGAAAAAGCAAAGGCATTTCCCGAATGAACTGCAAAAGTGGTTCAAGTCATTTTGTATGACGTTACAGGAATGTTTCATTATATGAAATGACGAACAAGGTGGAACTGAAGTCCACAAAGAAAGATGACATGTGAGAAACATGTGAGGTCTTGGATGAAAGGAGATAATGATTATGGAGGTGATTTGAATAATGCCAGGTAGGGTCAGGATCACAATTTGAAAAGCCATACCCCGATCATAAAAAGCATGCAACAAATAGAAGCAGCATAGTGATAACCAAAGTTATTTGAGATTGGGGAAAAGGATCTGGTGAAGTACAACTTAGGGATTTGGGAAAATAGTTTATAGATTTGCTGCACGTTGCCCAATGCAGGTTTTGGTGCAAGAACACTTACCTCAAAATGCTTAAATTGGGCATTGTTCACTGTTGCATAACATGGGCTCTGGAATCAATTTGACATGGTTCAGCTTCTCAAGGTAAGTATTCACTTACCATATTACCTTGTAGCATAATACTTGCCATATTACCTTGTAGCATAGGAGACAGACAAAAAAATGTAGCGATTGCTATGTAATTATCCCATAAGAGTGACAAATGTGATCTATATTAAATGAAATTACAGGGTTTTTTTTGTTTAAACCAATACACATCTATTGGATTCATTGTATTTTAGTTAGAGCCACGAGTTTCAATAAATTCTTAATTTTATTTACTAATTCAGCTGAAAGTTATGAAGAGCTTATCACGAACCAGGCAGTGTTCTAGCCACTAGAGATACAAAAACAAAGAAAATAAAGTTCCTGACTAACCTTTCTTTATATTATATTATGGAGCATAAATTATTAACAAATGTACAGAAATGTATGATGCCACATGGTTCTGAGTGCTCTAGAGAAGATTAAATCATCTGGAAGGGGTTTGGGGAGAGAAAATGAGGGTGATAATGCCATTTGGTTTAGAATGGTCAGAGAAGAATCATTGTGTCCTTAGAGCAGATAAATAGTATGGTCTGAAATCTTTCAAAATTTCACTATGGATATTGTGTTGGAAACTGACTATTGGGAAATTAATTAGGATGCTATTGTCAGAAGTACCACGTGGTTTAATGCTGTCTTGGACCTGGATGATAGAAATGAACATGGTGAGAAATGATAGGCTCTGGACATGTCACAAGGCAGAGTTGAAATTATTTGCTTATAGATCAAACGTGTGTAAGAGAGAGACTGTGAACTATCAATACATTCTTCCACATAAGAAATGTGATCTTGAGCTAATAATTCATATTAATCATGACTCATCTAAAATAAAGGCAGTATTCTGTAACTTCGAGATAAGATAATACCAATTCCAAATGAGTGAACATATTATAGTCAAAGAAGAAAACAAATGCACAAATACTGGTTTATTAATGAAAAAAATGTATGCTTGTCCATGCAGTCATTCACACAGTGTAAGTGAGGGCTTGATGATAGCTCTTGATCAATGAAAAGCTATTTAAATATATTTGAATTGTATAAATTTTATCTTTATAAAAATGTAATGCTTAGGTAATCAAGTAGAGCTCGGAAAAAAAGTTTATTTTATTCCTTACTTTGATCAATTATCTTACATTTCTTTGAAGATCTGCTGGAACATACAGCATCAGCACCAGCACAGAAAAATCTTTCCCTTAAGCTTTTCCTCTAAAGAGAAATGAAAGGAAAGAAAGATGCTGCCTTGGATTGGAAGGATTTGAAAAATGACCAGAATAGACTCAGCAAGAATGGTCTGCCCACTACAAGTAAATATTTAATGGTTACATGTCTTAAGATCTGATGGAAAACATATCCCATATATATACAGGATTATCTTTCTGCCGATCCCAATTCTACCCTATTCATAACAGTAGTGAAAATCATCATACTTATGCCTGGGAGAAAGAGTTAATGCATGCTGTGAAATTATTTGAATGGAAAAATGATTTTTGAGCTCTCACAACAAGCCAATGCCTGTATTACTATTTTTTTAACGTAAAAACATAGTTTTCTTTTTATCTTTGTGGTCTTCTCTTTTAAATAACTTTGTGTCTTCCTTTGCTTTATAAAGACATCAATTCAGCTTTTAAACCGCATATTTAAAATCCTGAAAGAGAAGAACAGTTTCCTCTTCTAAAAATTTTAAGTTAGACAATACAAAAAATCAGAAAATCTGGCATACATGAAAAAGTGCATAAGACAAAACAAATAATTTAAGGACCACCGTTTCATTGTCTTCTCTACTATTCTATTTTAACATAAAATGTTTGGAAAATTCCACTTGCCTTAGTATTCACAGTCAGTGTTTTATTTAATTTGCCTCTTTCAGAGGATTTGCAAAAGTTGGAGTAGAAATGCTGATTTTTATTTTAAAGTCTAAATTTGGAAAGATACTAAATGCCTGACAGCAGCAGGAAAGTTCAGCACCCAAATGGAAATGTGATACCCTATTATGGAAGCACACGAAAATACAGATAGATTTGTCTCTGGGATTTCAGGGATTCTGATCATGTTTCTATTATGCACTTCCTTTTCCATGCCCAGAACTGCTCTCACAGTTCTGAGAATAACATTTGCAAACTCAGTGTCTTTCATAACTTTTCAGCCTTTCTACTGTCAAACACTTTTAGCACACTGTATAATATTTGCTTTTCCCACTCATAAGCATAGACCATAGCATATATTTTTGCACATTTACTGCCTTATTTAAGCTTAGAATCTCTTCTATATTCTGTAGAAATAATATCCACAAAGTGAATTGTTTTATTACTTAATAAAATACGAACCAATTTGACGTTTTTGCTGTTGTTGTTTATTTTTATTTACAAACTAAAATGTTGACACTTCCATCTTGCAGAAGCATATCTATGCATATGTACACATTCATATATTTGTGATGTATTACAATATAACATAAGAATGAGGCAAACAAAATTTAAGAATGTTTATATGTTTTATCCCTAATTTCATACTATTTTATATTTTGCAAAGGAGAAAACTGAGATCCAGGAAGAAATACCTTGCCTTTCTTTTCCCATTAATTTGGTGTTAGAATCACCATTATCTATCTGTCAGTGAAAACTGTCCTTTTTGTAGTCCACATCTACATAAACTTTCTTTCCTTTTAGAATTTAATTTAATTTTGTTTTATTTTAAGTTTCAGGATACATGTGCAGGATGTGCACGTTTGTTACATAGGTAAACGTGTGCCATGGTGGTTTGCTTTATCCATCAATCCTTCACTTACGTATTAATCCCCCTATTCATTAACTATTTCTCTTGATGCTCTCCCTCCCTCCACCCAACTGACAGGCCCCAGCATGTGCTGTTTCCATCCCTGTGTCCATCATAAACTTTCTTTCCTATGGTCTATTACCAATTGAAACTTTCCATTTTCATAATGTTAACATTTTCAAAGGAGTATAAAGCATTTCAAAGAGCAGAGAACTTTTAAAACACGTACCAGTCTGTTGAACGAAATCAACTAATGATCACCCTCTTTGTGCAAAAGCAACAGGGATGTAAAAATCATAAATATAGTATTTAGGTTAAATATAGATTTTTGCATATTTTAATCATTCAAAATTATTCAAATGTAAATGAATTTCAGCACACTTTTAATGTAAGAATGGGTATGAAATGAAATCATAAATGTTTTAAACCACTATAATTATGAAATAAAAGGAATTATGTAAGTCCTTGACATCTCATCTCTAGATCAACCTTAATGTCTTTAGTCAAATATAGCATGTGAACATTAATCAACATAACAGTTGTAGCACTGAGTATTTGTACTATGATATACGAGCAATTTTAAGGCAAATTTTAGTTTTAGAATTAAGTTGAGATTCTTAAGGAAAAGTATTGTTGCTGTTTTCTTTAAGATAGCCTTCTTAAGAAATGGTTTTGTTTAGAATATTGTTTTTTTTTTTAATAGATTTTAACACTTGTTTGTTTCTTAAGGTTAAACTTAATGAAATCTAGGACAGTTAGGCATGTTTGATGGAAAGTAACAGAATAAATATACTAACAAACCAAGAAAACTATAGGTACCTTCGAAAAAATTAATATGTAAGATTTCTTTTGTTAACAAAGAAGTCTGACTGGTTAAAAGGAAGAAGCCAGTGTCTCCCCGCTACAGTCCTTTCACACTTATATTTTCTAATATCCTTCGGAAAGCACCAGCTGAATTACTCTTGGCTTACTTATTTTAGATTTCTTAGAAAAACAGAGCGATGATGACAAATTAGACATCTGTGGTGTTTTCTTTTACATGTCAGTTTTGCTTGACTATTGTGCCCAGTTGCTCTGTCAAACATCAGTCTCAATGTTGCTGTCAATGTAATTTTTGGATGTGGTTGACATTTACATCAATAAATTGAGTAAAGCTGATTGCCCTTCATAATGTGAATGAGAGTCATCTAACCAGTTGAAGGTCATAAGAGCAACAACTGAGGATCTTGTAGTAAAAATAATTCTCCTGAAGACAGCAACATAGAAATTCTGCCCGAGTTTCCAGCCTACTGGGACATGTGAGTACACACGGCACATGAGCCAATTCTTTAAAACAAACCTCTCTCTCTCTTTCTCTCTGTCTGCCTCCTTCACACACACCTGTCTGTGTGTGTGTGTGCGTGTGTATGTGCGCATGTTCATTTAGATATACATTGTAGATATTGAAAAAATTATAAAGAGCTATAACATATTAATATATATATAAAGATATATATATATATTTCTCTGGAGAACTAAAATACAGTATTTAACATCTTATGTCCTTATATAATGACTTCAAATCTATTTCTGATCACTTTTATTAAACATTAAAATTAAACATAATAATTGTCTTATTTTAATTTTTTTTAAAGATAAGAGGATCAAAACAATAACGTGAAAACATTCAATTTCTTTTTTTTTTCTTTTTTTTTTTTGAGATGGAGTCTCACTCTGTTGCCCAGGCTGGAGTGCAGTGGCAGGATCTTGGCTCACTGCAAGCTCTGCCTCCCGGGTTCACGCCATTCTCCTGCCTCAGCCTCCCAAGTAGCTGGGATTACAGGTGCCTGCCACCACGCCCGGTTAAATTTTTTGTATTTTTAGTAGAGAGGGGAGTTTCACTGTGTTAGCCAGGATGGTCTTTTATCTCCTGACCTCGTGATCTACCTGCCTCGGCCTCCCAAAGTGCTGGGATTACAGGCATGAGCCACCACGCCCAGCCTCGAAAACATTCAATTTCTAAAAGAAAACTTCTTGTGTTAAATATTTACTTTCTCTGTTTATTGGTTGTGTGATTTTGAACTAATTACATGACCACAAAAATGTCAGCAACTTTACTGTGTAATAGCAATAATAACAATAATACAAACTTTGTAATGTTGCTAAGATATTTAAAAAAAGAAACATATAAAGTGCTTAGTACAATAACTGGAGCAATAGAGTTGCTAGTTTTCAATAAATATTCACTTTTACTATTTCATCATTGATAATAATAATGAGACTTCATATATGCAAGTTGACAAGAGCACAAACATAAAGGTAAGAAATAATTTATATATGATGTCAACATTATTCTGATTTGCATAGATATTTCAACTTATTTAAAAATGTGTTGGATCTTAAATAACCTAACATTACACCTCAAGGAAATAGGAAAATAAGAACAAATTAAGCCAAAGTTAACAGAAAGAAGTAAATAATATCAAAGCAAAAATGAATAAAAGAGAATAGGAAATTAATGTAAAATATTAATGAAACTTAGAATTTGTTATTTGAAAGATAAATAAAATTGACAAAACTTTAGCTAAAATAGGGTAAAAAGAGAGGGAGAGAAGATGCAAATAAATAACTTAGAAATTAAGGAAGAGTTATAACAACCAATGCCACAGGACAAGAAAGATTATAAGGAACTATTAAGAACAATTATATGCCAGCAAATTGGACAATCTAGGAAAAAAAAGGATACATTTCTGGAAACATACAACTTTATAGGACTGAATGAAGAAGAAATAGAAAGCCCGAATGAACAAACCTTCCAACAAAGGAAAGCCCAACACCAGATGGCTTTATGAATAAATCTTAGCAAATATTTAGTTTTTAATTATTACTTTCAATTTTTTTTAGAGGCGGGGTCTTGTTCTGTTGCCTAGACTGGAGTGCAGTGGCATAACCATTGCTCATTTCAGCCTTGACCTCCCAGGCTCAAGTGAGCACCCCCGGCCTCAACCTCCAGAGTAGCTGGGACTACAGACATGTCTGGCTGCTTATTTTTAGTTATTTTTTTGTAGAAACAGGATCTCCTTATATTTTCCAGGCTGGTCCCAAACTCCTAAACTCAAGCAATCCTTCCACCTACGCCTCACAAAGTAATAGGATTACAAGTGTGAGCACACACTTGACTTCTGTCAAACGTTTAAAAATTAATATCAGTTCTTCTTAAATTCTTCCAAAAAATTGAAGAGTGAAACTTCCAAACTATTTTGTGATGCTAATATTACCCTAATACCAAAACCAGAAAAAGACATGACAAAAATACCTGCAGGCCAATATCCCTGAAAAACACAGATACAAAAAAATCCTTTAAAAAAATCTAGCAAACTGAATTCAACAGCATATTAAAGGAGTGTATGATGACTGATGTGGTTAGACTTTTTGTCCTCACTCAAATCTCATCTTGAATAGTAATTCCATAATCCCCACGTGTCAAGGGAGAGACCAGGTAATTGGACCATGGAGGCAGTTTTCCATGCTGTTCTCATGTTAACGAGAGAGTTCTCATGAGATGTCATTGTTTTATAAGGTGCTCTCCCCACTTCACTCAGCACTTTTCCTTCCTGTTGCCTTGCAAAGAAGGTAACTTCACCTTCTGCTATGATTGTAAGTTTCCTGAGGCCTCCCAAGCCATGCTGAAATGTGAGTAAATTAAATCTCTTTCCTTTATAAATTTCCCAGTCTTGGGCAGTTTTTTTAATAGCAGTAAGAAAACAGACTAATACAAAGACAAAGGGGATTTATCACTGGGATGCAACATTCAACAAATGCAAATCCATAAATGCAATCCATCCCGTTAACAGAATGAAAGATGAAAATCATATTACCATCTTAATAGATGCATAAAATCATTTGGCAAAATTTAACATCTTCTCATGATAAAATCTCTCAAGACATTAGATGTAGAAGGAACTTACCTCAATACAATAAAGGCTAAAAATGAAGAGTCCAAAGCTAACGATATACTCATTGGTGAAAAACAAAACTTTTTGTCTAAGAATTGGTATAGGGCAAAGATACCCACTCTCATAATTTCTGTTCAGCATAGTATTAGAAGTTCTAGCCAGAGCATTTAAAGAAGAAATAGAAACAAAAGTCATCTAAATTGGAAAGGAAAAAGGAAAATTGTATCTGTTTGCAGATAACATAATCATATCTAAACAACCCTAAGGATACCACCAAGAAACTATTAGAACTAATGTACAAATTCAACAAAGTTGCAGAATTCAAAACAACATATGAAAATTACTAGTTTCATTTCTATACATTAACACCATTTTCTGAAAAATAAAGAAAACAATCCCATTTACATTACCATCAGAAAGATTAAAGTACTTAAAAATAACTTAACCAAGGAAGAAAAAGCCCGGTACATTATAAACTATAAAGCACTGATAAAATAAATTAAATCAGACACAATTAAATTAAAAGATGTTCTATGTTTATGGATAGGAAGAATTAAATATTGTTAAAATTTTCATACTACCCAAAGGGATCTGCAGATTTAATGTAATCCCTATCAAAATACCAGTGGATTTTTTTACAGAGATAGAAAAAAAATGCAAAATTTTTATGGAACCACAGAAGACCACAAAGAGACAAAGACATATTGAGCAATAAGAACAAAGTTAGAGGCATCACATCTCCTGAGTTCAAAACATATTACAAAGCTACAATAATCAAAAGAGTGTGATATTGACATAAAAATAGATATATAGACCAATGGAACAGAAAGCAGAACCAAAAAATAAGCCCACACTATACAGTCAACTGATTTTTCTCAGTAAAACCAAGAATACATAATGAGAAAAGGACAGTCTGTAAGATATGATGCTGGGAAAACTGAATATCTACATGTCAAAGAATAAAATTAGACCCTTATTCATATTATATACAAAAATCAATTCAAAATGTATTGAAGACTTAAACATAAGACCTGAAACCAAAATAGTCCTAGCAGAAAACATGAGGAAAAAGCTTGTAAATATTGACCGTGGCAATTGTTTCTTACATGACACCAAAAGTGTAAAATGTGACACTGAAAAGAGAAAAGTGGTATTACATTAAACAAAAAAGCTTCTGTGCAGAAAATGAAACAATCAACAAAATAAAAGATCAACCTATGAAATAAGAGAAAATATTTGCTAACCACATATCTTTGAAAGGATTAATATCCAGAATATACAAGGAACTTCTATAACTCAATAGCAAAAACAACAACAATTAATGCAAACAACCTGATTTAAAAATGGAAAAAGAAACTTAATAAACATTTCTGCAAAATGATACAGGAATGACCAACAGATATATGAAAATGTGCTCAACATTACTAATCATTTAGGGAAATGCAAATAAGAACTCCAATGAGATATCACCTCACATCTGTTAGGATCATTTTTATCCAATAAATAAAAAATAACAAATTTTGACAAACACGTGAAGGAAAGGGTATCTTTGCACACTGTTGGTGGCAGTGTAAACTGGTGTGGCAACTGCAGAAAACAATATGGGTGTTCCTCAAAAAACTAAATATAGAACTACCATATAATCCAACAATTCTACTTTTTAATATGTATCCAAAAGAATTGAATTCAGCATCTCAGATGGATATCTGCACTTCCATGTTCATTGTTGCGTTTTTCACAGTAGCCAAGACATGCAAGCAACCTAAATCTCCATGGATGGAAACAAGGATTAAAAAATATGGTATTTACGTACAATAAAATATTCAGCCTTAACAAAAAGGAAATTCTGCTACTTGCAACAACACAGATGAAACTGGGAGACAAAAATTGCCTCTGTGAACATTATGTTAGGACATAATGTCATAATATAGAATGTTATGTTATGACAATAATTCCTAAGTGAAATATACCGGACACTGGCAGACAAATACTATATCATATCACTTATATTATAAATCTAAAGCAGTAAAACTCAGAAAAGCAGGCAGTATTATGTTATTTTCCAGGGCCCAGAGTAAGGGAAAGGGGAGTTATTAGTCAAAGTGTAAAACGTTTTGGTTACATTAAATAAATTAGCCCTAGAAAAATACTATACAACACAATGACTATGGTTAATACTGTACTATATAATTAAACATTTTGCTGACTGTAGATCTTATGCTAAATATTGTTAGCATATAATTATTCATCATCAGCATCATTATTATTGGCATATTATTCATCATCATCATTATTATTAGCATGTTTGTCATCATCATCATCATGAGTAGTAACCTATTGAATGTAGTGAATACGTTTATAGCATAAATTGTGGTGATAGTTTCACAGGTGTATAATTATGTTGAAACTCATCAATTTGTATACATTAATTATTAACACCATTTTGTATGGAAGTCTTTATTTGGAAAAGTTAAAGGTACCTCTACCATATGACCCAGCAATTTCAGTTCTAGATTTTTGTCCACGAGGAATGAAATTTTATATGTCTGTAAAATATACGAATAACAAATGTTTACTGGAGATTTTATTGCAGCAGCCCCAAACTGGCAATTACACAATGTCCATCAATGTATGAATGTATAAACTAACTATGATGTATCCATACAATGAACTAGTACTCAGCAAATAAAAATAAATGAACTATTGATACATGCTACAATACGTATTCACTATGGATGAATCTCAAAGTAATTATTCTGAGTAAAAGAAGCCAGACTTAAAAAAATACATACCATACGATTTCATTTATTTTAATCCTAAAGTAACAAATTAATCCATAGTTATAGAAAAGAGATCAGAGTTTGTCTGGTAGCAGTAAGGGGTAGGAATAGGTAAGAAAGAGGTCACTCAAAGGGACACAGATAAATTTCGGGGGGTGACTGATACATTCATTTTCTTAATTATGGTAATAGTTTTCCAATTATATTAGTTTGTTAAAACATATTAAGTTGCAGACTTAAGAGATGTGCAGTTTATTATATGATAATTATAGCTCAATAAAGTTGTTGAATAAAAAGGAATGACAATCTCGTGCCCTATGTTATAAGTCAAAAATAAATTCTGTTCAGTGGTCAATAACTCTTTGTGTGTAGGAGAAAAATGTTATAGAAAAGAAAGTGGTGAAAAGGTAGCACTTAGTCTAGATTGTTGATATTTATAGAAAGGGAAATTATATTGCCTCACATAATAAAATAATACTAGTTTTGAAACTATCCTTTGGTAGTGACAATATTGAAGATTAAATACCTGCTGAATCCAGAGGGAAGGTAACGTGGATATACACTCTTTTTTTTTTTTTTTTTATATATATATATATTTTTTTTATTATACTTTAAGTTCTAGGGTACATGTGCACAACGTGCAGGTTTGTTACATATGTATACTTATGCCATGTTGGTGTGCTGCACCCATCAACTCCTCAGCACCCATCAATTCATCATTTATATCATGTATAACTCCCCAATGCAATCCCTCCCTCCTCCCCCCTCCCCCCTCCCCATGATAGGCCCCAGTGCGTGATGTTCCCCTTCCCGAGTCCAAGTGATCTCATTGTTCAGTTCCCACCTATGAGTGAGAACATGCGGTGTTTGGTTTTCTCTTCTTGTGATAGTTTGCTAAGAATGATGGTTTCCAGCTGCATCCATGTCCCTACAAAGGACGCAAACTCATCCTTTTTTATGGCTGCATAGTATTCCATGGTGTATATGTGCCACATTTTCTTAATCCAGTCTGTCACAGATGGACATTTGGGTTGATTCCAAGTCTTTGCTATTGTGAATAGTGCCGCAATAAACATACGTGTGCATGTGTCTTTGTAGTAGAATAATTTATAATCCTTTGGGTATATACCCAGTAGTGGGATGGCTGGGTCATATGGTACATCTAGTTCTAGATCCTTGAGGAATTGCCATACTGTTTTCCATAATGGTTGAACTAGTTTACAATCCCACCAACAGTGTAAAAGTGTTCCTATTTCTCCACATCCTCTCCAACACCTGTTGTTTCCTGACTTCTTAATGATTGCCATTCTAACTGGTGTGAGATGGTATCTCATTGTGGTTTTGATTTGCATTTCTCTGATGGCGAGTGACGATGAGCATTTTTTCATGTGTCTGTTGGCTGTATGAATATCTTCTTTTGAGAAATGTCTGTTCATATCCTTTCCCCACTTTTTGATGGGGTTGTTTGTTTTTTTCTCGTATATTTGTTTGAGTTCTTTGTAGATTCTGGATATTAGCCCTTTGTCAGATGAGTAGGTTGCAAAAATTTTCTCCCATTCTGTAGGTTGCCTGTTCACTCTGATGGTAGTTTCTTTTGCTGTGCAAAAGCTCTTTAGTTTAATTAGATCCCATTAGTCAATTTTGGCTTTTGCTGCCGTTGCTTTTGGTGTTTTAGACATGAAGTCCTTGCCCATGCCTATGTCCTGAATGGTACTACCTAGATTTTCTTCTAGGGTTTTTATGGTATTAGGTCTAACATTTAAGTCTCTAATCCATCTTGAATTAATCTTCGTATAAGGGGTAAGGAAAGGATCCAGTTTCAGCTTTCTACTTATGGCTAGCCAATTTTCCCAGCACCATTTATTAAATAGGGAATCCTTTCCCCATTTCTTGTTTCTCTCAGGTTTGTCAAAGATCAGATGGCTGTAGATGTGCGGTATTATTTCTGAGGACTCTGTTCTGTTCCATTGGTCTATAGCTCTGTTTTGGTACCAGTACCATGCTGTTTTGGTGACTGTAGCCTTGTAGTATAGTTTGAAGTCAGGTAGCGTGACGCCTCCAGCTTTGTCCTTTTGACTTAGGATTGTCTTGGCAATGCGGGCTCTTTTTTGGTTCCATATGAACTTTAAAGCAGTTTTTTCCAATTCTGTGAAGAAAGTCATTGGTAGCTTGATGGGGATGGCATTGAATCTATAAATAACCTTGGGGAGTATGGCCATTTTCACGATATTGATTCTTCCTATCCATGAGCATGGTATGTTCTTCCATTTGTTTGTGTCCTCTTTGATTTCACTAAGCAGTGGTTTGTAGTTCTCCTTGAAGAGGTCCTTGACATCCCTTGTAAGCTGGATTCCTAGGTATTTTATTCTCTTTGAAGCAATTGTGAATGGAAGTTCATTCCTGATTTGGCTCTCTGCTTCTCTGTTACTGGTGTATAAGAATGCTTGTGATTTTTGCACATTAATTTTGTATCCTGAGACTTTGGTGAAGTTGCTTATCAGCTTAAGGAGATTTTGGGCTGAGACGATGGGGTTTTCTAAATATACAATCATGTCATCTGCAAACAGGGACAATTTGACTTCTTCTTTTCCTAACTGGATACCCTTGATTTCTTTCTCTTGCCTGATTGCCCTAGCCAGAACTTCCAACACTATGTTGAATAGGAGTGGTGAGAGAGGGCATCCCTGTCTTGTGCCAGTTTTCAAAGGGAATTTTTCCAGTTTTTGCCCATTCAGTATGATATTAGCTGTGGGTTTGTCATAAATGGCTCTTATTATTTTGAGATACGTTCCATCAATACCGAATTTATTGAGCGTTTTTAGCATGAAGGGCTGTTGAATTTTGTCAAAAGCCTTTTCTGCATCTATTGAGACAATCATGTGGTTCTTGTCTTTGGTTCTGTTTATATGCTGGATTACGTTTATTGATTTGCGAATGTCGAACCAGCCTTGCATCCCAGGGATGAAGCCCACTTGATCATGGTGGATAAGCTTTTTGATGTGCTGCTGAATCCGGTTTGCCAGTATTTTATTGAGAATTTTTGCATCAATGTTCATCAGGGATATTGGTCTAAAATTCTCTTTTTTTGTTGTGTCTCTGCCAGGCTTTGGTATCAGGATGATGTTGGCCTCATAAAATGAGTTAGGGAGGATTCCCTCTTTTTCTATTGATTGGAATAGTTTCAGAAGGAATGGTACCAGCTCCTCCTTGTACCTCTGGTAGAATTCAGCTGTGAATCCATCTGGTCCTGGACTTTTTTTGGTGGGTAGGCTATTAATTGTTGCCTCAATTTCAGAGCCTGCTATTGGTCTATTCAGGGATTCAACTTCTTCCTGGTTTAGCCTTGGGAGAGTGTAAGTGTCCAGGAAATTATCCATTTCTTCTAGATTTTCTAGTTGATTTGCGTAGAGGCGTTTATAGTATTCTCTGATGGTAGTTTGTATTTCTGTGGGGTCAGTGGTGATATCCCCTTTATCATTTTTTATTGCATCTATTTGATTCCTCTCTCTTTTCTTCTTTATTAGCCTTGCTAGCGGTCTGTCAATTTTGTTGATCTTTTCAAAAAACCAACTCCTGGATTCATTGATTTTTTGGAGGGTTTTTTGTGTCTCTATCTCCTTCAGTTCGGCTCTGATCTTAGTTATTTCTTGCCTTCTGCTAGCTTTTGAATGTGTTTGCTCTTGCCTCTCTAGTTCTTTTAATTGTGATGTTAGAGTGTCCATTTTAGATCTTTCCTGCTTTCTCTTGTGGGCATTTAGTGCTATAAATTTCCCTCTACACACTGCTTTAAATGTGTCCCAGAGATTCTGGTATGTTGTATCTTTGTTCTCATTGGTTTCAAAGAACATCTTTATTTCCGCTTTCATTTCGTTATGTACCCAGTAGTCATTCAGGAGCAGGTTGTTCAGTTTCCATGTAGTTGAGCGGTTTTGATTGAGTTTCTTAGTCCTGAGTTCTAGTTTGATTGCACTGTGGTCTGAGAGACAGTTTGTTATAATTTCTGTTCTTTTACATTTGCTGAGGAGTGCTTTACTTCCAATTATGTGGTCAATTTTGGAATAAGTGCGATGTGGTGCTGAGAAGAATGTATATTCTGTTGATTTGGGGTGGAGGGTTCTATAGATGTCTATTAGGTCCGCTTGGTGCAGAGATGAGTTCAATTCCTGGATATCCTTGTTAACTTTCTGTCTCGTTGATCTGTCTAATGTTGACAGCGGAGTGTTGAAGTCTCCCATTATTATTGTATGGGAGTCTAAGTCTCTTTGTAAGTCCCTAAGGACTTGCTTTATGAATCTGGGTGCTCCTGTATTGGGTGCATATATATTTAGGAGCGTTAGCTCTTCCTGTTGAATTGATCCCTTTACCATTATGTAATGGCCTTCTTTGTCTCTTTTGATCTTTGATGGTTTAAAGTATGTTTTATCAGAGACAAGGATTGCAACCCCTGCTTTTTTGTGTTCTCCATTTGCTTGGTAGATCTTCCTCCATCCCTTTATTTTGAGCCTATGTATGTCTCTGCATGTGAGATGGGTCTCCTGAATACAGCAGACTGATGGGTCTTGACTCTTTATCCAGTTTGCCAGTCTGTGTCTTTTAATTGGAGCATTTAGTCCATTAACATTTAAGGTTAATATTGTTATGTGTGAACTTGATCCTGCCATTAGATATTAACTGGTTATTTTGCTCGTTAGTTGATGCAGTTTCTTCCTAGCCTCGATGGTCTTTACATTTTGGCATGTTTTTGCAATGGCTGGTACCGGTTGTTCCTTTCCATGTTTAGGGCTTCCTTCAGGATCTCTTGTAAGGCAGGCCTGGTGGTGACAAAATCTCTAAGCATTTGCTTATCTGTAAAGGATTTTATTTCTCCTTCACTTATGAAACTTAGTTTGGCTGGATATGAAATTATGGGTTTAAAATTCTTTTCTTTAAGAATGTTGAATATTGGCCCCCACTCTCTTCTGGCTTGTAGAGTTTCTGCCGAGAGATCTGCTGTTAGTCTGATGGGCTTCCCTTTGTGGGTAACCCGACCTTTCTCTCTGGCTGCCCTTAAGATTTTTTCCTTCATTTCAACTTTGGTGAATCTGGCAATTATGTGTCTTGGAGTTGCTCTTCTGGAGGAGTATCTTTGTGGCGTTCTCTGTATTTCCTGAATTTGAATGTTGGCCTGCCCTACTAGGTTGGGGAAGTTCTCCTGGATGATTTCCTGAAGAGTGTTTTCCAACTTGTTTCCATTTTCCCCCTCACTTTCAGGCACCCCAATCAGGCGTAGATTTGGTCTTTTTACGTAATCCCATACTTCTTGCAGGCTTTGCTAATTTCTTTTTCTTCTTTTTTCTTTTGGTTTCTCTTCTCGCTTCATTTCATTCATTTGATCTTCAATCGCTGATACTCTTTCTTCCAGTTGATCGAGTCGGTTACTGAAGCTTGTGCATTTGTCACGTATTTCTCGTGTCATGGTTTTCATCTCTGTCATTTCGTTTATGATCTTCTCTGCATTAATTAGTCTAGCTGTCAATTCTTCCACTCTTTTTTCAAGATTTTTAGTTTCTTTGCGCTGGGTACGTAATTCCTCCTTTAGCTCTGATAAGTTTGATGGACTGAAGCCTTCTTCTCTCCTCTCGTCCAAGTCATTCTCTGACCAGCTTTGATCCGTTGCTGGCGATGGGCTGCGCTCCTTTGCAGGGGGAGATGCGCTCTTAATTTTTGAATTTCCAGCTTTTCTGCCCTGCTTCTTCCCCATCTTTGTGGTTTTATCTGTCTCTGGTCTTTGATGGTGGTGACGTACTGATGCGGTTTTGGTATAGGTGTCCTTCCTGTTTGATAGTTTTCCTTCTGACAGTCAGAAGGACTGTCTGTTGGTCTGTTGGAGATTGCTTGAGGTCCACTCCAGACCCTGTTTGCCTGGGTATCAGCAGCAGAGGTTGCCGAAGATAGAATATTGCTGAACAGCGAGTGTACCTGTCTGATTCTTCCTTTGGAAGTTTCCTCTCAGGGGTGTACTCCACCCTGTGAGGTGTGGGGTGTCAGACTGCCCCTAGTGGGGGATTTCTCCCAGCTAGGCTACTCAGGGGTCAGGGACACACCTGAGCAGGCAGTCTGTCCGTTCTCAGATCTCAACCTCCGCGTTGGGAGATCCACGGCTCTCCCCAAAGCTGTCAGACAGAGTCGTTCGCGTCTGCACCGGCTCCTGCTACTTCCCCTGTTGGTCTTCAGCTGTGCGCTGTCCCCAGAGGTGGAGACTACAGAGACAGGCAGGCTTCCTTGAGCTGCTGTGAGCTCCACCCAGTTCGAGCTTCCCAGCGGCTTTGTTTACCTACTTAAGCCTCAGCAATGGCGGGCGCCCCTCCCCCAGCCTCGCTGCTGCCTTGCGGATAGATCGCGGCAGACTGCTGTGTTAGCAGTGAGGGAGGCTTCGTGGGCGTGGGACCCTCCCGGCCAGGTGTGGGATATATTCTCCTGGAATGCCTGTATGCTTACAGCGCAGTATTGGGGTGGGAGTTACCCGATTTTCCAGGTGTTGTGTGTCTCAGTTCCCCTGGCTAGGAAAACGGATCCCCTTCCCCCTTGCGCTTCCAGGTGAGGCGATGCCTCGCCCTGCTTCAGCTCTCGCTGGTCAGGCTGCAGCAGCTGACCAGCACCGATTGTCCGGCACTCCCTAGTGAGATGACCCCAGTACCTCAGTTGAAAATGCAGAAATCACCGGTCTTCTGTGTCGCTCGCGCTGGGAGTTGGAGACTGGAGCTGTTCCTATTCGGCCATCTTGCTCCGCCCGATATACACTCTTAACAGAGAAGAAGGGCTGGAAGATTTTATTCCTGAGCCAGCTATAGCTAGTGGGACAGCAGTGTCTGCAATTAAAGTTCGGGTTTTTTTTTTATGTTTTCTATAATAAATGTCCTCTGCAAACCCCACAATTTTATTAAAATTTGATAGCATATGCACAAAAACAAAAATCTTTTGAGAGGCTTACCTTTTTTATATGAAAGAATAATTTTACTAATTTCACCAATTTAATTTTACAAACTATTTTTACATTAACTCATTTCCCTAATTAATGAATGAACTACCTCTAGTAGATGAAGTAAGTCCTCATCTTCCCATAGAGTGTGTGACCTTAGAGAAAACACAAAAGAGAAATGGACTGTCTTGAACTCACATCATGCTGTATTCCTCTACTTTCAGTTAAAGCTACCTAGGTGCTTCAAATTTGTTCTGCTAAACATTTTTTTCTTTGTATCATTTGTCTTTTCCTATCATTACATTATTTAACTAAACAAAATAATTTGCTTAGCGATATACTTGAAAATTCATGTAAAAGAGGAATGAAACGATAGGTCTTACTTTGTTTCATGCCTAAATGAATGAAATCATAGATCAATTCTTTGGTTATTTACTTTACTTTTTGATCACTAATGTGTGCTCTGGGTTTTCTAACCACTAAATTTTAAATTCTTCTGTTTCATATCTTGACCGAATGATGTTTCTTTTAACACCAGTGGAGAGCTCGCATTACTTCAATTACCATTTTCACAGTTAACATTCACCTCAAATTACCTGTAATATGTCAAATCTTCACAACTAGGATTATGTTGAAAATGGATTATGAGCAGACAACAGATTCCACAGCATAATTCATCTTCTCTAGAGAGCTCATTAACCTTTAATGGTTTATACATGATTCCATAATCATCTTGCAATGGGATTTTTATTTCTCTTCTATTTCATCAGGTTGCCCCTTTATGTGGCCCACTATGAGGCTGACATTCTTTTAACTCTTGGAGCTGGCAATCAATTGGCAACAAAGAAAAGGTATAGATTAAAGCCAAGTTTATCTTTTAATCACCATCCATATCTCTAGCATTTCCTTCACACATGGCAGGAAGGAAATATCATCGCTTCTTATGCGTACAGAATAATATACAGATGACTTAAAATAATGACCAACGCAATTGCATTCACTTTTCATAATTATTTGCCCAACTCTTATTGAAAACCTACTTTTCTTTTAGAGTTCATATATGTTTCACATTGCTCAGAAACTTCTCCTCATGGGCATCTATACACATCATTTTTTATTTGTTCTTAAAGTTAGTGCTGATTTCCAAAATTTACATTAGCCATACATATAAGAAACACAAGAACAATAAAAGATATGATTGTCGCTCCAAGCATTTAGGAATTTATTTATTTTTAATTGGGAGTAGAAGTCAAATTTTTTGGAAAATACTTCAAAATCTAGAATTCATGGAAAAAGTATAACGAGGTATTTTATTGAAATAGTTGGAGAGATTTTTTTATTACTGTTAAAGTCACCTAAATTGATAGTATTTTATTGTGTTAATAAAAACTGATCTTTGACTTCAGAAGACAGTAACTCAGTTGTGGGTAAGAATTGAAGTATAGATTTTCTTTATGTTTCTTCTGGTACCTAAGAAGATTCTGGGCACAAAATAGTTATGTTATACATTTCTACTGGTTCAAATGACCAAACTAATAACTTGCTCAAAACAAATGTATTAGCGAACCTTAGAAATAAAAATTTAAACATCTTTTATAGTGATTCAAATAGTTTTTGTGTGAATGACTAACTTTGGAGACTTTCTAATCACAGAGTAAACTTTTGAGTGAAGATACTTTTATTGAGCCTCTCCCTTTTCCAACTCAAGGTGATCATTATATAGGTAAATTGTGTTTTGTTTAGTAAATCTGAGGATTCTTTAGCAGTTTCACTTACTATGATACCAAATAAATCATTGTGAAAACAAATATCTACTATTTCCTGAAATACTGAACTACAGAAACTCTTTTTCTCGCTTTCTGTCTCTCTTCCTCCCTGTCTTTGCAGCTTATGGCTTTCCACCCAATGTGGATCAATCATGCCAAATTCTTCCCAGAGAATAAAACAAAAAAAATCATATTATTTCAAACTAATACATTTCTTGTAGCAGTATATGTCAATATTGGTTCTGTAAGACGAATTTAGATCCTTTGGTAAATTCACTACTGACATTTTCCAGATTATCAACATCAACGAATCAAAATTACAGGTGTGGCCTGGGAAGTTCTAAAATTATATCGGCCGGGCGCGGTGGCTCAAGCCTGTAATCCCAGCACTTTGGGAGGCCAAGACGGGTGGATCACGAGGTCAGGAGATCGAGACCATCCTGGCCTACAGGGTGAAACCCTGTCTCTACAAAAAAAAAAAAAAAAACTAGCCGGGCGAGATGGCAGGCGCCTGTAGTCCCAGCTACTCGGGAGGCTGAGGCAGGAGAATGGTGTAAACCCGGGAGGCGGAGCTTGCAGTGAGCCGAGATTGCGCCACTGCACTCCAGCCTGGGCGACAGAGCGAGACTCCGTCTCAAAAAAAAAATAATAAATAAATAAATAAATAAAATAAAATTATGTCATCAGATAGGTAGAAAGGCAAAGAACAAGAAGCAAAAACACAGAAACAAATAAACCAAGAAACATAATTCTCAACAGCAAAACAGTTTCCAGGTATGACAACATACAATTTTCAGATTATTGGGGTGGAAACCATTTGTTTCAATGAGATCATTGCTATTATTATCTCTGATAGTGTATCTTCCATCTCTTCCCGCCCCGTTTACAGCCATCCAAAATAACTCACTGTTAACTGATACCAGAATAGAAATGTGACATGGGGCCGGTTACCTAACATCTCAGACCCTTGAGTACCATATAAAATGAAGATAAAAACATAATAACTTTCTATAGTTGTTTTATAAGTTATATATATGCTGTGCAGAGATCTTGGACTATGATAAGAATTCTATAAATATGTTTCAATTAGAATATTATTCTATGTCTTGAAAGTAATTTTCTGAGGTTTCAGAATAAATACTGTTTTAGTAACTGTAATGGGCTAAATGTTGTCACTCGTAAAATTTATACGTTGACGTCTTAACTCCCAGTAACTCAAAATGTGACTATATTTGGAGAGAGGGTCTTTAAAAAGGTAATTAATTTAAAATAAGATTGTAAAGATGAACCATAATTTAACATGACTGGTGTCCTTTTAAGAAAAGGAATTTGGGGCACAGGAAGTCACAGAGAGAGGACAATGTCAGGATAAAGGGAGAATATGGTCACCTACAAGCTAAGAACATCCTGAAACAGAATCTTCCCTCGTGACCCTCAGAAGCAACCAAATCTTCTGACATTCCTTGATTTTGGACTTCCTGTTTCCAGAGTTTGAGAATTTCTATTGGTTAAGCCACCCAATCTGTATACTTTATTATGCAACCCTAGCCAATTAGCATAGCAATCAATAAAAGGAAACCACTCAAATGGGCTAGAATAAAGGAGCTAACTATAAAGACACAGATATCAACCTGTGATCAGAAAATGAAGTACAAAAGGCATTTATGGGGAAAAAATGTTATCAGGAAACAGGTAATGTCCTCTCTTTCATCAGAGTCTACATGATATTCTTTACTTCTGCTTCACGCTGCATGTCTGCTTGATCTTCTGTTATTAAATTAAACCCCATTGCCGTATGAGCCAAGGTAGACTCAAGCAAACAGACTTAATTACATATGTGTGTGTACATATATATCCATATGTACGTACATATATATATATATATATATATATTTTTTTTTTTTTTTTCAGGCAGGAAAGGATTTAACACAGGGAATTAGGTGCTTACAAAATATGTGGAAGGGCTAGAAGAAAAAGGTCACTGAAAACTACCAATATTCCAAAAATTCAGGAAGTTTCAGGAATCACAGAAAGTCAGCGATGTTTATCTCAGCTTCTTTGAATAATGAAGGGTGTAATTAACTGAATGGAAACCACTGACAAAATATTATGTCTGGCATTTCCACATTTTCCATAGCAGTCACTTTTTTTAAAACTTCAACTTACAAAATCACACTCACTTTCTTCACACTGGCAGGACCTGGAGAAAAAATCTGCAAATTCCATTTTCCTGGATTTTGGATATTTGCTTAATTATATTTTATATGTTCCACTCAACTTTCCAACCCAGCTGTTTATTATGACAGTCAAGAGATCTCCAAGGTGCCCCAGGGCAACACGTGCTCCGGATGAGGCTGCCTTCCCTACGTTTACCCACACCTCCATTGACAGCAACCGAGGAGGTGCTCAGCAGCTCTGCCTGCTCTAGATGAACTTGACCTTTCTTTGGTTTAACATAGTTATTCGGTAAATTAAGCAGATTTCTCAGAACTCTGTGTGCTTCTGCAAGTCCGCCGCTGCCCACCTCTCCTCCAACACTTACAACCTCATCTTCAATAACATATAAAATAATCATAAAAATCAATTCCATTACTTGTTTTATCTGTTAATATGAAACATCACAGAAGGCGCAGGTCTCCCGGGTCATGCCTCATTTCCCAACATCAAATCTTAATATATTTATTTGGTCTACGAGGCAGTACCCCACCTTCTGTACTCCCTATACTCCTATCCCACTCAGTTGATTTCTGTGGTTTTTGTAATCACCATCTGACATACTAGGTATTTTATTTATTTCTTTGTTATTTTTTTTCTCCTTTCATTAGAATATATATTTATGGATGTATTAAATTTACATTTTGTTTTTTTTTACTGTTCTATCCCCAGTGTTTGGGATAACAGTTGGCATGTAGCAGGGGTTCAAAAAACATTAGTGTAATCAATGAATAATTGAATGAGCTCAAAGTTTGCATATTTACCATTGTCTTCTAAAATTGCCTGTGCTTTTTGCTTTATATATTCAAGAACTATATCTGATTGCTCCAAGACAGCTCCTTGAGCCAGGTGGTCATCTAATACATTGGTTGCATTCCCATGGATCCAAGAGCCTTCTCTCCTCCAATCAGCCCATGGCTCAAGTTAGAGCAATATCATACATAGAGCATTTACATGGTACATAGAAAGCTTCTTCCAGGTTGTTAGATGTATAGTTTCTCTACAAGATGCTGTGGATAAACATAAAACAATTTAAATACTAGTTGGTTGTTAGGTTTTGTGTATTTCATACTCCTCTGTGTTGAAATTGCCCCAAATCACTAGAAAAGTAAAAAGAAGGGAGCCAGGTGCAGTGGCTCATGCCTATAATGCCAATACTTTGGGAGCCCGAGTCAGGAGGACTGCTTGAAGCCAGGAGTTTGAGATCAGCCTGGACAACAAAAAGTGAGACCCTCTACCTACCAAAAATAGAAATAATTAGCCAGGCATGTTGGTGCACATCAGTAGTCCCAGCTAGTGCGGATGCTGAGGTGGGAGGATCACTTGAGCCCAGGAGTTACAGGCTGAAATGAAGTATGATTGTACCACTGCAATTCAGCCTGGGCAACAGAGTGAGACCCTGTCAATAAATAAATAAAAACCTAAATTTGAGAAAAACAAAAATAAAAATAAATAAAGGAAATGTAAGCATCACAGGAACAAAGGCTGGTGACTAATGTGTATTAAGCTGTGCTTATTCTTCCTTAATCTAAAATGAGTATCTTTGTAATGCCCTAAAATTTTTGAGCCTTTAGGTAGCATTTTCATAATCAACATTTTAAATAAAATTGTTAATTGTCTCTAAATTTTCATTAAATAATTTAAAGGCAAAAGTAAAAGGAAAACATTTTCTATTGGTGTTCCTTTATAAAAAATGACATTATCTCCTCTAGGTATTTCACAGAACTTTGTAAAAATTATATACCAATATTCTCTTTTTTAACTTTTATTTTAGTTTCAGGGGTACATGTGTAGGTTTGTTATACAGGTAAATTGCATGTTATACAGGTTTGGTAGGGATTTGGTGTACAAATTACTTCATCACCCAGATAATAAGCATAGTACCCACTAGGTAGTTTTTTGATCCTCACCCTCCTCCCACCCTCCACCCTCATGTGAGCCCCAATTCTGATTTTTCTTTCTTTGTGTCCATGAGTACTCAATATTTTCCTCCCACTTATAACCGAGAAAATGCCGTATCAATATTCTTAATAAATGTTGAATTAATTATTGGGTTACAAGTCACCTATAAAGGGGTAAGGCAACACTTTGAAGTAATTAAATTTCAGTTTATTACTTTCGAATAGGAGCTAAACAAAACCAGTTATAACTTAAAATTAATAGCTAAATTTAAATAATATTTTATTCACATATTCTACGTTTAAGAGTCATGGAGTAAATGACACAACAAGTTAACATTTAAGAAAGACTGAAATATCATTTGGTCATTATTCTACTATTTTTAGAAAGGTGCAATTGGTAGTATAAATAAAAGGTATTTATAAAATATCTACTTTATGTTAGACACTATATGATAGGCTAGGGAAACAGAAAAATTAAAGCAGATGAAAATCTTTGCCCCTCATGAGAACATTATTCTAGGTTTGGGAATGATAAATAGACAATAGATAACAGAAAGATGAGAGAATATTCAGAGTACAAGGGTTATGAGAATAAGTAACGTAGGGCGATGTATTGCAAGGGTCAAAGGGGGGACCTGGTTTGTCTTCTTATATAGGATAGTCCCAGAAAGTCTCTCTAAGATAATGTTCAACAGACTTTGGAAAAAATGAGAGAGCAAAGGATGAAGCTATCTGCTGGAAGTGCCAACCAGATAGACAAAATATTTCAACCATGAGTCAAGTGTGTGTTACATGGTAAATTTATTTTTCATTATTTTTCATGATTCATTCATTCAGAATGTTTTTGAACATCTAATAAAGTACTGTTTTAAGGGTAATATGTAATATTTTTTAAAAAGGACATGTTTCTTGCCATCAGGGGTCTAAAATAATTATAATCAAGGAGATATATTTTATACAGATGAGTATGTAACTCAAAGGAGAAAAGTATATAGGTTTCCAATTGTGGCAACATTTAGCAATTGCATTGAGAACACCAAGAGATCATATGAAATAAAGATGGTCAGAATGTGTTCAGAAGAATTGTAAGTACATTCAGTGGGAGGTTTGCTGTTCAAGAAGTTTTTTGTAATAAATCATTTTCAAAAAAGGAGGAAATTATAAACATCTTTCATTAACATAATCTATTTGGGCAGCGTTAGGGATTGTCTTAAAGGTGGAAGATATTTTATTTTTATTTATTTATTTTTTTATTGGAAACTTCCAGAAACTTTCTTTCAGAACTTTTTTTTTTCTTTTTTCTTTTTATTATTATACTTTAAGTTCTAGGGTACATGTGCACAACGTTCAGGTTTGTTATATATGTATACTTGTGCCATGTTGGTGTGCTGCACCCATCAACTCGTCAGCACCCATCAATTCGTCATTTACAACAGGTATAACTCCCAATGCCATCCCTCCCCGCTTCCCCCTCCCCTAATAGGCCCCGGTGTATGATGTTCCCCTTCTCGAGTCCAAGTGATCTCATTGTTCAACTCCCACCTATGAGTGAGAACATGCGGTGTTTGGTTTTCTGTTCTTGTGATAGTTTGCTGAGAATGATGTAACTCTAGCATAAAAAAAAGTCAAATTTATCTATCCAGTTATATGATGAATCTACTGTACCTAAATTTTTAAAACAATTTTGTTATTTTCTCTGCCTTAAAATCTTTCTCCTCCATTATGTTGATATTTGACAAAGTATTTATAATAGCACTAGTGTATGGGTGTCTAATAAAGAAGAATGGGCTAAATAATTAATTTATTCAAAAATTTTTAATTTGTTTTTCAAATTAAAATTGGAATACAGATGTGAACAAAGTGTGATTCTCTCACCTATTGAAATGTATATTGTGATGAGGGCCAGCAGATTTTTCTGTGAAAAGACCTAGAGTAAACATTTTCAGCCTTGCAGGTCAAGAATTGCTGCTGCAACTATTCAACTTGGCCACCGTATCACAAAAATAGCCATAGATAATATATAATTGAATGAGCATTTCCTTGTTCCAACAGGATTTTGTTTAGAAAAAAAAGGAGTTGGGCTGAAGTTGGCCTATGGGATGTAGTTTGCCAATCTTAGTTCTAGCAGAATATTTCTCAGTTCTAGCACAATATGCTAGAAGGTGACAAGTCATAAAGGAAAAACAGAGAAGGACAAGGTTAGGGGAATGGAGGAGAGTGAGTAGATCAAAATTGTAAATGCAATGATGAGTGTGGGCCTCAATAAGAAGGTGCAAGCTTAATATGAGCAAAGAATAGAAGGAGGGGAAGACAGAAGTCACACGTCCTTTTGTCAAAGTTGATCCAAGTAGATGGAACATCCAGTACATAAGAGATGCCTGGTTTGCTTTAGGATGAGCAAGTTGGCCAGGGTTTCTATAATGGAGTAAGAGAAAGGTGGAAGAGAAGTGTGATCAAGTAATTTTCAGTGTGCAACACGGTGTGTGTCATTATATGCTGATACATATCTACTTGCTTTTACTCTGAGAAAAATGAGGAACCTTCATTCTTAATTGTATTTAGTAATAATTATAATTTTCAATAATGATTTTATATTACAATAATGGTATCTACTTAGTATAATTGCAGAGGGGTTAAATTAGACAAGGTAAGCAAATAATTTAGTACAATAACTAGTACGTGGTAAGTGTTTGATAAATATTAACTAATATTATTAATGTTGGTGTTATTGCTTTTTATCATTAGCATTAGTAATTAATTCATTATAAAGATATAATTTTTATTTGCATAGTAGACCTTATAATTGCATTGGATACCTGCATTGGATACCTTAACTAGCTCTTCTTTTGTCCAACATGAAAAATATTTGAATACAATAGTCCACTTTTAAGTAGTTTAAAATCCATGGAAAATGAGAACAATTTTAGATGACAAATGTAGCATACTTTTGTTTAGGCTGCCAATTATAGAATTCCCTATGAAGCAGTAAAAGTGAAGTATGTCTTCAAGATAAGTAATTTTTAAACACATTATTCTCATTTTTGTTCAGGGAAGATACTATTAAAGTTATATATGAAAAATTTTACTATTCTATAAAAATACACTTATCTGCATATACCTGTTATGTTCTGATTATGAAAACTTTTTTTTTTTTTGAGACAGAGTCTCACTCTGTCATCCAGGCTGAAGTGCTACGGCGCAATCTCAGCTCACTGCAGCCTCTGGCCCCCTGGTTCAAGAGATTTCCCTGCCTCAGCCTCCCAAAGAGCTGGGATTACAGGCACACATCACTATGCCCTGGTAATTTTTGTATTTTCTTTTTTTACTTTTTTTTTTATTATACTTTAAGTTCTAGGGTACATGTGCATAATGTGCAGGTTTGTTACATATGTATACTTGTGCCATGTTGGTGTGCTGCACCCATCAACTCGTCAGCACCCATCAATTCGTCATTTATATCAGGTATAACTCCCAATGCAATCCCTCCCCCCACCCCCTCCCCATGATAGGCCCCGATGTGTGATGTTCCCCTTCCCGAGTCCAAGTGATGTCATTGTTCAGTTCCCACCTATGAGTGAGAACATGTGGTGTTTGGTTTTCTGTTCTTGTGATAGTTTGCTAAGAATGATGGTTTCCAGCTGCATCCATGTCCCTAGAAAGGATGCAAACTCATCCTTTTTTATGGCTGCATAATATTCCATGGTGTATATGTGCCACATTTTCTTAATCCAGTCTGTCACTCATGGACATTTGGGTTGATTCCAAGTCTTTGCTATTGTGAATAGTGCCGCAATAAACATACGTGTGCATGTGTTTTAGAGCAGCATGATTTATAATCCTTTGGGTATATACCCAGTAGTGGGATGGCTGGGTCATATGGTACATCTAGTTCTAGATCCTTGAGGAATCGCCATACTGTTTTCCATAATGGTTGAACTAGTTTACAATCCCACCAACAGTGTAAAAGTGCTCCTATTTCTCCACATCCTCTCCAGCACCTGTTGTTTCCTGACTTTTGAATGATTGACATTCTAACTGGTGTGAGATGGTATCTCATTGTGGTTTTGATTTGCATTTCTCTGATGGCGAGTGATGATGAGCATTTTTTCATGTGTCTGTTGGCTGTATGTATGTCTTCTTTTGAGAAATGTCTGTTCATATCCTTTCCCCACTTTTTGATGGGGTTGTTTGTTTTTTTCTTGTAAATTTGTTTGAGTTCTTTGTAGATTCTGGATATTAGCCCTTTGTCAGGTGAGTAGATTGCAAAATTTTCTCCCATTCTGTAGGTTGCCTGTTCACTCTGATGGTTTGCTGTGCAGAAGATCTTTAGTTTAATTAGATCTCATTTGTCAATTTTGGCTTTTGCTGCCATTGCTTTTGGTGTTTTAGACATGAAGTCCTTGCCCATGCCTATGTCCTGAATGGTACTACCTAGGTTTTCTTCTAGGGTTTTTATGGTATTAGGTCTAACATTTAAGTCTCTAATCCATCTTGAATTAATTTTCGTATAAGGAGTAAGGAAAGGATCCAGTTTCAGCTTTTTACTTATGGCTAGCCAATTTTCCAAGCACCATTGATTAAATAGGGAATCCTTTCCCCATTTCTTGTTTCACTCAGGTTTGTCAAAGATCAGATGGCTGTAGATGTGTGGTATTATTTCTGAGGACTCTGTTCTGTTCCATTGGTCTATATCTCTGTTTTGGTACCAGTACCATGCTGTTTTGGTTACTGTAGCCTTGTAGTATAGTTTGAAGTCAGGTAGCGTGACGCCTCCAGCTTTGTTCTTTTGACTTAGGATTGTCTTGGCAATGCGGGCTCTTTTTGGTTCCATATGAATGTTAAAGCAGTTTCTTCCAATTCTGTGAAGAAACTCATTGGTAGCTTGATGGGGATGGCATTGAATCTATAAATATTCTTGGGCAGTATGGCCATTTTCACGATATTGATTCTTCCTATCCATGAGCATGGTATGTTCTTCCATTTGTTAGTGTCCTCTTTGATTTCACTGAGCAGTGGTTTGTAGTTCTCCTTGAAGAGGTCCTTGACATCCCTTGTAAGTTGGATTCCTAGGTATTTTATTCTCTTTGAAGTAATTGTGAATGGAAGTTCATTCCTGATTTGGCCCTCTGTTCATCTGTTACTGGTGTATAAGAATGCTTGTGATTTTTGCACATTAATTTTGTATCCTGAGACTTTGCTGAAGTTGCTTATCAGCTTAAGGAGATTTTGGGCTGAGACGATGGGGTTTTCTAAATATACAATCATGTCATCTGCAAACAGGGACAATTTGACTTCTTCTTTTCCTAACTTGATACCCTTGATTTCTTTCTCTTACCTGATTGCCCTAGCCAGAACTTCCAAGACTATGTTGAATAGGAGTGGTGAGAGAGGGCATCCCTGTCTTGTGCCAGTTTTCAAAGGGAATTTTTCCAGTTTTTGCCCATTCAGGATGATATTGGCTGTGGGTTTGTCATAAATAGCTCTTATGATTTTGAGGTATGTTCCATCAATACCGAATTTATTGAGCGTTTTTAGCATGAAGGGCTGTTGAATTTTGTCAAAAGCCTTTTCTGCATCTTTTGAGATAATCATGTGGTTTTTGTCTTTGGTTCTGTTTATATGCTGGATTACGTTTATTGATTTGCGTATGTTGAACCAGCCTTGCATCCCAGGGATGAAGCCCACTTGATCATGGTGGATAAGCTTTTTGATGTGCTGCTGAATCCGGTTTGCCAGTATTTTATTGAGGGTTCTTGCATCGATGTTCGTCAGGGATATTGGTTCAAAATTTTCTTTTTTTGTTGTGTCTCTGCCAGGCTTTGGTGACTGGATGATGTTGGCCTCATAAAATGAGTTAGGGAGGATTCCCTCTTTTTCAATTGATTGGAATAGTTTCAGAAGGAATGGTACCAGCTCCTCCTTGTACCTCTGGTAGAATTCAGCTGTGAATCCATCTGTTCCTGAAATTTTTTTGGTTTGTAGGCTATTAATTATTGCCTCAATTTCAGAGCCTGCTATTGGTCTATTCAGGGATTCCACTTCTTCCTGGTTTAGTCTTGGAAAAGTGTAAGTGTCCAGGAAATTATGCATTTCTTCTAGATTTTCTAGTTGATTTGCGTAGAGGTGTTTATGTTATTCTCTGATGGTAGTTTGTATTTCTGTGGGGTCCGTGGTGATATCCCCTTTATCATTTTTTATTGCGTCTATTTGATTCCTCTCTCTTTTCTTCTTTATTAGTCTTGCTAGCGGTCTGTCAATTTTGTTGATCTTTTCAAAAAACCAACTCCTGGATTCATTGATTTTTTGGAGGGTTTTTTGTGTCTCTATCTCCTTCAGTTCTGCTCTGATCTTAGTTATTTCTTGCCTTCTGCTAGCTTTTGAATGTGCTTGCTCTTGCTTCTCCAGTTCTTTTGATTGTGATGTTAGAGTGTCAATTTTAGATCTTTCCTGCTTTCTCTTGTGGGCATTTAGTGCTATAAATTTCCCTCTACACACTGCTTTAAATGTGTCCCAGAGATTCTGGTATGTTGTATCTTTGTTCTCATTGGTTTCAAAGAACATCTTTATTTCTGCCTTCATTTCATTCTGTACCCAGTAGTCATTCAGGAGCAGGTTGTTCAGTTTCCATGTAGTTGAGAGGTTTTGATTGAGTTTCTTTGTTCTGAGTTCTAGTTTGATTGCACTGTGGTCTGAGAGACAGTTTGTTATAATTTCTATTCTTTTACATTTGCTAAGGAGTGCTTTACTTCCAATTATGTGGTCAATTTTGGAATAAGTGCGATGTGGTGCTGAGAAGAATGTATATTCTGTTGATTTGGGGTGGAGAGTTCTATAGATGTGTATTAGGTCTGCTTGGTGCAGAGATGAGTTCAATTCCTGTATATCCTTGTTAACTTTCTGTCTCATTGATCTGTCTAATGTTGACAGTGGAGTGTTGAAGTCTCCCATTATTATTGTACGGGAGTCTACGTCTCTTTGTAAATCTCTAAGGACTTGCTTTATGAATCTGGGTGCTCCTGTATTGGGTGCATATATATTTAGGTTAGTTAGCTCTACCTGTTGAATTGATCCCTTTACCATTATGTAATGGCCTTCTTTGCCTCTTTTGATCTTTGATGGTTTAAAGTCTATTTTATCAGAGACTAGGATTGCAACCCCTGCTTTTTTTTGTTCTCCATTTGCTTGGTAGATCTTCCTCCATCCCTTTATTTTGAGCCTATGTATGTCTCTGCATGTGAGATGGGTCTCCTGAATACAGCAGACTGATGGGTCTTGACTCTTTATCCAGTTTGCCATTCTATGTCTTTTAATTGGAGCATTTAGTCCATTAACATTTAAGGTTGATATTGTGTTTGTGAACTTAATCCTGCCATCATGATATTAACTGCTTATTTTGCTCGTTAGTTGATGCAGTTTCTTCCTAGCCTCAATGGTCTTTACATTTTGGCATGTTTTTGCAATGGCTGGAACCGGTTGTTCCTTTCCATGTTTAGGGCTTCCTTCAGGGTCTCTTGTAAGGCAGGCCTGGTGGTGACAAAATCTCTAAGCATTTGCTTATCTGTAAAGGATTTTATTTCTCCTTCACTTATGAAACTTAGTTTGGCTGGATATGAAATTATGGGTTTAAAATTCTTTTCTTTAAGAACATTGAATATTGGCCCCCACTCTCTTCTGGCTTGTAGAGTTTCCGCCGAGAGGTCTGCTGTTAGTCTGATGGGCTTCCCTTTGTGGGTAACCCGACCTTTCTCTCTGGCTGCCCTTAAGATTTTTTCCTTCATTTCAACTTTGGTGAATCTGGCAATTATGTATATTGGAGTTGCTCTTCTCGAGGAGTATCTTTGTGGTGTTCTCTGTATTTCCTGAATTTGAATGTTGGCCTGCCCTACTAGGTTGGGGAAGTTCTCCTGGATGATATCCTGAAAAGTGTTTTCCAACTTGGTTCCATTTTCCCCCTCACTTTCAGGCACCCCAGTCAGACGTAGATTTGGTCTTTTTACATAATCCCATACTTCTTGCAGGCTTTGTTCATTTCTTTTTCTTCTTTTTTCTTTTGGTTTCTCTTCTCGCTTCATTTCATTCATTTGATCCTCAATCGCTGATACTCTTTCTTCCAGTTGATCGAGTCGGTTACTGAAGCTTGTGGATTTGTCACGTATTTCTCGTGTCATGGTTTTCATCTCTGTCATTTCGTTTATGACCTTCTCTGCATTAATTATTCTAGCTCTCAATTCTTCCACTCTTTTTTCAAGATTTTTAGTTTCTTTGCGCTGGGTACGTAATTCCTCCTTTAGCTCTGAGAAGTTTGATGGACTGAAGCCTTCTTCTCTCATCTCATCAAAGTCATTCTCTGACCAGCTTCGATCCATTGCTGGCGATGAGCTGCGCTCCTTTGCAAGGGGAGATGCGCTCTTATTTTTTGAATTTCCAGCTTTTCTGCCCTGCTTCTTCCCCATCTTTGTGGTTTTATCTGCCTCTGGTCTTTGATGATGGTGACGTACTGATGGGTTTTTGGTATAGATGTTCTTCCTGTTTGATAGTTTTCCTTCTAATAGTCAGGACCCTCAGCTGTAGGTCTGTTGGAGATTGCTTGAGGTCCACTCCAGACCCTTTTTGCCTGGGTATCAGCAGCAAAGTTTGCAGAAGATAGAATATTGCTGAACAGCGAGTGTACCTGTCTGATTCTTACTTTGGAAGCTTCCTCTCAGGGGTGTACTCCACCCTGTGAGGTGTAGGGTGTCAGACTGCCCCTAGTGGGGGATGTCTCCCAGTTAGGCTACTCAGGGGTCAGGGACCCAGTGGAGCAGGCAGTCTGTCCATTCTCAGATCTCAACCTCCGTGTGAGGAGATCCACTGCTCTCTTCAAAGCTGTCAGACAGAGTCGTTCGCATCTGCACAGGCCTCTGCTGCTTCCCCTTTTGTTGTTTAGCTGTGCCCTGTCCCCAGAGGTGGAGTCTACAGAGAGAGGCAGTTTTCCTTGAGCTGCTGTGAGCTCCACCCAGTTCGAGCTTTCCAGCGACTTTATTTTCCTACTTAAGTCTCAGCAATGGCGGGCGCCCCTCCCTCAGCCTCTCTGCTGCCGTTTAGGTTAGATTGTAGACTGCTGTGCTAGCAATGAGGGAGGATCCGTGGCCGTGGGACCCTCCCGGCCAGGTGTGGGTATAATCTCCTGGTGTTCCCTTTTGCTTAAAGTGCAGTATTGGAGTGGGAGTTACCTGATTTTCCAGGTGTTGTGTGTCTCAGTTCCCCTGGCTAGGAAAAGGGATTCCCTTCCCCCTTGCACTTCCAGGTGAGGCAATGCCTGGCCCTGCTTCAGCTCTCGCTGGTCGGGCTGCAGCAGCTGACCAGCACCTGTTGTCCGGCACTCCCCAGTGAGATGACCCAGTACCTCAGTTGAAAATGCAGAAATCACCGGTCTTCTGTGTCGCTCACACTGGGAGTTGGAGACTGGAGCTTTTCCTATTCAGCCATCTTGCTCTGCCCTCGATTGGGAGAATTTAACAGCAGCTTGACGTCTTTTATTTCAAAAGTTTACAAAAGGAAAATAAGGGGCAAGGTGGCTCAGGACTGTAATCCCAGTAGTTTGGGGGGCCGAGGTGGGCGGATGACGAGGTCAGATGATCGAGATTATCCTGGCTAAATGAAACCCTATCTCTACTGAAAAAAAAAAAAATATATTAGCCGGTCTTGGTGGCGGCGCCTGTAGTCCCCAATTTTTGTAATTTTAATAGAGATGGGGTTTTGCCATGTTGGCCAGGCTTGTCTTGGACTCCTGACATCAGGTGATGTTAGGCCCACCTGTTGGCTCACCTCAGCCCCCAAAGTGTTGGGATTACAGGCGTAAGCCACTGTGCATGGTCTGATTATGAAGATATTTATAAATAATTAATAATAATATCTTAGCACTGTTTCTTATCACTGAATGTCACTGCCTTTTTCTGTTGCCCAGAAGGAAAATACTGTCATACTGTCATGCAGAGGTAAATGGTTTTTAGTCAAAGGTTTGTTGTGGAGTGTTAAAAATAATTCTCTATTTTAGAACCTCAGTTAAACAGTAAACCATACGTTTAATAACCAAGTCTTGCATATTTTAACGTTACCATATCAGAAGCTCCTGAAGAGTAGGATTTGTGTCTGCGTCATTCAATCTTCAGTCTGTCCTATCAAAGACTGTTATGCAGGTGATCTGGGTGCCAGTGTCACAACTCTTTGCACTATCTCTGATTTCACTCAACTCTTCCAAAAGTACTCATTTACCTTGACTATAAGCAGCAACCTCAAGCACGTTTCTGGCTTTTCAATGTTTCCCAAGACCTCCACCAAGGCTTATGCAGCTCTAGACACTGAAGAAATTTCATCTCAGAGTGGGGAACAGCTCTACGGCACTAGATAGCAGGCAGACTCTGGTAGATAATGTTTCAGCCTTTCATCTTTCAATTGGATGACCTGAGAGGCATTCAGTCTGCTTCTCAATAAAGATGCCATCAGTAAGGCCCGTGGGGTTACCTTCCAAATAAACTACCCACACCCGAGTCCTTGTCTCAGGCATTGTGCTGGAGGAACTTGAACTAACACAATACTCTATCTCTATGTGTATTTAGTAAAATTGTTTGCTTTGTTTTTGTTTGTTTGTTTTGTTTTGTTTTGAGACAGAGTATTGCTCTGTTGCCAGGTTGGAATGTAGTGGCGCAATCTCAGCTCATTGCAACCTCTGCCTCCCAGGTTCAAATGATTCTCCTGTCTCAGCCTCCTGAGTAGCTGGCACTACAGGCATTTGCTACCACACCCAGCTAATTTTTGTATTTTTAGTAGAGATGGGGTTTCACCATGTTGGCCAGGATGGTCTCGATCTCTTGACCTAGTGATCCGCCAGCTTTGGCCTCCCAAAGTGCTGTGATTACAGGCGTGAGCCACTGCGCCTGGACTGCTTTGTTTTTAAAACAAGTTGTTGACATTTCCATGACACTTTTACTTTTTGTGATATACTACCGTGGTCAAGGTAGAGATCTTAACATTCATGTAATAAACAGGAGGAAACAGATAAAACATATACTCTACTAACTAAAACAAAACACGGTTTGCTATAAGTGCCTCCTTTTACTCTCAGTGAAAAAAAAAATAAAAGAAGAAAAAGCAGTTGGAAAGAAGAATGGAACAGAGAATTTGGAGTTTTCTTTTCACCAATTATTTTATAAATTATTATTATGTATTTATGTCAACAATGCAGTACTTAAATATAAATGGACAATTTAACAATTTAGAATCTTTCAGTCAAATGAGAATATAATTGATAGCTTCAAGTTCACAGTTTAATACATGTGCCCATTTTTTTTACATTAATTAAACAAATATTTATTGAACTCTTCCTTTTTCAGGTCCTGGGAAGTATAGATAGGATTTAGTCCTCAAGAATTAATGACTGAGACTGAGATGTATGTATTTTTTCATCATATCAAATTTAATAAATCCATACTCATATTTTATGTAATTTTAAAAATCAGTTTTAGAAATATAAATGTAAACAGTTATCTAATTAATATCTTCAGTTAGAAAAATGAACTGGTAAAAAGTACAACATTAGGCTGTAAAGAAATAGTATAAGACACATGAAATTAAAAACGTAGCTCAATACAGAGAAAATACATTGAGAAGAATTTAACTGTATTTAGATATAGATTATGAATTACAAATTTAAGAAATTTTATTGGCAGAAAATGAGTAGGCAGTGAGATCAAAATAAAAGAATGTTTTAATGAGACTGAGTTCATATCTTAATATAAAAGTTGTATTTCAATAAAATATTTTCATCATTGGATTTGTGGATTCATTCTTCCATAATAAGCATTGCTGACATATTTCCAAATCAAAAAAATTTTATTTTAAGAATTAATTTTTAATACATCTTTAGCTATTGTTTTACTCTTAAGAATGTGAAATAATCTGTTGGCTTAAAAATGAGCCACTTGATTTGTCAAAGATCCTCTGCAGAGCAATAAAGGAGGGAATAGATTGGTAAATCAAAAGACCAAATTTCACTATGATAAGCATATGTTGGGATCAGTAATTGCTACATTCTGCTGTGTTTTTAAGCCTCTTGTTTAACTAGCCACATAGAGTCATTTCTGGCACCTACCATTATAACATAAAACTTCCTTTGGCACATCAGAAAATAAATGACCTCATCAATCCTCCCTATACTAAAATATGACTCTTTGAGAATGTATATATACTACTTGTGGAATACTGAGTGTATAACACTCTGGCAGTTGTTGGAGAGACAGAAATGAATAACACAAAATTATTTAAGATTATTATAATCTAGTGGAGCAATGCAGACTTGGTAATGGGAAAAGTCAGTGGTTGGAGTGTTATCATCCTTTCAAAACTAGATGCTATGGGACTACATAAGAAAGTCATTGATCCTCTTCTCAGAATATCTGCTGGACAATCATCTGAAGGAAAGTAACATGTAGGAGATTTGTAGATATAGACAAAGGGAAAGAGAAAAAAAGGATAAAGATAACTGAACAGCTTTTACACCAGCTGAAGACAAGTTTATGGTATATTTGGAGAGCTAATAACTTAAAATAGTTGAAGACAAAAATTTAAGTTGGTGATTGGTAAGATAAGAGGATAAGGAAATCAATGAGTCTAATTGTAGACAGATTTAGAAAATGATGTAAAGTGTTTTGTACTCTGTCCTCAAAGCAAAGAGGAAAAATCAAAGATTTTAAGGTAAAAACTAATATGAACTGGTAATATTTAGAAATAACTATCTGGGATCCATACTTTTATCCATTGAAAAATCTTTACCCTTTCTAACAGGTGATCATCTATCCTCACCTTGAACAATTCTAGGGATGGGCAAATTCCTATTGGAAGTTTAATTTACACAAATATATTATACACCCTAACCATTAGAAAGGTAATCATTGTCTGGTACTAAGAAATAATTTCTATAAGGCTCCATTTTTAATTTAAAAGGAGTTTTATCAATGACCAGTTACCAAATCCAATATTTTTTTTTCCTTTCTCAAGCCTCTTATAATTATCTTAAGTTTGTAATGCTTGAAAATATCCACAAAAGTACTAAACAATTTTGACATGGTAAGTTCTTACTAAAGTAATTCTGTAGATATTTCTTGAAGCAAAATTTTCTTCTTTTCCCAGTTCTATGTCAAATGTCAGGTTAAATAAATAAAATCGTTAATAAATACATACCATGATTACTGTGTATACATTTTTACAGATAACTTATCAAAAGGCAAATGTCTGCATTATCGATATGTGAAGGCAAATGTGAGATTCAAAAATGTTGATTAGAAAAGTTTAAATCCACAGGAGGGTTTAGTACAGAAGAGATACAAGAACATGTAGAGAAAAAAATTCACTGTATTTTCTTTTATTTGATTAAATACTAATCTGATGTGAGCCTTACTTGGTAGAAGATAAGTACAAACATAATATTTGATTCAAAGGTTTCTGATGTGTAAATTAGGTATTTTGGAAAGCTTTATTAATCATATCTTTTGAATTTTGTGTGTCTGTGTTTTCAATCAGTCAGCATATGTTTACTTAGCATTTACTATATGTTTTGTACTGGGTGAGGCACTGGGGGTAAAAACAATTGAGACCTATTTGCTGTCTTCAGGACAAATTAATAAGCAGATTGCTGTATAATTTCTTCCTTCGACACAGAAGAAGTGTTTCCTATGTGTGTTTGGGAATTGCGAAGTAATCGTTGGATCCACTTACTGCCTCTGCGTGCTCATCTCTAAGTCCCAAGATGCCTGCATTTTGCTTCTCATCATTGTTCTTTTAGGCTTGCAGAGCCACTTTTTTCAACTCAGAGAAAATGTAGAGGCAGAAGACAGTGACTGGGTGTCTGAGTTTCCACCTCTCCATCCTACTTTTTACACACTCCTCCAAGATGGGACAAACTAAAAAATGTAATTATACTTCAATGCTCCTGAGGAACAACAACAGGAGTTCTTCTCCCTGGAAGCATTTTCATAAAGGGCATTTTACCCGATTTATACCAATTTTTAAAAGAAATTTGTTTTTGATAGACATAGAAACTCCATTCTATGTCTTTTTTTTTTTTTTTTTTGGTCCTATAATTAATCTCATAGGAAAAAAGGAGAGTAAAAATCTTCAACCTTTCAAAGAATTTTCTGTATTAAAGAGTTGAAGTTTAGATTAAAAAGTAAGATAAAAGTATATAAAGTTACCACATAATAGTGATTGGTTAGTAGAAAAACAAAATAAAAAAAATTCAAGTCTTTAAATTGTTTTTAACAGATCTCAAGAGACCTAGTTAAATATGAACAGAGTTAAAGAAGGACATAAAAATTATATAAACATATATGCTATATAGAAAATTTATCTGTAAAACCCCAAACAGAGGCTCACAGTACTTTATAGAAATTATCCGTAAAAATAAACTAGGTACTTGGCCGAACTGTATTGTATCTCTAATTTCTAAGTGTGACTATGTGGCTAAGATTCTACGATCAATAGAATATGATGTGTCACTTTTAGAACTGTCCATAAAAACATCTTTCCTACAAACCTGACTCTGTTTTATTCATTGTTGCCTGATTGAAGAGGTCACTAAACATATTTACCAGGGTGGAATACAAGGTGGTAAAAGCCTGGCCCTGTGTAGACCAAAGCCCTGGGCCCCTGGATGCCTTATCTTCCAAAGCACATAGGACCAAGTATTAAACGGGAAACATTTTTATTGAGATAACCCATGGAAATATTAGAATTTATGTTACTGCAAATAATATTACTTGCCATTCTCTGATAAGATGTTGCTTACATTTCAGCCTGCTATAAAGTCATGTGACAATGTGTACCTTTGAAATTGTGTTGAAAGTCTCTAAATAGGCTGTTAGAAAAATCTGTCTTCCGTAAATAGCCTGTAGAAAGATGGACTACAGGTAGATGCCAAAATAACCATGACCTTACGAACTCTCTTTCACCATTTCTCTTTCCATAATACAGATGGGAAATTGAAGGCATATATAAAGAAAAGTGTTCCCAAGGCGCTCCTAGATTATAGGCATTAAGTGGAACATGCCACGCCTAATCACATAGGCAAATCAAAGTATTATCTTTTAGGTGGCTTTTTAACTTTGGGATTGAGTGTCCTATACAATTTGGACCTTGGCCTTGATAGTGACATTTGAATAAACCAAGAAGGAGATACTCCCTCTCATAGAAGGCTGCTATAACCAATACAATCTGTTGAAGCCTCTTGGATTGGGAGGTACAGGCCATCGAATATTAGCTGCAGTAAAAGCTGTGTCTATCGCTGGCAATAACAGAGCAATTTGCATAACTTAAAAGGAGAAACATTAAAACATAAATCACAAAATAACGTAAAATGTAAATATACAAGAAGATGCTCAGATTTCAGTTTTTAAAGAAAGAAAGCACAATGTTTTCAAAAGGATTAACTCAAGCTTAACTCAATTCACTTAAACTCTATTAGAGCTTTTGAAAAAGAGTCTAGCACTGAAAGGTTCTATACCAACTGGCACAAATTAAGGTGTGGAAGATACCATCATTAATTACATCATCATTCAATCCTAATTTTAAAAATGAAATGAAGTACATTTATTTGACATTGATTAGAGTAAATATTTTAAGCACTAGGTTTATATTTTTAAATGTCCTTTTTATTATGCTAAAAGCTCACTAAACTCATAGCCCTAAATTTCTAAAAGCAAATTGAACCAGAAGAGCCAAGGATTAGAGAACAAAATTGTACAAGTAAAATTAGTGTTCAAGAAACAAATACCTTTGTCATTCTATTTGTAACAACAGCTAATTTATGGAAGATAAAACCATAATAGTAACATATTATAATGACTAATGTAACCAGATAAATTTAAAGCTAAAATTGGTCTTCAGAAAATATCATAGGGTAGCATGGCATAATTGAGTAATTTTCCTTATTTAGTATTCTGTAGACTGTATGGTGTAACAAAAGATCTGAAGATCAAAATATGAACATAAAAGAGAGAAGAAATTTGGGGATAATGTTGAGTAGAAAAAAAAGCCATACTTCTATTATAATCATTTCTTATCCAATTGTAAAAACTGACCATGACTGTGATCATTTATCAGATAAATATTTGTATCAATCACTGTCTTTACGTGATATAATTATATATATATATATATATATATATATTTTTTTTTTTTTTTTACCAGAATGGAACAATAGAAAGTTACTGTTATAACTACAAAGATATTCAAAAGTATTGAACTTTTACAATGAAGTTTTTCATTTTATAAAAGAACAAATGGTAAAAATTATTATATTTTTAGGCATCATAAGGTTTAATCAAATGAAAACATTTAATGACTCAAATTGTAAAAAATCTTCTCACTTATTTTTTCTTAAAGATTTGCAGTGTACAAAGTATTGCACCAAAAGCCTTGTATATCCATATGATAATGTGAATTGACATTGATTGGTTTATCCGATCAAATTATAATAAAATTATGGAAAAACTAAGCAACAGACAAAAATGAAGAATCTACTTGTAAAGGTAACAAAAAAAATGTTGCTTTCTTATTACCCATAAGCCAGCTACATTTTTCTTTTTAAAAGGTCAATCAATGACAGCATGAACTTTTTCTTTTCCGATACTGAAAAGCAGCAATAAATTGCTTTCACTATATATGGTAGAAGTGTATACTCTTGGATAAGTTTTAATTCCAAAAATCACAGTAAGTGACCTTCTTTATAATATCACTATTGTTTGTCTAGTTTCAAAGATAGTCTTTGTGACAGTATCCTCAAAACTTCACAATTCTGATATTTCTTGTCAAGTTGTCATTCACAAAAGTGAATTTATATTAAAGCAGATTTTTCGTCAAGAACTTTTATTCAAAACTTCAAATACAATCAGAAGTGCCAGAGGGCTCCATAAAATACAAATCATGTCATATAGACTTCTAAAAATTAAGACTTTTAAATAATTTAATACATTAAGTAGAGCAAATAGATGCTTAACACATTTAAACTTTGCTACAGAGAGTTTAGCTCTTCCAAACTCCTGTTAATTCTCTTTCCAATGTGCAGATGCATTCTTATTCCTTGGTCACATTCACATATCCTTTCAAATAACATGTGGTGAATGCAATTTATAAGATTGATATTGTCCAATCGGCACTATCTGGAAACACACTGCAAAGGAAATTGCACACTACCTGGGTCAGAGTTGATAAAGAGTCTACAAAGGTAATTTAGCTTATTTATCAGCAGATGTATTGTCCTTAAAAGAAAATAATGCAAGCCAGAATCCCAACTCATCTTATATAAGTTAATTTCCCCTCAGGTGAAATTGCTTTTAGGTGATTTTGATCAGGTCCTTTAAAAAAGTTAACTCCAGTGATTGTTATATATTTATTGTGTATCAGAATTGCTTATAAAACTTTTGCTTATAAAACAAATCCCTGAGCCACAAAACTGATTTAATGAATCTGAAACCATGGGGTAGAGAAGTAACAAAAGGTTTTGGAAATAAAAATGCTCCAAGTGATTCTTCTTGCACTGTAATGCACAAATTTCTGATTAAAAATGTTAATACAGTTAGTGTTACATTTAGATCATTTATTTATCTTCTTCTATATGCTCTGGAAATGATTGAAGTCAGTAAGAATTTTCTTGACTCATTTTGTAATCACATTTTTCAACTTATCAGAAAATTGGCTTTCTTTTTGGTACCAGATTCAGTATGATACTGGTTATGACGGGACTGCAAACAGAAAAGTAAAGAGCAGAAGCTTTTGAGACAGATGTATTTGCATTTAGATGTTAGCTCATCTATTTCAGGCTGTGTGAAATTTGGCAAGTTATTTAACTTCTCTGAGGCTTAGTTTCCTCTACATGTTTACCCAATAAAGTTGTCATGGTAACTGAAAGAAATAATATATAAAAATTAGTTAACACAATAACTACAATTAGTAGTCACTCAAATAACAGCAATTTCCCTAATATTTTATATTGTAACTTGTCTGCCCTAACAGGTAGAATTAATCATGGATACCAAGCTTACTATCAAAGAGTTCATCACGTTTATTTCTTCTCTCTCAGATATCCATTTAGCTGGCTGTCTCACTTTCTACAGGAATTTCTTAAAATATCCTTTTAGTAATAATTTCTTTAGCTACCCTATCTAAAATTACAGTCTCCATTTCCCTCTCTTTTGTAAAAAATACTTTGCTTAATATGTCACCACCTAATATATTGAATGTTTTACTTACATAGTGTATTTAGTCACACCGTTCTACTCGAGAATGTTAAGGTTTATAAAAGCAGCGTATTTTGTTTATATTCTACTGAATTTATATAACCCAGAAGAATGCTTGTATGTGATAATTACTCTGTGATATAAAAAGGATAACAGAGAAACACAGCATGTCACAAATTGAAGGCTAAACTGAAGAATGTAAAACCCACAGTTTGCATTGATATGCCAAGAATATTAATGTGTGTTTTTCAACTTTCATCTGTGGACCTTGTTAAAAACGATTATTATTCAACAGGTCTTCAGTAGCCCCTAAAACTCTGCATTTCTATTAAATCTAGTTCATGTATGTACTGCTAGTTTCTGGACCTCACTTTCTAAATCCTTAATTGTTCTTTCAACAATGTTCACAACATCTTCTCCAGGAGTAGGTATTAGCTCAAGATACCACTTTCTTTGTTCATCCATAAAAAGCAACTCTTCATTTGTTCAAGTTTTGTCACGGGATTGCAGCCATTCAATCACATCTTCAGGACCTACTTTTAATTCTAGTTATCTTGCAATTTCCATAGTCACTTCCTGCACTGAAGTCTTGAATCCCTCAAATTCATCCACTAGCGTTAGAATCAACTTCTTCCACACTCATGTTAACTTGCTATTTTTATCCCTTCCAATGAATCCTGAATGTTCTTAATGACATCTAGAATAGTGAATCCCTTCCAGAAAGCTTTTAATTTTCTTGGTCTAGATCCAGTAAAATAATCACTATCTATGGCAGCTATAGCCTTACAAAATGTATTTCTTAAATAAGACTTGAAAGTCAAAATAACTCCTTGATTCATGGGCTACAGAATGGATGTTGTGGTAGCAGGCATGAAAAAAAGATTAATTTCCTTGTATATCTCCAGCAAAGCTCTTGGAGGATGAGGTGCTTTGTCAATGAGCAGAAATATTTTGAAAGAAATAATTTAAAAAAATTTTCTGAGCAGTAGGTCTCAACAGTGGGCTTAAAATACTCAACAAGCTATGCCATAAACAGAAGTGTTGTCATACAAACTTTGCTGTTTTATTTACAGAGCACAGGTAGAGTAAATTTAACATAATTCTTAAGGGCCTGAGAATTTTCAGCATGGTCAAGGAGCATTGTCTCCAGCCTCACTGACTTCATTGGCCCCTAACGAGAGAATCAGCTTATCCTTTGAAGCCAAGCTTTAATTCTCCTCTGTAGCTACGAAAGTCATTGGTGGCATCTTCTTTCAATATAAGATATTTAATCTACATTGAAAACCTGTTGTTTATTGTACCCAGCTGTATGATTTATTTTAGCTAGATCTTCTGGATAATGTGCTATAGCTTTTTCCTTAGCAATTACTCTTGTACCTTGCACTTTTATGTTCTGGAGACAGCTTCTTTCCTTAAACCTCATGAATTAACCTCTGGAAATGTTACTTCGGTCAATTCCTCACATCCTTCAGCCTTCACATAATGAAGAGAGTTAGGGACTTGCTCTGGATTAGGCTTTGGCTTATGAGAATGTTGAAGCTGGTTTGATCTTCTTTCCAGATGAGTAAAACTTTCTCCATATCAGCACTAAGACTGTTTTGCTTTCTTATTTAGGGTTCACTGGAGTAGCACTTTAAATTTCATGAAGAACTTTCTCTTTGCATTCACAACTTGACTAACTGTTCGGCCCAAGCTTTTAGCTCACCTGGGCTTTTGAAATGCTTTCTCATTAAACTTAATTATTTCTATCTTTTGATTTAAAGTGAGAGAAGTGTGGCTCTTCCTTTCTCTTGAAAAATTAGACATTATAGAATGATTATAAATTGGCTTAAACTTAATATTGTTGTGTCTTGGGGAATAGGAAGGCTCAAGGCAAGAGACAGAGAGAGAGAGATAGGGGAAAATGGTCCACCATTGGAACAGAACACATATAACATTTAATGATTGGTCACTGTAGATGGGTGCAATTTGTGGTGTCCCCCCAAAATTCCTGCCATAGCACCAATGATCACTGATTATAGATCATTATAGCAAATATAATAATAATAATAATAAAATTTGAAATATTGTAGGCATTATCAAAATGTGACACAAACACATGGATTGAACACATGCTGTTGGATAAGGGTAGACTTGCTTGATGTAGAGTTGCCACAAACTTTCAATTTTTAAAAAAACATGATATCTGCAAAGTACAAAATAAAGTTAAGCTAAAAAAAGAGACATGCTTGTAAGTTTTGGAGATGGTTGTTAATAGCCTTTGTGGCAAATATAATCAGTATTTTAAATTCATCAAATGCAACTAAAATGAAAAATTACATGCATAAACTTAAAAAAATTCTTTGAATTATTTATTTTAGAAAACAGAAAATAGATCGTAACTACTTTTTACATTTTTGACGTTCTACAACACATGAAATTGTTCTGCAGAAAGGTGAGTGATGGGACTTTTGAGCATATGTTTATTTCTAAGGTAGAATAAATGTCCAATAACTTCTAATTTTTTTCTCTTTAACATTTACTTCCTTCAGTATTGATTTATTTATCCTAATACTACTAAAGTCTTTTAAGCTATTGTTAGGTCCAGAAGATAGGTCCATAGCTAACCATTAAAGAATAGCCACTTTATCTGCATCTGTAAATGGAGCATTTCCTTTAGGATGTTTTGAAAACAATAAACTTGGTAAGACAGTGATACTTAGGGACTGCTAAAGTGCATGAGCTTCCAATGGAGTACTTATATCAGAAGGACAGAATTTATATACAATGACTATACGATAATGATATAGTTTGGCTGTGTCCAAATCCAAATCTCATCTTGAATTTCCACGTGTTGTGGGAGGCATCCAGTGGGAGGTAATGGAATCATGGGGGCAGGTCTTTCCCATGCTGTTCTTGTAATAGCAGCTCTCACGAGATCTGATGATATCATAAGGGGGAATTTCCCTGCCCAATCTCTCTCTTTGCCTGCTGCTATCCACTCAAGATGTCACTTGCTCCTGCTTTTTTTCCACCATGATTGTGAGGCTTCCCCAGCCACGTGGAACTGTAAGTCTAACTAAACGTCTTTCTTTTGTAAATTGCCCAGTCTTGAGTATGTCTATACCTGCAGCATGAAAACGTACTAATACAGATAACATAGAAGGAGAACTTAGAAGGTGTATCTCCTTTTTGAGGCAGTATCAAAAAGCAGTAAATATTAGATTACCTAACTTCTTTTAATAGGAAATGCAACCTTGTGTAAAATGAGGATTTAGGAGCCCTAATTGGGTGGCATTCCATGGGACAAACATAAGTCTTTATACGCTGTACCTCCAGTGGAATAGATCTATCAGTATCTACTTTCTCTGATTTTAATTAATAACAGGATACTTCTGGGAGGCAACAGGATGGTTCCCTTCCCTCATACTTTTGTATTCCCACCTGCTGCCTAAAATGATATTGTCTACAGCTATGGCAATAAGTGTACTATCTCCTTTCTGTTATGGAGTCAATATCCCCATTGCTTTATCCTTCCAGCTTGGCATATAAATAAAAGTGATATTTTTCTTATATGTATAGTTAAAATGATATTTTCCTTATTTGCAGCAAGTTTCATAGTCCTTGATCCATTCTGAATTTCTGCTTTCTGTGTGCTCCTTTTCTGTGTAGAAATAAGGATGAATCATAATACTCAAACTCAGATATGCATGTTACTTTTTTACTCCAAGTTTCCTTTTGGATATTCTGAAAGAAGGCTTGATCTCAGTCCTTCTTATTATCCTCTATGACTGTGGCTGGGCCACAGCTACGTGATCTTAGTGCCAAGGTCTAGATGGGTAGAGTTGATGTGAACACTGGCTTCTCTGTGAGGTTTTTTGTCCATACCAACAGCTAATCAATCATAGCCATTGTTTTGTAATCTTTAATTTCTGGTAGCTTTGATATTTATTTCCATGTCTCTCTTTTCTTAAACGAACTTTATCGGAGAGCTTCTTGCCATAAATGCTTTTTTGTTTTTCGTTTTTCTCATATTCTATATAATTCTTAAGATTCCAGAAAAAAAGTCCATGCTCCTTGTGTTCAGGGCGCTGCACATGGCTCTTATTTATTCTTTTCACATAATTAAGGAGAATCTTTCATTTTAAATATGAGTTTAGCATTTTGGAAATGGATTTCCCCTAGAGCAAAAGTTTTTCTGTTTGCTATCTGTTGGGCTGGGTGGAAGACCCATGGGAAGATAATGGCAAAACAAAAATAATTTAAGATATTAGTTAACATGAACATAAATGATACATGAAACATGATGTATGTTTTGTTCATTATTTTGTTTGTATCATCCCTTCTATAGGAAGAATTTGTTATTATCACAAAGTAGTCTCTGCACACAAACTAGTATCATTCACTTATTCTATCAGTACCACTAAAGAGTCACCATTTATTCATTATATTTACATGTATATCTGCATTTACATCTGCATCAAGCTATTTAATTACTGTCCATGAAAAAAATGTATGTATTTAATTCTTTTAAACCTCTTGTTAATCCATATCCTACTTATTCTGTCTATAGTGTTTGCCAGTGACACTGAGAGTCACTAATTCCACAAGCTGCTATTTAAAGTGATAAACTAAAGTTCTTATACCCACTCCTAACTACTCGCCAGGAGGAGGAAATATCAATCCAATCGATGATGTTCCACACTCTGATTGGGCTACATCTGTTGAAGAGCGGCAGACTTTCTATTCATTGTCTCATACGTGGTTGTGACACCAGCTCTGTTCTCCATATAATATCCATGTTACAGAAATGGTAAGTAGGAAGATTCAATGCCAAACCTAGCCTTGTTCTATTCTGCTTTATTCTTAAACATATGTTGATTAATAAATGCTCTGAGTGAAAATCACAACCACATGCACGTATGAAACTGAGTCCCTCCAACTAATTCAATTTGGCTACCAGAGCATTTTTCATCTAAGTTTTAATATCAAGCACAGTTTAAGCATGAGGATATAATATTACTGTTTTATTGATGCTCTTTTCCACATCATTTGAAGAAAACTTATAATAAAGAGAGGTGCCTAGGCCAAGAACATTTGAGCTTCCCTCATGACTACCAAACTATACAAACTATAAGAAGTAAATACTCTACATAAGTACTATCTGAATTCTTCATTCTTACTAGTATCTTTGATTTGAAATAAAAGAACTGTTTTTAATAGGGCCAGATGAGTCTCCACAGACAACAACTTATTTTAAATATTTAAATACTTAACTCACTCTCCTTACTATATTCAGTTGCCGTAAGGCTCTTCTATTCGTTCTAGACCTACTGACCTACTGTGCTCCTTTTACCACAGGACTTACGAACATAACATTTCATCTTCTTGGAAGATTCTCTTCTTCCTTTTCTGGTTACTTGATTTCCATTCTTTATGCTTTTTCCTCTTAAACCAAGCATTACATCTTCAAGTCCTTCTGTGGCCTCTCTAAGCAGACTTCTTCAGAAGACTTCATCTAGTTGCCATTTTACACCTGTTTGTTTGAGTACTGGATAAATGTCCACCACCTCCAGAGGCTGTGAGCTTCACGAGGAAAAGTTTCTGGCCATATTTGTTCCCTATTCTCAACTATAAAGTCTATTGTGTAATAAACCTCAGCAAACACTTTTGAAGAAAATGATTTTTTTAACCACATTGTGTGTCCTTTTCGTGTAACAATTAACACTTAGTTTATTCTAATTTTTATTATAATAATTTTTTCATGTGCCCTTCTTTTTGTCCCACGTTTTTGAAGACCCTACATTTTGTGTATTTTCTCATGGAACTTAGAATAGTTTGGGGGATATGTTCATAACACACATTTGTAAAACTTCAAATGAATAAAAATAGCCCCTTTTGGTCGTTTACTGCTGATAAGTAAAAGCTTTTTAATAGTCTAAATACAAAGAAAATAAAATATTTTAAATGAATACAAACATATTTGCATATTTAATATAATCTACCAAAAATAAAAGTATTTCTAACTAACTTTATTTAAAAAAAATAATTGACACATTTATTTATTTATTTCAATAGGTTTTTGGGAAACAGATGGTGTTTGGTTACATGGATAAGTTGTTTAGTAGTGATTTCTGGGATTTTAGTGCACCCTTAACCCTAGCAGTGTACCCTGTCCCTAATGTGTAGTCTTTTTAATTGTACATATTTATCATGTATGATTTATCATGTATGTTTTAATGCATATAAGTTGTATAATGATTAAATAAGGGTGGTTAATGTATCTATCACCTCATGCATTAGCTTGCTTCTATTAAGAATATTAAAAAGTCTCATATTTAGCTGTTTTGTAATATACAATAACTTACTGTTAACCATAGTCATTCTAATGTCCAACAGAACATTAGAACTTCTTCTTCATGTAAAATGGTAACTTTATACCCACTGATCTCTTCCAAACCTTCTCCTCCATTATTTGTTCCTCTGCTTTTATGAATATATATGAATATGAATATATATCCATATATACATCCATATATATGAATATGAATATATATCCATATATGCATATATATGAATGCGAATATATATGCATACATAAATATATATGAATATGAATATATGCACATGTATATATGAAAATATATGTATATATATATTCATGGAATATAATCATTTTCCCCTAATCAAGGAGAATCTTTCATCTCAAATGTGAGTTTAGCATTTTGGACATAAATTTCCCCTAGAGCAAAAGTTTTTCTGTTTGGTATCTGTTGGGTTGGGTGGAAGATCCATGGGAAGATAATGGTAGAACAAAAATGTTTTTAAGTTATTATTTAACATTAACATAAATTACACTTTAAACATGATGTATGTTTTATTCATCATTTTGTTTGTATCATCTCTTCTATAGGAAGAATTTGTGATTATCACAAAGTAATATATTCTACGAGTATATATATATATTCATAAAAGTAGAGGGTCAAATTATATATACATATATATATATTCCACATATATATTCATAAAAGCAGAGGGTCTATATATATACATACATATATATATTCCACATATATATTCCACATATGACTGAGATCATACAGTATTTGACTTTGTCTGTCTGGTTTATTTCACTTAACAAGATGTCCTCCAAGTTCATCCATGTTGTCACAAATGACAGGATTTCATTGTTTTTTATAGTTGAATAGTAATCCATTGTGCATGTACAACACTCTTTCTTTATCCATTCATCTACTGTTGGACACTCAAATTGATAATATACCTTGGCTATTGTGCATAGTGCTATAGTAAACATGAAAGTACAGATATCTCCTTGACATAATGGTCTCATTTCTTTTGGATATATACCCAGTAGCGGGATTACTAGGTCATATGACAGTTCTATTTTTAATTTTTTGATGAACTTCTATACTGTTCCTCAAAAATGGCTGTACTGATTTATAATCTTACCAACAATGCAGGAGTGTTCCCTGGGAAGTTTTCAGCTACTTTGTTAAATAGGTTAACTGTGTATTTTTAAATCTCTTATCCCTCTTAAACTCCAATAAGAAAATATTTAAATGTTGGCTTCACAGTGTACCATTACCCCCATAGGCCTTTTTTGGTTCACATTTATTACTTATTCTTTGACTGGATTACTTCAAAAAACTTGCTTTCAAGTTCAATAATTTTTTCTTCTGCTGATTTAGTCTGTTGTTAAAGCTCTCATATTTGTATTTGATTCTTTTTTATAATATCTTTTTGTTGAATTGCTCATTCAGATCATGAATTGTCTTTCTGATTTCAATGCGTTGTTTGTTTGTCTATATTCTCTTATATTTTGCTGAGTTTCCTTAAACTCATTATTTGGAATTCCCTTTCAGGAACTTTGTAAACATCCTTTTCTTTGAGATCTCTTACTGAAGACTTGCATTCTTTTAGGGGTGCTGTGTTTCTTTATTTTTTGCAGGTCTCATATGTCCCTATGTGGATGACTGTACCTCCAGTGGAACATATACATTTAACAATTTTATAGAGTAGATTTTGTAGGAGGAGTGTTTTCTTGTAAATGTGTCCTAAGGTGTTAGTTGGGAAGAGTGTATTGGCTTTGATTCTGAGTTGATTGTCAGACCAGACATGTGCATGTATGGCAGCCAATGGGCTATGTATCAGGCTCTTTGGGAGAGTGGAGTCACTGCTGGAGTGGCTGTTGTGTTATGGTCAGGTGTGTTGGCCTGGATGTGCAGCTGTACTGCACTCTTTTCCACTAGGCAAGGCTGCTTCTGACTGGCTGCTGAGTCACATGTGAGTTGTATGCATGTGAACATGGAAAACCAGATGTCCGTATGGCAGCTTATTTGGGGAGGCAGGTCCATTGCTGGGATAGCTGCTAGACTTGGCCGTAGCACTCACCAGCTGGCTGGGCTGCCCAGCCACGCAGAGTGTGGGCACTGGGGACTGGCCAGCTGCTCAGTGGTTTCCCATTGAGTTGTTTTGTGAAGCCAAGACTCCAGACAGATGATTTAATGGTACTGTAGGTATTTATAATTATTATTATTTTTAGTGTGGTATAATGCCAGCAGATCCTCAGTGATGGAGAAAATCAGTGGTTGCTTTTCCCCAGGGCAGGACACACACTAGCAGAGGGTTTAGTTTCAAGGTGTTGCCATGTAATAGCAACTTATGTCATGGGGGTGAGGACTGGGAGAGAGGGTTCTTCTCTGATACCAGGCAGCCACATGTACTCCTGGAAATTTTCCAAACTGCATTTAATGCCTAAGTGTATTGGTGACTCTCTTGAAGCATAGATTACTGGTATCTTTGGCAGTATTGAGGACAGCTAGGGGTTTCCATATTATCTTTTCCCCTAAGTCTCCCCTGATTCTGAGCCCATCCAGCAGGGCAAACAATTTGACAGAGGCAGAGGGCCTCACTCCAAGCTGTGTAATGCTCTGCTAGGCATAAGTTTCACAAAGATCTTGAGGCTCCCTCTAGTGCTCTCCAGCATACTCCCTCAGTCAATACAGTTGAAATACAGTTGTTTATCTGCTATTTTGGTCACTTTTAGTAGGAGGGACAAGCACCAGGCAACTCTATTCAGCCATCTTTTCTGATATCACATAACTGTAAATATGTATTTAAGTAAAGTAAAAACAACTATTTGTCATTAAAACAGTGTATTTAATTTTTCATTATAATAAGGTGAAATAATATTGCTTTTTAATTAGTAGGTGATAGACCAATGAAAAGTGTAGAATTACTTCTTTAAGTCTTAAAACATTAGAATTAATTAAGGAGTTGGGCTTAACTATGTAGTGTCTATGGAATAATTGAAAGTGTCTACAGTATAGTAATTCATAAAAATGCCAATTTGTTTTGACAAGCAGTTTAACAATAGCAAGGAAAATCAAATTTATAAAAATTACAATATCTTATACTATCAGGTATTAAAATATATCCATTGATTCTTTTAAGGTACAGACTGCCATGGAGGAATGCAGAAATTGCAGGTAAAATATACCAACTTAAAATGGTTGAGAGTCATCTGTGAAGTGTAGGGGCTGAATAATATGTGCAGAGTGTTGAAGGAAGTTTTTGGAATTGTCTGACCTCTTTAAGTGATAATCATAGCTCCTCCCTAAAACTGACCCCCTACTCCTTCTTTAGGGGCTGAAACTGCCTTTGTACAATTAATGAGAGGCCACAGGATTAGGATTATGGAAGAGGCCTGAATTCTGCTAAAATGTAGGCATTGTTTTTATAATCTCTTACTCTTAAGGAGTTATGTGGCCAGAGAGTGAAAGATTTCTGACTTCCCCAGTTGCTATTACAGGTAACATAACTATTTTAGAACGTAAGACTAGTCTTTTACAATGTTTTTTCAGATTGGCCCTATCTGGACTTCTGACTCATGACTCAACTAGCCCTGTGGCTCCATACTAAGCGACAGACTCAGTGCATGAAGGCTATTTACCATACCACTATGATCTCATTCCCAACCAATCAGCATGACTGATTCCCGGATCCCCTGCCCACCAAACTACCCTTGAAAAACCTGGATATTCAAGACTTCAAGGAGAATGATTTCAGTGATAACTCCAATTCTTCCATGTGGGCAACCTCATATAAGTTGAACTCTTTCTTTATTGCAATACCAGTCTCTCAGTATACTGGTTTTTTTTCTATGCAGTGAACAGGAAGAATCTGTCAGGCAATTACACTTTCTTCAAATAGATTTATGGGCATATTTCCATTCATGTTTGAACACAGGTGATGGGTTGAGTTTAAGCTTCAGGAGATAAGTCTTGCCAGTAGAAACAAATGTATGATCGGAACAATTATAAATGTGTATATAAATGGTTCATAGGCAATGTTTTAAATGTTTTTACCATAGAATAAATTTTAAAACATGAAAACATAGGTACTTATGCTTTCCCTCTCTTTATGTTACAGTTATCCACAAAATAAACCCTAATAAAATACTGAAAAGAATAGAAAAACCTTACAAAGTTCTTATTTCCAAGAAAACAGTGTATAATCCCAGCTTGAAAGGGTTAATGCTCTTTATTTTGTTTTTGCTAAGTAAAACAATTTTTTTTTTTTTTGTTGTTGTTGTTGTTGTTGTTGTTGTTGTTGAGATGGAGTCTCATTCTATCACCCAGGCTGGAGAGCAATGGCATGATCTCGGCTCGCTGCAACCTCCACTTCCTAGGTTTAAGTGATTCTCCTGCCTCAGCCTCCTGAGTAGCTGGGATTATGGGCACCTGCCACCTTGCCTGGCTAATTTTTATATTTTTAGTAGAGATGGTGTTTCACCATGTTGATCAGGCTGGTCTCAAACTCCTGACCTCATGATCCTCCCGCCTTAGCCTTCCGAAGTGCTGGGATCACAGGCATGAGCCACCGCATGCAGCCAATAAAACTGTTTTTTATACTGTTAAGGGATCCTTCTTCTGTTGTCCGAGAATAGGCAGCTCCTGCAGTGAACCTGAGAACAAACAGGTGTCCACTCTCAATTATTCCAACACAGTGGGAGCCATTAGAGAAGCTGGACTGCTCCCACATAAATGACAGCTGCCCTCCAGGAACCTTCCAGTGCAAGGATGCTGCCTTCAGGGTTCAAGGCTATAGTCGTACATCAATTTAAGCTCCAAAAGGAAAGACCAGGAGATTCTACATGACCCTCAGTGGAGAACTGAGAGAGGAAAGCATCCCATCAGGCATCCAGTGTCTACAGAGACAGCATTAATATCCAGACACCCTCGTCCAGAGAATGGGACAACCAGCAGAGCTAAGACGACTAGTCTTGTCTGTGAACTGTAAAGGCAACACATTTTCATTCTTTTTCTCTTCTCTCCTTACCATCGCATTACATTGAAGTAGCTGAACTTCAAGAAAGAGGAGACAAGTGATGTCTCAGACAGATCAAGGACAGACTGCTTTCCCATCCTCTTTCTATTCAATCAGCCTGTGCTCTGAAGGATTTCTGCAAGAAGAGATTTAAATCGATCAGAGTTTTGATAGATAAATTGTTAGTTTTTCTCTATACTTCTTTTTCTCATTCAAGGGTTAGGTTTGTTTCATAGTTGAAAAACAGTACTTTCTGATTTTTCCACTTCTCAGTTATTGTTCAGAATCCTCTGTTTCTTCTTGACTCTCTCAGCTTATCTAGATGCTCTTATCATGACCATACCTTGGTATTTTTGGACATGTCCCTCTAATGGAGTTTCAATCTGTTGGCACCGACAGAAGTTGAAAGTAATGGCCTGCAGAGAGCCCACCCGTCTACTTTATAGTCTTCTCTCCTTATTCATGCCAAGTTCATCACTCAAGAAGCTTTGGATGCTTTTCCATTGATTTTTTTTTAAGAATTAGTATAATGTAATGAACTTATGAAAAAATAGAAAATCTAAAATTGCAGGCTATATGACTTTTTACCCTTGTAAGGCACACCCACACCCTAGGAGATTATTAATAGAATAGCAGTTTAAGTAGTAAAACAACATGATTGGATTTCATTAAGAAACAGTACTTTAGTAGCAGAGAGGAATGGGTGAAGTTCATGAAACTAATGAGAATGATACAGAAGATGCATATTTATAGGTCATCAATATGTCAATTAGTACATTTTAAAAACTTATTACTATTACATACATTTAAAAATATCTCATGGAAACTAAATACTCCATTCTTAGAAATATGCACATGTAAAAATTTCACAATTTCGAGGGTTGTATGGATTTCTTTTATCCATTGGAACCCAGAGAGGATCCCTTTTGCTACAAGTAAGGGAAAACTCCAGAGTACAGCAATTTAAGTTATAAGAAAAAAATATGATCATACGTAAGATCGAGTTCCAAAGTGGGTGAAACAGTCACTCAAATTATCATTGTGGAGATATATATATATATATTTGTCTTTTTTTCTTCACCTTCTTTGGCATTTCAGTTTGTGTGTGTGTGTGTGTGTGTGTGTGTGTTTCTTCACCTTCCCTGGCATTTCAGTTTGTGTGTGTGTGTGTGTGTGTGTGTGTGTGTTTCTTCACCTTCCCTGGCATTTCAGTTTGTGTGTGTGTGTGTGTGTGTGTGTTTCTTCACCTTCCCTGGCATTTCAGTTTGTGTGTGTGTGTGTGTGTGTGTGTGTTTCTTCACCTTCCCTGGCATTTCAGTTTGTGTGTGTGTGTGTGTGTGTTTCTTCACCTTCCCTGGCATTTCAGTTTGTGTGTGTGTGTGTGTGTGTGTGTGTTTCTTCACCTTCCCTGGCATTTCAGTTTGTGTGTGTGTGTGTGTGTTTCTTCACCTTCCCTGGCATTTCAGTTTGTGTGTGTGTGTGTGTGTGTTTCTTCACCTTCCCTGGCATTTCAGTTTGTGTGTGTGTGTGTGTGTGTGTGTGTGTTTCTTCACCTTCCCTGGCATTTCAGTTTGTGTGTGTGTGTGTGTGTGTGTGTGTTTCTTCACCTTCCCTGGCATTTCAGTTTGTGTGTGTGTGTGTGTGTGTGTGTGTGTTTCTTCACCTTCCCTGGCATTTCAGTTTGTGTGTGTGTGTGTGTGTGTGTGTGTGTGTGTGTGTTTCTTCACCTTCCCTGGCATTTCAGTTTGTGTGTGTGTGTGTGTGTGTGTGTGTGTTTCTTCACCTTCCCTGGCATTTCAGTTTGTGTGTGTGTGTGTGTGTGTGTGTGTGTTTCTTCACCTTCCCTGGCATTTCAGTTTGTGTGTGTGTGTGTGTGTGTGTGTGTGTTTCTTCACTTTCCCTGGCATTTCAGTTTGTGTGTGTGTGTGTGTGTGTGTGTGTTTCTTCACCTTCCCTGGCATTTCAGTTTGCACTTGGACTAGTTCTCTTCATGGAAACAAGATGGATGCATGAGTTCCCAGAATAGCACTCAGAGCTAACCATACCCATGTAACGAACAATGACTATTTTTCTATATATATCTCTCTGTCTTTTTTTTTTTTTTTTTTTTTTTACCAACAAAGAAAACTTTTCTGGAAACATGCTGGCCTTTCTCCAGACAACTTCATCTCCTTCTCATGTTTAATTACTAAGATTGATTCATATATTCATATATGACATTCTTCAATCAATCCATTAGAAAAGGAATGAAATCATCTTTCAATGTGCTACAATTTTTTACAAAAATTTGAGGCACTGCCAGCTAAAAACCAAAAAAAGATTGACTATTAAGGCTGAGATAGCATTTGAATAGTTATTATTAAACTATATATAGACTGAATATCTTAGACCCTAATTTAATTGCAGTTCAAGAATTGAACTGCAGAAATTGCAGTTCAAGAATTAGAGTCCATATTTGAACAGCTTACAGAATAAAACCTATATTTAAGGGATAAGCCCAAAAATGAATAAAGGAGATTGATAACAAATAGCGAGATGAATGGAAATCAAATGGAATGAGATCTCTTAAGCCTGAGATGAACAGAGTTTCAAAAATGCAGCAGTCAAGTGCTTTAAATGTTTCAGATATAACAATAAACATATATAGAGAGAAAGATTATATTCAAACACTGTCATATAAACAAGGTTTTCCTTTTCTCAAATTGTTGGTGGTAAAATTTCTCACATCTGAACCACCAAAGAAATATTCAATCTTTTCGATAGGAAGGCAATTCTAACTACTGCTCTGTACTTCAATATTTGGTGCCACATAACATCACAATTATGCCTAAATTAATTTACTGACGTAGTTGGGCAGAGCAGGAATGTTCTCCCTCCTTTATTAGACTTATTTAAATTCAGTCATTCTTCAGTGACTATGGTGAGTCCCACTTCTCATACCCAAACTCAATTACATACCCAAACTCAGTTATATTTTCCAGTGAAACTTTCTTTTACCATTACAGGCCACATTGTTCTCTCCGGGGTATCACAGAAGATGAGAACCTGGGTATGTAAATGAAATTTACCTTGTTTTGAATGTCTCCTCTGATGACAGTTTGTGTGATCTTAGGTCAATACCTGTCCTGGTCTCAGTTTCTTCATTTGTAAATTGAGAATTCAAAACTTCTTTTTAGATTTAATTTCGGTGTATACCTAAAGTGCTTAGTACAGTACCTGACACATGGCAAATGTTCAATAATTGATATTAATAAACCAAATGCAGTGCATTTAAGGACAATTTACCACTTTTCAGTTTTCTATTTCTTAATATCCCATTTCTTTCAAGCCTTCTGATATGGTATGGATTTGTGTCCCCACCCAAATCTCGTGTCAAATTGTAAACCTCCATTACTGAAGGGAGGGCCTGATGATAGGTGGTTGGATCATGGGACAGATTTCCTCCTTGCTGTTCTCATGATAGTGAGTGAGTTTTCAAGAGATCTGGTTGTTTAAAAGTGTGTAGCACCATCCTCTTTGCTCCCTTTTTTCTGCTCCTGTCATATTAGACATGCCTCTTTCCTCTTTGCCTTCCTCCAAGAGTGTAAGTTTCCTGAGGCCTCCCCAGTCAGGTTTCCTGTACATCCTGAAGAACAATGAGTCAATTAAACCTCTTTTCTTTATAAATTACTCAGTCTCAGTCAGTTCTTTATAGCAATGTGAGAATGGACTAATACACTTTCACTGTTAGTTTCACAAATGAGGGTTTATCACTCCAGATAAGATGTGAGGATCAGCACAACTAAGAAAGTGGCTCTCTTGCTTTACGGTGTATAATAATTTCACAGAAACCTGGCTGAAATGGAAATTTTCTGGCTGTCCTTTGAGAGTTTGATGTGTAATAATTATGTTTGTGGCTAGAATATGCATTTTTACATAGTTCGGGTAATTCCTATCAGGTAGTCCATGAATGACTTTCAGAAAAGCTCTGTTTTACAGTTAAATGAAACAGTGAACTGAGAATTCTTCCTGCTATGCCCTGTTAGAAGCTCTATAATCTTGAAATTATTATTTAAAAGAAATATCAGGAAGATAATATTACCTTTGCAAAGGTTAAATTCATTTACATATGCTAGAATAACACAAATTTTAGTTAATATAATTCTGACATCTTCAAAGAAATTGTCATGGTTTTCTATGCATTACCAAATAGTATTTGGAAAACAGTAGAAAGTAATAAAATTTATTGATCCATTAATTTAACAATACAACTTAACTGTGTAGACAAACTCCTCTTGTAAATAGTTCATAATCAAATGTGATCATATGCTAACATCAAAGGATATGTACTGTGCAAATATCCCAGTGTAGAAATATCTTTTTAATGTAAAGTCTTTTGTCGTTTGCTCAATTTTCTTTATAAATTCATAGTAGCCTTTCCAACACTTCTCTAAAATATTAATAGCCCTTTATATAGGTTTTCTTAAGCAATCATAGAAGCAAAGACAATACAAAGTTAATATAGTGAGTAGGTCATACATTCGCTCCTGGGACACATTATTTCCTGCATTACAATTGTTTGACTCTCCAGGGCTACATTTTTCCAATAATGTGCATGGATAGTTCCATTATTATCAAAGGTAGTTGAACATTAATGAATCAGTCAGCATGAAAAGAATAATGTTCTATATCTTCCTGCATTTTCTAGGAATTCATCTAACAGTAGTTGGGTAAGTCTAAAAGAATCTTCCCTGAATAGGCATTCTTATTTTTGACCTGAGTTGGCTGTACCCATTAGTGTACAAGACACTATTAAATACACTGGGTTTTTAAGCCAAATGGCTTCTCCATCTAAGAAATATGGATTCTCATTGTAGCATATTCTTTGGATGTGAAAAATTAACAGTGGTAACTTTTATTATCTTCTTTTCTGCACTATGTATACAATCCACATAAAAGAAAGCAACAGAAAAACTTCTGCAAGTCAAGACAAATGCAACTGAGGAATGGAATCTGTGTTTAATTAACTGGACAGAACTTCTTCATTTACTTCATTCTATAATATTGAACAGGATCATTTTAGTGAATAGCTACCTTGTAGTGCAACTTTATTTTTGACAGATTGTGTTGATAAGTTCCTTACATAATATGCACATGAACATGTTATTTGAAGAATGGTATGCAACATTTAATTGGCTAAAAAATGTGGTTTCCTAATGTTTTCTCCTGTGAGGATCTTCCAGATGGCTAATCGGGATCAAGATTTCTCACTCAGAGAAATTTGGAACAATTTTTGCAGTAGATATATATTTACACAACTCTTATAGTAGGGATACTCTGAAAATGGCCTTCAAATATTCCTGCTTCCTGGTATTTACACCTTTGTATAATTCTTTATTTTTAAGTGTGGGCTGGGCATAATAACTTTCTTTTAATAAGCAAGATATGACAGAGGTGACAGATGCCACTTCCATCTTGTTGGCACTCTTGCTCTCTCTCACTTGATCCATTTGATAAAGCCAGCTGTCATGTTATGAGGTGACTTTTAGAGAGAAGTTAGGACAGCCCCCAGCCAATACTTGCACGAGTCAACAACTCAACTCTGTAGCTTAAAAGCTCAGGAGGAACCAGTCATGCCATCAACTTTGTGAGAGAGCTTGGAACAAAATCCTCCCCAAGGAAAGGCTTATGATGACCGGAGCGTTGGCCAATACTGATTGGACCCTTGTGAGAGACTCATGATCAGAGGATGCGGCTAAATTATGCCCAGATTACTGACTCACAAAAGTGTAAGATCATGACTGTATGCTGCTTTAAGCCCCTAAATTCTGGGATAATTTGTTATGCTGCAATAAATAACTAATACATTCCCATTACACAGTTATTCATATGTATACAAATAGTATGAAGAGAAAATATGATTTGCTTTACCACCTCCCTTCTTACTAAATGCCATTCTTGTCAATTAAAGCATTCATATTTTACTTATTTTACATTTATATTTGCACAAAATGCCTACATTTATCATAATACTTCTCTCTAATACATTGGTGATGAAGAATATTGAAATATAGAAGTAAAAAGTTCTTTTTTTTAAATTATACTTCAGTTCTAGGGTACATGTGCATAACGTGCAGGTTTGTTACATATGTATACTTGTGCCATGTTGGTATGTTGCACCCATCAACTCGTCAGCACCCACCAATTTGTCATTTATATCAGGTATAACTCCCAATGCAATCCCTCCCCCCTCCCCCCTCCCCATGATAGGCCCTGATGTGTGATGTTCCCCTTCCTGAGTCCAAGTGATGTCATTGTTCAGTTCCCACCTATGAGTGAGAGCATGCGGTGTTTGGTTTTCTGTTCTTGTGATAGTTTGCTAAGAATGATGGTTTCCAGCTGCATCCATGTCCCTACAAAGGACGCAAACTCATCCTTTTTTATGGCTGCATAGTATTCCATGGTGTATATGTGCCACATTTTCTTAATCCAGTCTGTCACTGATGGACATTTGGGTTGATTCCAAGTCTTTGCTATTGTGAAGAGTGCCATAATAAACAAACGTGTGCATGTGTCTTAATAGCAGCATGATTTATAATCCTTTGGGTATATACCCAGTAGTGGGATGGCTGGGTCATATGGTACTTCTATTTCTAGATCCTTGAGGAATCGCCACACTGTTTTGCATAATGGTTGAACTAGTTTACAATCCCACCAACAGTGTAAAAGTGTTCCTATTTCTCCACATCATCTCCAGCACCTGTTGTTTCCTGACTTTTTAATGATTGACATTCTAACTGGTGTGAGAGGGTATCTCACTGTGGTTTTGATTTGCATTTCTCTGATGGCGAGTGATGATGAGCATTTTTTCATGTGTCTATTGGCTGTATGAGAGCCTTCTTTTGAGAAATGTCTGTTCATATCCTTTGCCCACTTTTTGATGGGGTTGTTTGTTTGTTTTTTTTTCTTGTAAATTTGTTTGAGTTCTTTGTAGATTCTGGATATTAGCCCTTTGTCAGATGAGTAGATTGCAAAATTTTTCTCCCATTCTGTAGGTTGCCTGTTCACTCTGATGGTAGTTTCTTTTGCTGTGCAGAAGCTCTTTAGTTTAACTAGATCCCATTTGTCAATTTTTGCTTTTGCTGCCATTGCTTTTGGTGTTTTAGACATGAAGTCCTTGCCCATGCCTATTTCCTGAATGGTACTGCCTAGGTTTTCTTCTAGGGTATTTATGGTATTAGATCTAACATTTAAGTCTCTAATCCATCTTGAATTAATTTTCATATAAGGAGTAAGGAAAGGATCCAGTTTCAGCTTTCTACTTATGGCTAGCCAATTTTCCAAGCACCATTTATTAAATAGGGAATCCTTTCCCCATTTCTTGTTTCTCTCAGGTTTGTCAAAGATCAGATGGCTGTAGATGTGTGGTATTATTTCTGAGGACTCTGTTCTGTTCCATTGGTCTATAGCTCTGTTTTGGTACCAGTGCCATGCTGTTTTGGTTACTGTAGCCTTGTAGTATAGTTTGAAGTCAGGTAGCGTGACACCTCCAGCTTTGTTCTTTTGACTTAGGATTGTCTTGGCAATGCGGGCTCTTTTTTGGTTCCATATGAACTTTAAAGCAGTTTCTTCCAATTCTGTGAAGAAACTCATTGGTAGCTTGATGGAGATGGCATTGAATCTATAAATTACCTTGGGCAGTATGGCCATTTTCACGATATTGAATCTTCCTATCCATGAGCATGGTATGTTCTTCCATTTGTTTGTGTCCTCTTTGATTTCACTGAGCAGTGGTTTGTAGTTCTCCTTGAAGAGGTCCTTGACATCCCTTGTAAGTTGGATTCCTAGGTATTTTATTCTCTTTGAAGCCATTGTGAATGGAAGTTCATTCATGATTTGGCTCTCTGTTTGTCTGTTACTGGTGTATAAGAATGCTTGTGATTTTTGCACATTAATTTTGTATCCTGAGACTTTGCTGAAGTTGCTTATCAGCTTAAGGAGATTTTGGGCTGAGACAATGGGGTTTTCTAAATATACAATCATGTCATCTGCAAACAGGGACAATTTGAATTCTTCTTTTCCTAACTTGATACCCTTTATTTCTTTCTCTTGCCTGACTGCCCTAGCCAGAACTTCCAAGACTATGTTGAATAGGAGCGGTGAGATGGGGCATCCCTGTCTTGTGCCAATTTTCAAAGGGAATTTTTCCAGTTTTTGCCCATTCAGGATGATATTAGCTGTGGGTTTGTCCTAAATAGCTCTTATTATTTTGAGGTACGTTCCATCAATACCGAATTTCTTGAGCGTTTTTAGCATGAAGGCTGTTGAATTTTGTCAAAAGCCTTTTCTGCATCTATTGAGATAATCATGTGGTTCTTGTCTTTGGTTCTGTTTAGATGCTGGATTACATTCATTGATTTGCGAATGTTGAACCAGCCTTGCATCCCAGGGATGAAGCCCCCTTGATCATGGTGGATAAGCTTTTGGATGTGCTGCTGAATCCAGTTTGCCAGTATTTCATTGAGGATTTTTGCATCGATGTTCATCAGGGATATTGGTCTAAAATTCTCTTTTTTTGTTGTGTCTCTGCCAGGCTTTGGTATCAGGATGATGTTGGCCTCATAAAATGAGTTAGGGAGGATTCCCTCTTTTTCTATTGATTGGAATAGTTTCAGAAGGAATGGTACCAGCTCCTCCTTGTACATCTGGTAGAATTCAGCTGTGAATCCATCTGGTCCTGGACTTCTTTTGGTGGGTAAGCTATTAATTATTGCCTCAATTTCAGAGCCTGCTATTGGTCTATTTAGGGATTCAACTTCTTCCTGGTTTAGTCTTGGGAGAGTGTAAGTGTCCAGTAAATTATCCATTTCTTCTAGATTTTCTAGTTGATTTGCGTAGAGGTGTTTATAGTATTCTCTGATGGTAGTTTGTATTTCTGTGGGGTCGGTGGTGATATCCCCTTTATCATTTTTTACTGCATCTATTTGATTCCTCTCTCTTTTCTTCTTTATTAGTCTTGCTAGTGGTCTGTCAATTTTGTTGATCTTTTCAAAAAAACAACTCCTGGATTCATTGATTTTTTGGAGGGTTTTTGTGTCTCTATCTCCTTCAGTTCTGCTCCGATCTTCGTTATTTCTTCCCTTCTGCTAGCTATTGAATGTGTTTGCTCTTGCTTCTCCAGTTCTTTTAATTGTGATGTTAGAGTGTCAATTTTAGATCTTTCCTGCTTTCTCTTGTGGGCATTTAGTGCTATAAATTTCCCTCTACACAGTGCTTTAAATGTGTCCCAGAGATTCCGGTATGTTGTATCTTTGTTCTCATTGGTTTCAAAGAACATCTTTATTTCTGCCTTCATTTCGTTCTGTACCCAGTAGTCACTCAGGAGCAGGTTGTTCAGTTTCCATGTAGTTGAGCCGTTTTGATTGAGTTTCTTAGTCTTGAGTTCTAGTTTGATTGCACTGTGGTCTGAGAGACAGTTTGTTATAATTTCTGTTCTTTTACATTTGCTAAGGAGGGCTTTACTTCCAATTATGTGGTCAATTTTGGAATAAGTGCGATGTGGTGCTGAGAAGAATGTATATTCTGTTGATTTGGGGTGGAGAGTTCTATAGATGTCTATTAGGTCCGCTTGGTGCAGAGATGAGTTCAATTCCTGGATATCCTTGTTAACTTTCTGTCTCGTTGATCTGTCTAATGCTGACAGTGGAGTGTTGAAGTCTCCCATTATTATTGTATGGGAGTCTAAGTCTCTTTGTAAGTCTCTAAGGACTTGCTTTATGAATTTGGGTTTTCCTGTATTGGGTGCATATATATTTAGGTTAGTTAGCTCTTCCTGTTGAATTGATCCCTTTACCATTATGTAATGGCCTTCTTTGTCTCTTTTGATCTTTGATGGTTTAAAGTCTATTTTATCAGAGACTAGGATTGCAACCCCTGCTTTTTTTGTTCTCCATTTGCTTGGTAGATCTTCCTCCATCCCTTTATTTTGAGCCTATGTATGTCTCTGCATGTGAGATGGGTCTCCTGAATACAGCAGACTGATGGGTCTTGACTCTTCATCCAGTTTGCCAGTCTGTGTCTTTTAATTGGAGCATTTAGTCCATTTACATTTAAGGTTAATATTGTTATGTGTGAACTTGATCCTGCCATGATGATATTAACTGGTTATTTTGCTTGTTAGTTGATGCAGTTTCTTCCTAGCCTCGACGGTCTTTACATTTTGGCATGTTTTTGCAATGGCTGGTACCGGTTGTTCCTTTCCATGTTTAGGGCTTCCTTCAGGGTCTCTTGTAAGGCAGGCCTGGTGGTGACAAAATCTCTAAGCATTTGCTTATCTGTAAAGGATTTTATTTCTCCTTCACTTATGAAACTTAGTTTGGCTGGATATGAAAATATGGGTTTAAAATTCTTTTCTTTAAGAATGTTGAATATTGGCCCCCACTCTCTTCTGGCTTGTAGAGTTTCTGCCGAGAGATCTGCTGTTAGTCCGATGGGCTTCCCTTTGTAGGTGACCCGACCTTTCTCTCTGGCTGCCCTTAAGATTTTTTCCTTCATTTCAACTTTGGTGAATCTGGCAATTATGTGTCTTGAAGTTGCTCTTCTCGAGGAGTATCTTTGTGGTGTTCTCTGTATTTCCTGAATTTGAATGTTGGCCTGCCCTACTAGGTTGGGGAAGTTCTCCTGGATGATAGCCTGAAAAGTGTTTTCCAACTTGGTTCCATTTTCCCCCTCACTTTCAGGCATCCCAGTCAGACATAGATTTGGTCTTTTTACATAATCCCATACTTCTTGCAGGCTTTGTTCATTTCTTTTCTTCTTTTTTCTTTTGGTTTCTCTTCTCACTTCATTTCATTCATTTGATCCTCAATCACTGATATTCTTTCTTCCAGTTGATTGATTCGGTTACTGAAGCTTGTGGATTTGTCACATATTTCTCATGTCATGGTTTTCATCTCTGTCATTTCGTTTATGACCTTCTCTGCATTAATTATTCTAGCTCTCAATTCTTCCACTCTTTTTTCAAGATTTTTAGTTTCTTTGCGCTGGGTACGTAATTCCTCCTTTAGCTCTGAGAAGTTTGATGGACTGAAGCCTTCTTCTCTCATCTCATCAAAGTCATTCTCTGACTAGCTTCGATCCGTTGCTGGCGATGAGCTGCGCTCCTTTGCAGGGGGAGATGCGCTCTTATTTTTTGAATTTCCAGCTTTTCTGCCCTGCTTTTTCCCCATCTTTGTGGTTTTATCTGCCTCTGGTCTTTGATGATGGTGACGTACTGATGGGGTTTTGGTATAGGTGTTCTTCCTGTTTGATAGTTTTCCTTCTAATAGTCAGGACCCTCAGCTGTAGGTCTGTTGGAGATTGCTTGAGGTCCACTCCAGACCCTGTTTGCCTGGATATCAGCAGCAGAGTTTGCAGAAGATAGAATATTGCTGAACAGCGAGTGTACCTGTCTGATTCTTACTTTGGAAGCTTCCTCTCAGGGGTGTACTCCACCCTGTGAGGTGTAGGGTGTCAGACTGCCCCTAGTTGGGGATGTCTCCCAGTTAGGCTACTCAGGGGTCAGGGACCCACTTGAGCAGGCAGTCTGTCCGTTCTCAGATCTCAACCTCTGTGTTGGGAGATCCACTGCTCTCTTCAAAGCTGTCAGACAGAGTCGTTTGCATCTGCACACGTTCCTGCTGCTTTTTTTGTTGTTGTTGTTTAGCTGTGCCCTGTCCCCAGAGGTGGAGTCGACAGAGACAGGCAGGTTTCCTTGAGCTGCTGTGAGCTCCACCCAGTTCGAGTTTCCCAGCGGCTTTGTTTACCTACTTAAGCCTCAGCAATGGCGGGCGCCCCTCCTCCAGCCTTGTTGCTGCCTTGTGGTTAGATCGCAGACTACTGTGCTAGTAATGAGGGAGGCTCCGTGGGCGTGGGAACCTCCTGGCCAGGTGTGGGTATAATCTCCTGGTGTGCCTGTTTGCTTAAAGCGCAGTATTGGGGTGGGAATTACCCGATTTTCCAGGTGTTGTGTGTCTCAGTTCCCCTGGCTAGGAAAAGGGATTCCCTTCCCCCTTGCGCTTCCCAGGTGAGGTGATGCCTCGCCCTGCTTCAGCTCTCACTGGTCAGGCTGCAGCAGCTGACCAGCACCGATTGTACGGCACTCCCTAGTGAGATGACCCCAGTACCTCAGTTGAAAATGCAGAAATCACTGGTCTTCTGTGTTGCTCGCGCTGGGAGTTGGAGACTGGAGCTGTTCCTATTCGGCTATCTTGCTCCGCCCCCCAAAAAGTTCTTTTTATGTTTACATAAAATATACTAAAACCCAAATATACGAAAACTAAACAAACAGTGCTTTACAGTATGTTTATATGGATACTAGGTGTAGGGTTAAGGAGAAACCAATAATTTTGTATTTGTAAGTTTTCTAAAAGTTAGTTTTGACTAATTTTAAGGCATTTAAATTCCCATGTGCCTGTAAGAACATACTACATTTTTACTAAATGGCTTTTGCAAGCATTTTCATTTTCAGAAATAACAGTTTATGTCTGAGAATATAAGCAATATAAAACACAAAAATGTTATGAAATACTAATGACATATTAAGCACATACTGATACACAAAAAGAAGCAAAAACATCTTATTAAAAATTTCTTGAATATAATCTATCACCTTTCTCATACGAGAAAAATTCCATATTATGGAATATTATTGATTATAAAAATAGAACTATTACATTTAGATTGGATTTATATCTACTTATTTATTTTCTAATGTCTCATATGCTGTTCTAAGAGACAATCAATATCATTAAAATATTTATTGGAGTAAAATCTATTTGAAAGCAAATTCCACAGTACTATATTATTTAGCCAGCTTATGTTAATCAAAGTACTCTATTAATAAAATAATAGAAAAATGAGCTAAATATATAAAACAGCAGAAAGTTTTATAGTAACAATAATGCAAATATTACTGAAAAAGGACCATAATAATTCTCGTGGAGATAGTCTAATGAGAAGTAAAGAAAATTTGTTGCAATATCCACATTCACCACATTCAAATATTCAGAATGTTTTGTTTTGTTTTGTGTTACAGAAATATGGTTTCATTTGAACTGATATAAAGAATAAATTGATAATACTTTCAATAAAAAACCTACTTTGAACTATGTTTATAATTAACTTACTAATGTATATAAGCTCATCTTATAATAATCTTGCGTTAAAAAATTAGTTTTTAAAATACTTTTAGCCTCTAAAACATTTCACACTTTGGTCTAAAGTTAGACAATTTTTTAGAAGAAAGACTCTTCATTTCTTGTCTAAGAGTCATTTCTAAGAAGATTTTGAAATTGTTTAATATTTATCCCTGGGCAGTCTTCCAGCAGCGTTACATGTAGATTTTACTTCAACTATAGAAATTTAATTTCACACTTTTGATTTACAGTAAAGTTTAAATAATTGCTAACATTTTTATCTAAAGTATAGAAAAAAATTGGGACACACAGCCAAATGATACATTTTTGGGTTTCTAAAATAATATTTAATGTTATGTATATGTTGGACTAGCTTTTTCCTAAAAAGGAAACATTTCAAGTAAGTTTATATAGATAATAAGACTAAATTGTATTTGATCGTACAGATGATTTACCATTACATTAAAATGAACCTTTACATTTAATTCTTTTGAAATTATGAAGCATCTAAAACATCATATTTGAAGATAGAAATATTATCCAAAATATCTTCATTTAATTGTTTAATTTACAGTTTATATTATATTGCAGAAATAAAACTAAAGAACTTTAGAACCTGAAGTTACAGTTTGATCATCTGTTTTGTTATGCTGTTAGCTCCACTGCGCTAATTCTTTTTTTTAATTTGACAAAAGTCATATATTTTTATGCTGAGCCTCAACTCTAACATTTATGCTAATATTTCTAACTTCTCTTCTGCTCCTTCCTCCTAGTGTAGGGCCAGATATTAATTTAATTAATGTATCATTTGACTTTTTCCATATCATAAGTTAAAGTTTAGCATCCAAATCCTAAATGTCTTCTCAATGGACATTTCATTTACGTTTGTAATTTATTAATGCCAATGGGCAGTAATCCTTTTAAATATGTTAAGATGTTTTATGACCATAAAAAGTAATTCAACTCGACATACTAGGATTTCTCTGAAACTCATCTCATGAAAATAAAATATGCCTCAATTCCTGGGCCTTAGAAACTATATTTTCTTCTTCATGAAGTACAGTGTCAGTTCTCTGCTTCTTTTATGATTATCCATACTTGGCATTTTCTTCTATACTGCTGATAAGATAAGGTGACCTAACAGTATTTCATCATTTACTCCTACTATATCATTCTGAATGTTTTCCTTCTAAGCTATAAATTGAGAAAACATACAAATGCATACAACATGCACAATTAAATCAGGGTGTTCTATGTGAAAAAACACACATATAGGAGATAAAGTCACAGGTAGGCAGCACATGCATTATGTGACGCTAAGAACCTCAGAAAGGTGTACACACATACAGAATGTAAGAAAAGGCATGATTTTACCATCACACCAGAGCAATAGAATACAATATCCCAAGTATTAAACTGGTCAGCTGATACAGGGACCTTTGCAGCCATTATACACATCTGTAAAACTCTGTCTCTACATAGTAATTGGTTTGAAGACACATTAAAGACAGTAGGTTAGAGCCCAAAATTAAAGCACGTCCCTTAAAAAAGGATCTATACAGGAAGAGGTCAGCCCATCTTCCTGTGATTCTAGGAGCACGCCTCAGAGTTGTGGTGATCACACAGCTTCAAAGTTTAAATCATATCCTTTCTACCTGTTAAAAATTATGAATGAATTTCATTGTCTTTAGAATTAAATCTAAGTATTTTAGCAATTTACATGATTCCAAGCCCTGTGCCATCCCAGGGTTCCCATCTGTGACAGTTACCTGCTCACTTCCTGTGCTCTCCCTACAATGTTTCTTAGTTCCTTGAACACAAAATTTCTTTCCCTTTGGCCAAATTTGATCTAATATTTTCTGAGTAGTCTACCTTCCCCAATCTGTACCTCTTTGTTTTCATAAATAATGCACACTCATTGTTCAAGTTTAAGCATAAATGTCACTTTTTCAGAAAAGTAGGGAGCTCAGTTACTGTCTCTTTCATATGCAATTGTTTAGAATACTACATCTGTCTTTCATGGTACTAAAAGAAAAGATTTTAACATTGCTTGAGGTTTATTTTGTGCCTATTTCCTTACAATTTCTTACATATTTCTATCAGCAGGTATCTTTCTATATATCATATCCTCAGTGTTAAAGTTTGTGTAAGTTAAGAATGTCACTTTTTTAAACTTGTAGTTTTACATTACTTGCCTTTTTTTGTTTGTTTGTTTGTTTGTTTTTTTGAGACGAAGTCTTGCTCTGTCACCAGGCTGGAGTGCAGTGGCACGATCTCAGCTCACTGCAACCTCAGCCTCCTGGGTTCAAGCAATTCCCCTGCCTCAGCCTCCCAAGTAGCTGGAATTACAGGCATACACCACCATGCCCAGCTATTTTTTCTTGTATTTTAGTAGAGATGGGATTTCACCATGTTGGCCAAGATGGTCTCAACCTCCTGATCTCGTGATCCACATGCCTTGGCCTCCCAAAGTGCTGGGATTACAGGAGTGAGCCACCGCGCCTGGCCTATATTACTTTCTTGACATTCTTAGTATAAGACAGATCTTGACATAACACTTGAATTGCAAGTGGCACACATTTTTGAACAACAAACAGTCTTGCGATTTCAAAGCCTAGCTTTTAAATAATAAACGTGAAATATCTGAGTGAAAATTTTATCATTAAATGAGAGAATAAATAGAATTGGGAAAAAATGAGGAATCATACAAGTTTCCTCCTCCAAATGTATGGAGGAGAGGGTTGGAGGTGGAAGAATTGAAGAGTCATCTACGTGGATTACCAATGTATGTACCATGTACATTAGTTCCTCTCAAGTTCAAAAATTATGGAAGGAGAGATGGAGACTGCAGTAACGTAGAAAGAACAGCTTCAGGATACAAAATCAATGTGCAAAAACTACACACACTTCTATGCACCAATAATAGACAAACAGCCAAATCATGAGTGAACTTCCATTCACAATTGCTACAAATAGAATAAAATACCTAGGAATACAACTTACATGGGATGTGAAGGACCTCTTCAAGGAGAACTACAAACCACTGCTCAAAGAAATAAGAGAGAACACAAACAAATGGAAAAACATTCCATGCTCATGGATAGAAAGAATCAATATCGTGAAAATTGCCATACCACCCAAAGTAAGTTATAGGTTCAATGCTATTCCCATCAAGTTACAATTGACTCTCTTCATAGAATTAGAAAAAAAACTACTTGAAGTTACATATGGAACCAAAAAAGAGCCCATAGAGCCAAGGCAATCCTAAGCAAAAAGAACAAAGCTGGAGGCATCATGCTACCTGACTTCAAACTATACTACAAGACTACAGTAACCAAAATAGCATGGTACTGGTACCAAACAGATATATAGACCAGCGGAACAGAATAGAAGCTTCAGAAATAACACCACACATCTACAACCATCTGATCTTTGACAAACCTGACAAAAACAAGCAATGGGGAAAGGATTACTTAATAAATAGCAATGAGAAAACTGGGTAGCCATATGCAGAAAACTGGAGTTGGACCCCTTCCTTAAACCTTACACAAAAAATTAACTCAAGATGGATTAAAGTTTAAATATAAGACCTCAAATCATAAAAGCCCTAGAAGAAAACCTCATGCAATATCATTCAGGACATAGGCATGGGCAAAGTCTTCACGACTAAAACACCAAAAGCAACTGCAACAAAAGCCAAAATTGACAAATGGATCTAATTAAACTAAAGACCTTCTGCACAGCAAAAGATACTATCATCAGAGTGAACAGGCTACCTACAGAATGGGAGAAAGTTTGTGCAATCTATCCATCTGACAAAGGGCTAATATCCAGAATCTACAAGGAACTTAAACAAATTTACAAGAAAAAAAGCAAACAACCCCATTAATAAGTGGGCAAAGGATATGAACAGATACTTTTCAAAAGAAGACATTTATGTGGCCAACAAATATGAAAAAAAGCTCATCATCACTGGTCATTAGAGAAATGCAAATCAAACCACAATAAGATACCATCTCATGAAAGTTAGAATGGCAATTATTAAAATGTCAGGAAACAACAAATGCTGGAGAGGATGTGGAGAAATAGAAAGGCTTTTACACTGTTGGTGGGAGTGTAAATTAGTTCAACCATTGTGGAAGACAGTGTGGCTATTCCTTAAGGATCTAGAACTAGAAATATCATTCAACCCAGCAATCCCATTATTAAGTATATACCCAAAGGACTATAAATCATTCTACTATAAAGACACATGCACACTTATGTTTATTGTGGCATTATTCACAATAACAGAGACTTGGAACCAACCCAAATGCCCATCATTAGGGTCTGTCAGGGGGAGAGGGGTAAGGGAGGGATAGTGTTAGGAGAAATACCTAATATAAATGATGGGTTGATGGGTACAGCAAACCACAATGGCACTTGTATACCTATGTAACCAACCTGCACATTCTGCACATGTATCTCACAACTTAAAGTATAAAAAAACCCACAACCTTATGAACATCTTTAAAATATATGTATAATCAAACATACACTTGATAATTATATTAACCAATTGTTTATATAATATCAATGTTATAAATATTATAGGCCTCAATTATGTTATATCATTATAATATTATTAGCATTTATTACTCATCTATTATGTATAATATCAAAAATATATTTGACATTATTTCTAAAACTTTACAATGAAATTTTGCACAAGTTAAAGCTGGCATGCTAGATATTCATAAGAAAACAAATTTTGCTTTCACATCTAATTCCACAAATATGGTTTACTTTAACATCCGTACATTCATGGTATTAGAAAATATTAATAAATTTTTAAAAAGAGAAAACAGCTTTGAAATTTAGAAATCAAAAAGCAAAAGCATCTTAATCCTCTTTTCTATTTGCAAATCTGGGAAATTTCACATCATATTATAGAATTACTTATATGGGATACACAGAGTTAAAGAGAAATGGCATCAAGGCAGATCTAGGAAGTGAAGAAGTAAAATGTACTGTAAATTTCTTTTTACTTTGACCTCCCAAATGTATAGTACCCTAAGTCAATGAAAAGGAATATCCTAAGATTCCTCTCCTAAGAGAGATACAGAAGATGCCTGAATTTTATGAGCAATTTTGAAAGGATTCCATGACTCAGACAAGAAGGCAAAGATACGGTAATTTCAACCTGGAAATGGAGAATGAAAATGTAGCATATTTTCCAGGCTCTAGCATGAATAACTTCTCTTGACCATGGTGCAGACATCTTTCCAAATGAGGTAGAATTACATGGAATTTTCTCTGAATTTTAGATCATTACACGGGAAGTAAAATAAGAAGATAAAAAGAATAATAAATTGACAGAACAAGTAGTGCTCACTGTCTTGAATTTGCAAGACTATATTTTCTGCTACCACTGAGGAAGAGGGTTGAGAAATAAAGAGAAGTGTAAATAAATTTTACTTTGAACACCATGTCTCTGAGCTTTAAATACATAAATACACAAATGCTTTGGTTTGTGACTAGTTTATTAATATCTACCTCCTCTACTGGTTCATAAATTATTAATTCCCTAATAACTAGAACTTTGTGTTTTGCTATCACTATATCACTAGGGCCTGTTCTTGCAAATAGTAGTGTTCAATAAGGACTTGTTGAAAGAAGGAATGAAAGTGGCAGTAAAGAAGAAACGAAGGGAAGGAGGCCGAAAAAAATGTTGGAATTAAACAAGACTTCAGTAGAACAAGACAGCTACAGTACAGGCTCAGTCATTGATGACTTAGGATCCTGACATGCAAATGATGACAACAACTATGCACAACCCTAGTTAAATGGTTTTACTTCGTTTTTGTAAATGATGACATATGGGAGAAGAAATTATTACACACTGCATAAACTCTAATGTTTCTTAGTAAAAACTTTGAAGTAGGGCAATACATCTTTTTCTCCTGTGACTGCCCCATGTCTTTCACAGTCTTATTTAATTGAAGGCCCTCATGCATCCTCCAAGACCTTCAATATGACCTATCCTCAAACATGTTGTTAATTTCCAGCCCTGTGCATCATTTTGGGGATATAACACAAAAGAAAATACTGTAATTTCTCTAAAGCGATTCATAATCTCATAAAAATAATTATTTTGCTCTAAACATATTTATTGACTCAAACAGCACCCTGAAAATTATAATCAGAATTTATCAGCAGGTGAAAGATTGAATTTTTCTTACTTTCCATCTTGAAAAATGAATCCAATAAGGTTAGAGGTGACTTTTTCCAGATTTCACAGTAAGATTGAAGAACAGGGATTCTCCTCAACCTCTTCTCAGTCAGTATTCCAAAATGTGTTAAACTGATTGTCAAAAAAAACTAGAATTTTCACCACTATATGGTGTGAAATCAGACTTCCAAGCTCTGCCTAAACATTACAACATCAAGGAAACCTCCCTAACTTTCCATGTGTATTTCATGTTCATTCTCATAATGCAATGTTTTTCCTTTCCAGAGTACTTATGAAAATTAGTTAATTATTATTTGATGTTTTGTTCCTGTCTAGAATGTACATTCTATGATATAGCTGTATTTCTCTTTTTCCAAGTCTATATTCTCCCTACTTTGTAAGAATCCTTCACATAATTAATATTTATTAAATAGTATTGACTAGCATATAACTTTTGAACGAATTAAACAGAAACTATCAATCCTTTGAGTAGCAAGGCTCTATTGTTTGAAAATAACAGAAGGTAAACCTGACACTGTCACCAAAAGGGAAGTTTATTGAAAGAATCCTGGTTTATCTGATATAACTAGAGCAAAAGCAGCACTGTGGCTGGTTAGCAAGAAAAAAACAAAACCAAGGATTCAAATGCGGGCAGTTTTCTCCTCTACTCATTACTCACCTGGGAAAATCTTCGTGCCAGCTTTATTCTCTGATTCTTCACACCGACTTACCCTACATGGCAGAAATGTGAGCACTAATGCCCAGGAAATAAAATCTCAGTCTAGCCCCTGGAAGGGAGTCAGCGTTATGTATTCAATCCAGTTCAAAAATCCCCAGTAAAAGTTATTTCCCACTGTGAGCTCACTCCTGGACCATTCAACTGAGACCCGGGATCGTTGGTGCCATAGTAAATAGCGTAAGGTCTCTTGCAAGGCCTTGTCTGAATTTCAGATCATGCGTTTAGTTTGCTAACCACTTTGGGAGAAGTGTACTTCATGTATTAGACTTTGTAATATAGATGACTCTCAGGAAAGGCTCCTGGATGTGCCTGAGGCCAACTTGACATTCTCATTTAAAGTTTTTTCCTTATTACTGAGGCAACGTGTATAATATGCTGCCATTACTATCAGAAAGAAGGTATCTTAGAGTCTAGTTTTCCCATCCAAAAAGAGGACACACACACACCCATAAAATGAAAAGTATTTAAGGAGTGTTTTATAATCTGTTATTAGAAATTGCATTTTATGTTTAAATTTATGTTAAATTTGAAGGTGTATTACCCACTAACCACTGATATTCCACCTACAGAAATAATATTTATTATTGGATATAATTATAATTCTTAACATAATATCTTTCTCAGGACACTTACAGACAGGACTATTACATAGTTGAATTTAATTTATGTATGTGACCACCTTTAATAAGTTCATATGACATGAGGTCTGTTCCTTGACTTTGTAACAGGCTGAAATTTTTACCTTCAGGCAGGAAGACTAGAAGCAATATGGCTACTAAAGTTTTAATGAACAGGACACCAACTTTACCTGGTATTAGGCTATGAGTCTTTCAGTTTATATTTTATTAGGCTTCTAAATCATACTAAGTTTGGGACTATTTACAGAAAAACATAATATGATCAAGAGTCTTTTTTTTATAACATTCATATAGGAAGTAAGCATGATACAAAGAATGAGCAAAGGATAGTTGTAAAAATTTTCCAGGATTCTTAGTCATTTTGTTGACTTACGCCATGCCAAGCAATGATCTATTTTCTCTTAGTTTACGTCCCTATAACCATAGGTGGAGCTGATATAAATCAAACACTACTAATTAAAATGTTAATATTAAATAAATAATCAATAAACTATGAGAACTGATATAAATCAAAAATTTTAATCACATAATGTATATTATCCATTGGAAGGCTAATTAATCATGCTCATTGAGTATATCATTACATTAGCTCATTCAGCTACTCAGCAAACATTCACTCAGTATAATAACCTACAGAAAAATAGTGAAAAATTCTATAAACAATTCAATAATATACAGTTGGAGATGCCATATAAATATGTACTAAAGAAGACAATAGTTGCTATAGGATTTTGCTTTGACTCTGCAAATGAAGAAATTATGAATGATTATATTTATTCATTTTCTGAATAAAAAGTCCTTACTCCTATATAATGGCTTACCACTGTAGTTTGCCAATTCTGTTTAATCCTCCTACTCTGAGATAAAACTCAAATTCTGGTATTTAAACTTTAACTTTGGGCACTGTGCTAGATAGTGTTCTGAGCATCTAATAAGGGTTAGTCATCCAAATCTATCTACCTCCTCTCATAAGCTCTTCATTATTATGCTATTACTAACAGCATTAAGAGCTATTAATAGCATTAATGTAAACAGCAGAGTAGTAATAATGGTGATAATAATAAGCAGTATATATTTCATGCTAGTCACTAAGCATGTTCAAATCTCTCTACATATATTAATTTATGTAATCCTCATTATTGGCCTTATAGATAGATATTAGATATAGATAAAGATCATGCCTGGTCATTGGAGTCTAAATTCTTTTTTTTTTCCTCCCTATAGCTGGGACCAATTTATCTCTCAGTGCTCCATTGGTCCTTAATGTTTTTCTATGGATATTATGTTTAAGCTGAGATATGAATGGCAAAATGCCTTCTATGTGAAGATCAGGGGAAATAAAGATAAAACAAGGGTGAATTGAACATATTTAGAAACAGCTTTCATCTCTCAGTGCTCTATTGGTCTTCAAGGAAGGGAGGCTGTGTAAAAGAATATGAGGATTTGGACATCTGTTTTCACCATCTGCAGATCTAAGACTGCAGTGATTTAGGCCCCCCTGCCCTTCTAATAAGGGCCCAGTCACCAAATCTAAACCTCCATTCGATCAGCCTGAAATTAGCCAGTACCTTGGGCTTTATATTCAGAACACTCTAGCTTTTATTTTATTTCAGACTTGTCTTTCAGTTTTATTTTTTCACTTTTCCTCAACCATGAGACATATTTTTTCCCATATTCTTCCAGGATACTCCTATCTCTATTGCCAGCTGTCATCCCGGGCTTAGGTCACTTGTTGCCAGCGCTTTTCTTCATCTTTGTGTAACTCCATGGACTAAGGCAAGGAGAGTTCACAGCCAGGTGAATGTGCAGTGGGAAGGTGGTTTTTAGGATTGTCTCCCAGATAATTCAATTATTTTATACAATCCAAATCTAGTTTTGTTTTAGAAGACAAACAACATACAATATAGGGCAGTAAGGCAAGAAGGTCAATTCAAACATGTTTACTGAAAAGGCCACTCAAACTCAAAAAGCCCGAGCTGATGGAAGATACTTAAAGTGAAGTTTGGAGGGGTGGATTTGGTCCATTCTTTACATATTTGATGAGTTAGTTCTATATGTCAGACACAGCATTAGCCATAAACAAGGTAGTTGCTCTCATGCTGTTTATATCAGTACATAAATAACCTGAAATCAATCAATAAATCCAAAAGTATCTATTACTATGTACCATATGGAGAATTAAGACAGGGGAACAGGACATGATATTAAACATCAAATAGGAGGAGGTAGTCTGGTAAGATTTTTCTGTGGACATTATGTTAAACTAAGATATGAATGACAAAATGCCTTCCGTGTAAAATCAGGGGGAGCAAAGATAACACAAAGGTGAATTACACATGTTTAGAAATAGTGTCTGTTAGTAAGGCATGCTTAAAGTGGTTTGAGTGAGATTTGCCAAATCAGATAGAAAACTATTTCTAAAGAAGTAGAAACATCCCTTCATTTATTCATATTTATTTATTAAGCACCAACTCTGTGTCAGTAACTCTACAACATATCTGGATATAATGATGAACAGAACCTCCTCTGCCTTTTAGGTACTTAAGTTCCAAGGAAGGAATAAATATATGGATAATATTATTTTTGTATTTATTTATTATATTTTAGAGGCAAGATTTTGCTCTGTCACCCAGAGTGCTAGAACATCACAGCTCACAGCAGCTTCTAACTCCTAGGCTCAAGCAATCTTCCAGCCTCAGCCTCCTGAGTAGCTGGGAACAAATCGATAATATTGTTGCAGATATTACAGATACTGTGGCTCATTTACATTCACTCTCAATGTCTACTTCCTTTTCCCATAATATAGAGATAGGAAGCTGAAACAATACATAATTTATAGATGTCTTGGCTTCAAACTGTCCACATATGGTCAATGTTTCTGCCTAGTGGTCTTGGAAGTATGTATGAGGAGCATATATTAGGAAACACAGGACACCAGCTCTTTCGGGGAGTAGGGTAGAGGGGAAGGGGCTTTTGCATCTTCTGAAGTAGTTGTAGCGGTACGGTTCATCTTTGGTCACAAGCCTCATAAATGCAGAGCTGTAAGTGTATAACTGTGAGGTTTCTATCTAGAACAGTCTTATGCTACAGTTACATGTCTTTCTCATATGTAGACTCCTGGCTGTTTGAATTTAATCATTTTACTTCTATATTCTGTATGAAGTTCTATAAGTTACTCAACACCCAGTTATAGACAGAATTTAGCTTCAAATGCTTTATAACAAATTATCCTATAACTGAGCAGTTTATTTTGGCTCATTGATTCTGTGGGCCTGGAATCAATACAGAAAACAGCAGACATGGCTTGATTTTGCTCCAAAATATCTCGGTCTTCTGCTGGGAAGATATGATGGCTCAATATCTCTCTGTCTGGGAGCTAGAATCATTAGGTGATGTCTTCACTCACATGTCCCACTACTGATGCTGGCTGTCACCTGGGACCTCAGCTGAGCCTGTCATCTAGAACAACTATGTGTGACCTTTCCAAGTGTTCCCAGCTTTCGTATAGCATAATGATCTTGGAGTACTCAGATGTTTAATATGGTGACTCAGGAAGTATTAGTTTTCTGTGCTGTGTAACAAATTATGACAAATTTAGTGTGACGTGACTCAGAAAAGCAGTCACTTAATATCTCGCCAGTCTGTATGTCCAAAGTCTGGGTTCGGTCTTGGCTGGATTCTCTACTCAGAGTTTCACATTCAACTTTTTGGCCAGCTGTGTTCTCATTTGAAACTCTAAGGAAAAACTGGCTTCCTAGCTCATTTTGTTGGCAGAATTGAGTCCCTTGCAGTTGTGAAACTGAGGACCCCATTTTCTGATTGTCAGTCGAGGGCTGCTGTCATCTCCTGAGGGCCAGCAGAAGCCCTGTGCCCCAGAACTTCTCCCAGGCACTCGGGCAATTCCTCAAACATTGCAATTAGCATCAGGATCTCTCACCTCAAATTCCCACCATGCTTCACGTCTCTGTAAATTCTTATTCTGCTGCTAGACAAAAGAAATTTCTATAATGTTAAAGGTTTCATGTGATTAGGTCAGGCCCGGCCAGATAGTCTTCCTTTTGATCAATATGAAGCTTAACATAGATATCTTTAATTATGTTTTAAAAAGTTCCTTTTGCATGTAACATAACATAACCACAGGTGTGAAGTCCTCAGGATGAGGGCAAGGAAACTTGGGGTACCAGTAAAGGATTCTGCCTCCAACAGTGTGCAGAGTGGAGCCTGCATTACCTTTTCTGCTACAGTGCCAGGGGTCATGGAGCACCACATCTGGAACATTCTCTTGGCTAAAACTGAGACCCTCTGATTAGCCCAGATTCAAGCGAAGAGAATGTTGAACCTGGAATTATATTTATCTATAATAATTGTATTTATCTATAATCACAATTCCTGATCACTGTTAATTACAGTACAGAAGTGCTTTGTAGACTCCTGTGAGCACACAGAACAGGTCCCTCAAATCGAGAGTTAAGATTTTGAAGGGTGATATTTCCTGAAGGAAATATCTAAATTGACACATGGAAGTTTGGTACAAGTTTGGTATGTCAAAGAAGGGAATAAACAGAGAGCATTAACAGAGAGAAGAGAGACATTACATATGTAATGTCCTAGGTTTGAGAAAAAGTATGATACATTTGGAAATAAAAAGGAGTTTGGTGTGGCAAAAATGCTACATTAGAGGTAAAAGAGTGGAAGGAAATAAAATTGAAGAAGTTAGTCAAAACCAATCTCTAAAGGATTTTGTAAGTCATATTAAAGAGTAGAAAATATGAAAAAATGCTCATCATCACTGGTCATTAGAGAAATGTAAATCAAAACCACAATGAGATACCCATCTCATGCCAGTTAGAATGGTGACCATTAAAAAGTCAGGAAACAACAGATGCTGGAGAGGATATGGAGAAATAGGAATGCTTTTACACTCTTGGTGGGAGTGTAAATAAGTTCAACCATTGTGGAAGACAATGTGGTGATTCCTCAAGGATATAGAACTAGAAATACCATTTGACTCAGCAATTCCATTACAGGGTATATACTCAAAGGATTATAAATCATTCTACCATAAAGACACATGCACATGTATGTTTACTGTGGCACTATTCACAATAGCAAAGACTTGGAACCAACCCAAATGTCCACCAATGATAGACTGGATAAAGAAAATGTGTCACATATACACCATGGAATACTATGCAGCCATAAAAATGGATGAGTTCATGTTCTTTGCAGGGACATGGATGAAGCTGGAAACCATCATTCTCAGCAAATTATCACAAGAACAGAAAACCAAACACCACATTTTCTCACTCACAAGTGGGAGTTGAACAATGAGAACACATGGACACAGGGTGGGGAACATCACACACTGGGGACTGTTGTGGTGAGTGGGGCTAGGGGACGGATAACACTAAGAAAAATACCTAATGTAGGTGATAGGTTAATGGGTGCAGCAAACCACCATGGCATGTGTATACCTATGTAACAAACCTGCACGTTCTGCACTTGTACCCCAGAACTTAAAGTTTATATATATATAAAAGAGCAGAAAATAATGGGAAGTGAATCCTTGCAGTCACAACTCACAAACAATTCCAGTGGCCACCTGATGGCTTTATGGATCTCTGTTACCAGAGTCCCTGCAACCACACTCAGCTTGTGTGGATGTCAATCTGTTACCTATCACTAGCATATCTTAATAGTGACTTTGGTCAGTGGAATGGCCTTCCACAGACACCAGCATCAGTATTTTCACAATTTACCTGCTCCTTCCAGGTCTTGGCTCCTGTACTGTTTTCTATGGCTCCTCGCAGTGACGCAGTGTATTGTGAAATACGAAATTGAACTACTTGTTGTTACAGTTACGTGGTTGCATTCAGAGATTCTGTACTACCTATGTTTTCATCCAGACATAAATTTTCCTGACATTTAGACACCATCAGTGTAATCATTAATAATAACACACTTATAATAATATACACTTTTATACCACTTCAGCTGTTTCAATCCTTTTTAAATGAATTTTTTCATACTATATCTATCTCTGAACTTTCCCTAATCCCAGTTGTGTGCACCCAATACTGAAGCAACACATTTACACTTTGTCTAGCTGATTCTTTCTTATGTTATCTTTAGGTCTCAGGTTAAATGCTTCTTCCTTAAATGTTGCTCTTATACCCTTGAAATGAATCTAAATTTCATTCTGCTACCATCTTTCATCATATTTCATATTCTTTCCTTTAGAATTATATATTGATTTTTGTTATTTGTTTAATGTCTGCTTCTCCCATGATAATGTGTTGTCTCACAGGAAGTCTGCTTTTCTCACTTACCATGTATTACCAGCATCTCATAGATTTTAATAAGTATTTCTTAAATTGATGTATAATTCATTGGCATTTCCTGGTTCCGGTAGAGTAGTAGAGGTGAAAGATGATTAAAAGTATGAAAAAAGTCTCTTCAGTGTAATTTACAATGTGCACTGATTTTGACACAAAATCAGTAAAAACGTCCTTATAGGTAAATACAATTTGAAGATATGTCCCATTGCCACCCATGTTCTCCTCCCCACCTCAAAGAGTATATTGATGTGCTCACCAATCTTGTTATAGTAATCCCAGAGCTGCTGTTGGATTAGAGAAGCTTGCTTGAGCTTTTCCAACATGTGACATGACTTAGGGCAGATTTTCCCCGGTGACATAGATTTCCTGTGACTGTGCAGTGAATAGGTGGCAAAGCCTTGGAAGTCTCATACATGTTACAAAATGAGGATCTCTAAAACTAGACTTTATCCTTCTTGTCAAACTGCTCTTGCTGTAGTTTTCCTAATTTTAATAGAAACAACCTCCATTCTTCCAGTTGTTCAAACCAAAAAACCTAGAAATCTTCTTAACCTTTCACTTTCTCTCATATGCAATGTTTAATCCATCACGATACCCTGTTGACTCTCCCTTGAAACACCTCAGAGCCTGGTTCCTTCTCACCATGCATGTCCCCTTGGGACAAGCCGAACAATACCTTTCACCCCTACCAGGTCATCATTCTTGTCAGCATTGTCTTTCACTTCGAATCAGGACTTCCTATTTCAACTTTACCCTCCACATTCTATTTCTTTATTAAGCATTTATCTATATGCCTCTATGATACATACAATATAGCTTATATATATGTTCATATAGCTTATATTTTTTATATATGGTTCTATGACATATAAGATGTATGCTTATAATATGTATGTTATGATACTGCTATGATATATGATAAGATATATGCTTATAATATAAGCATTATATTGCATATATAAGGAGCATATATCACTCTATATGCTCTATATGCTCCTTCTTTGCTCAAAACCATCCAATGACTTGACATTTCCTTCAGAGAAAAATCCAGAGTTTTCCAAAAGCCTAACATGCCTGCCCTCAAATCTCCAATACATCTTTTCCTACCCATTCTCTTCTTGTTCACCAGCTCAAGCCACAGCCTTGTTTCATCAACTTACCAGGAATTTTACGTTTGCTCTTGCCTCAGCCTGAATGTTTCTTGTGTTCAGTGTCCACATGATTCTTCTTTTAATTCAGGCGTCTAAAGTGGTGTCTATCCTGGTGTCAGGTGTTTCAATGACTGCCACCTTGTGGGTCTTTCTTGGCTACTTTACATAAGAGTTTATGCTCTTTGCCCTTAATCTCTGATTTAGTTTAGATTTCTTCAAAAGCAGGCCATGAGTGATAGTTCATTTTATGTGTGAACTTGACTGGGCTGAAGGATCTCCAGATATCTAGTTAAACATTATTTTGGGGCATATCTGTGAGAGTGTTTCTGGAAGAGGTTAATGTTTGTATTGATAGACTAAATAAAGAAGCACATCCTAACCAATGCAAATGTACAGCATCCAATTAGTTAAGGGTCTGAATACAACAAAAAGATTAATGAAGGGCAAATTTGATCTCTTCTTGAGCTGAGATGTTTGCCTTCTCCTTCCCTAAGACATCATAATTCCTGATTCTTGGGCCCTCACGTTCAGACAGGGACTTATACCATTGGTCTCCTGGCTTCTCAAGCCTTTGAATTTGGACTGAAACGATGTCATCAGCTTCCTGGGACCTATAGTTTGCCAATTTTCAGTCTTAGCCTCCATAATCACGTGAAGCAGTCTTTCATAATAAGTCTCTCTTTTTGTATCTACAAATATCCTATTGGTTCTATTTCTCTGAATCACCCTAACAGATCCTGAGAAAAATATTTGAGTGTAAGTTGTTTTTTTCAGGAGATGACCCCAGGAACACAATGGGGAGGGAGTTTAGGGCAGTTAATACAAAGTGTGTTACTGAGTAGGTTAATGCTATGGGATAGCTGTAAAACTCAGTAGATTTCATGAAACAAATAAGTGTTGTTCCACTTGAGGGGAAAGGAGGCTACAATAGCCACCCTGCATTACATAATGAAAAAAGAATTGCTCCTGGATTATTACAGCCTCATCTTTTGTCTTTCCTACCTATAGCTCCAGTGCACTGAGGCAGCCAGAAAAAGACCTCAGTCACATGTTACTTCGCTCAGAAGCGTTTGCATCCCTACACATAGAGACAAGGAGTACAGGTATGGGGATGGGGCTCTGACAATGTGCATAACCCCTTCCCCTTTTATGAGATGATCTGTTATATCATATCATATCATATCATATCATATCATATCATATCATATCATAGCAATTATCTATCAGCCCTCTTCTCCAAATAAAATGGTAACAACTTAGGAGAAAAAAATATTATTTTGGCCATTGTTCTATTTTCGATGTCTGCCAGGTACTTGTTAGGTTCCCCCAAATTATTTTTTATTTCAGCAAATAAAATCAAAGTTTGCAGTCACACCCTAGATTATCAGACTTTACCACCTACTAATGGACAGTACATTATGCAGGACATCTTTAGTAGATATAAGGCATAAATATATTCCATTCATATGATAGGAGTATAAAAGATTGTCAGAAAATTTATCCATTTGATATCCATAATTCTAAGACCTCTTGCTTTCCCTTTTTGCCAAATCTTGTTCAGGAAAAAAAAGACAGACATTTTATTTTTTTTTATTTTAATTTTTTTTGAGATGGAGTCTCGCTCTGTCGCCCAGGCTGGAGTGCAGTGGCAGGATCTCAGCTCACAGCAAGCTCTGCCTCCCGGGTTCCCGCCATTCTCCTGCCTCAGCCTCCCGAGTAGCTGGGACTACAGGCGCCCGCCACCTCGCCCGGCTAGTTTTTGTATTTTTAGTAGAGACGGGGTTTCACTGTGTTAGCCAGGATGGTCTCGATCTCCTGACCTCGTGATCCGCCCACCTCGGCCTCCCAAAGTGCTGGGATTACAGGCGTGAGCCACCGCGCCCGGCCAAGACAGACATTTTAAATATTATAAATCTTAACCTGCATGTAGGAATAGGTACTTATTTTAAAAATCTAAGATGCTGGTAAACTTTCTGACCATCTATGTATTTGAACAAAGCAGATGCCCTCTTGACCTGTTCCTAGAGCTATGGCAGTGCAGTTAGTGAAATGAAACTGAGAGAGCAGTGTGGAGGCAGATGGCCTATTTGAGCGGTCTCATAGGAGAGAAGGGAGATTTAAATACTAGCTCCATCATACCCCTTGAATTTGAAAAGGTAATCTCCCTAAACTTCATTTTTAATAAGACTTGACTATGCAAAGATTAGAAACCACTCATCTGGCCTCTCTTATAAGAAAATCTGCCATTACTGGGGTCAGTTAGTATTTTATTTGAAATCACTAAAATATATATTTTATGCCAATATTGATTATATAGATGTTTACATTTTTCTTCTTGAGATCATGTTTTTTATTGAATATCATTGTCTGAGAGAGACTATAAGAGTCTTAAGAATACATAGATGTGTCTCTGTCAGTTCATTTATCAGTTGTCTTCCTGTGAATTTGTGTAAAGCAAGAGAAGGTCGGTGGCACATAAGAAATCCTGAATAGATGGGCAAAAGCTATTTAGGTTTTGCAAATTTCCTTAAAATCTTTATGATCACAGAAATAGAAATATCTATAAATGTCAAAACAGTGGTTACAGAAGAAGGATGTTTAGTGACTTTTAGTTTTAAATGAATAGCTCCCCAAAAATAGAATGCGAAAGGTAAGTCAAAGATCTTTATTTCACTTTTTAATATTCTAAGATTTTGGTCAAGGTAAAGTTTAACAAGAAAAAAATGTTCCAGCTGAAATGTTCTCTCTTCTTTCTTCCAGTTTTCTTATATTCAACTTATATGCAGAGAATTGTAAAAATGATGTCTTATAGAGAATTGGAAAAATGACGTCTTTTTTGTACTGCTTTGTTTATCTAAGTCTTCTAAATTATACTTGCTTTTTCATTTTCCAATCAAAAGCTTTTCACCATACAATTGTAGTCTAAATTATTACAATAATAAAACAAATGTTAATGAAGTATATATTTGTTAATGCATATTCAATAACAGTTTTTCTTCTCTGTCCTTATCTAGAAAAAGCCATGTGTAGTAGATAGCAAAAATCAGAACATTCTTCCTTTCTCTTGAAGATATGGAGACTGCCCCCCCGCCCCGTTTTAATCTGGGCAGGATGTGTGACTAGCTTTGGCGACAATGTGGCAGAGGGGCAGTGTATGAGTTTAGAACCTAAGCCTCCAGAGACTGCACCATTATGCTCTCTCTTGGAATTCTGGGACTGCAACTTTAACAAGTGCTATACTCTCCTGCTAGAAAATGAGAAAAAAAGGTGAAGTGAGACCCCAGTTGGCCTTTCCTTATGACTGTTTCATACAAGGCTCTCATAAAGCAGCCTGATGTCTAGTTGATCGCAGCTGTAAAATTTACTACATTAAGATTTCATATCAGAAGTACCACGTAGCTGAACCCCGTCTAGCAGATTTGTTAGATTCATGAATATTTGTGGTAGGTAGGATTTCTCATCTGCTGGATATATATACACCATGTGCATAAGTACACTGTGAATTTGGTGTGTTTTCATGATTAAGTTATAGTATATGGCATCGTTGGCCTTAATATAGATTATCTGGGTAAGCCGGACCTAATTACATGAACCTTCTAAAAGTTTTCTCTAGCTACTCTCAGAAAGAGATATTAAAAAGATGAGAAACATAAGATGGTTTTCGACACAGGGGAGCTGTTCTCCATGACTCAGAGGAATCCAGATGGCAAAAACTGGAGAGCAATCTCTAATTGCTGAGAGAACTAACTAGCCAATAGCTAACGAGACAAAGGAGACCTCAGTTCTGCAACCACAGAAAGTGAATTCTGCCAACAACGTGAGGGATCTGGGAAATAGATCTTTCCTAAGTCAAGCCTAGAGATAAGTACACAACCAGTCAATGCCTTGATTCAACCTTAGGAGATCCTGATTTGAGATAGAAAATGCTGGATTCTTGACACACGGACATTGTGAGATAATACTACTATGTTGTTTTAAGCACTAAATTTGTAGCAATTTGTTACATAGAAAACTAATGCATTTGTTCTTGTTTTAAACTGTTAAGTTGTGTTGATGTTTTATTATAATGCAAAAATTAACTGCTACCCTGAGAGTAGAAGTCATAAGATTGCAGCTGATGGTCTGCTATTGAGTTAGCTAGACCGGAGCTACATTTCTGATGTAGAATCACATCATCCTAAATATAATTAATTTTTAAATGTTCACGTAGGGGCATCCCCTTTTCTTACTTCTCTTCTAAGGGAGCAAACACTCTCCTCTTTAGGGTACTATTTTTTCTCAATCATAATAATAAGCAAATACATAAATAATTAACATAGTGAATAATATTAGAAAAGGCAAATTGTTAACCCAGTTTTTGTGTGTGTTTTTTTTTTAATCTTGAAGATTTATCTGAAGATAACCATAGTAATTACCTTTCCAGCACAATTGGTAGATCATTTCAAAAGATTCGAGCCATTTATTTGAATATCTGGATCATGCCTCCATTAAGTTCCTTTATTCTCATTTGCCTTTTCCATATTAGCTTAGGTCAGCAACTTAAAAATAGTAGGAAATCAATAAAAATTTTGGTGAAGTTATTGCAAAACTATTTTAGAAAAGATCAAAAATATGTTGCAAAATATTACCTCTTGACTTTCCATCAAGAAACAGCAGCTAATCGTCTAACTTCTATAACAGGAAATGAAATCAATGATTTTAGCTCATCCATGTCATTTGTCTTAGATTACTGTAGATAACAGCACAGTGAGACTCAGTTGCAAACATACCTTTAACAGGGTTTATTAAAACTAATGGGTGAGATATCTTTATAGCAAAGACCTGCTTCTCAGTATGTGCTGCTTTGCATTTAATGTCCCTATGAATAAATCTTTATGGACTAAGAATATATACAGAGAGAAAGAAAAATATAATATTATATATCAGATAATTGAGAAGCAAGTCTCAGAGGAAATTAGCATAGGCAACTAGGCAATTCAAGGAAAATATCAAATATTACAGACAATATTTTGGAGGTAGTTATGCTTTTAAAATATAATTTATGTATTATCTGAGTCTGAAAGTGTCTCTTTTCTAAAATTCCTTTTATATTATGATCCTACCCTGGAAGTATTCCTTTATCTCTAGTTTTCAAGCCGATGTAAGATTTCAAAGTTATGGACATATTTCTTTATAGTAGAATTTCTTTTGTTAGCCTAGTAAGAACTGCAAAAACTGCACTAAATGCCTCAGAATAATTATACCACAGTTAGAATAAGCCAAATGGATACTTTTAAAAAAGATAGTCTATTATTACAAACAAGTTTCATGTTTAATTCTAACAATAGTGGTAGCCATTTATAACATAATAAGTACAAATAAAATAGGTTCTGTTCTGAGTACAGTATTTGTATATTGTTCAAGGTCATGCTTGAAGAAGTCCGACCATTGTATTTGTAGATGCACATAATCTTTCAGCTTTATAATTCAAAACTGAGTGCATAAAAGGATAGAAACACAAATAATAAAAATGTGAAGTCAGGTCCAAGAAAAATGTGAACTCAGATTTTTTCTAATGACATATTTAAATAATAACTAAATACACAAAGAATTGTGAGGAGAAAAGAGAGCATATATTATTGTGTACACATTATATTGGGAAGGATAAGAACTAGAAAAATCTCCAAATACATCGTAAGTTACACGATCACAGTTTTTAAAACATCAGGTCAGATTAAGAACACAATTTCTATCACATTAAGAATATTAACTGCTATTGACTTTTTTTTTTTTTTTTTTTGAGACGGAGTCTCGCTCTGCCGCCCAGGTTGGAGTGCAGTGGCCGGATCTCAGCTCACTGCAAGCTCCGCCTCCCGGGTTTACGCCATTCTCCTGCCTCAGCCTCCCGAGTAGCTGGGGCTACAGGCGCCCGCCACGTCGCCCGGCTATTTTTTTGTATTTTTTAGTAGAGATGGGGTTTCCCCGTGTTAGCCAGGATGAGTCTCGATCTCCTGACCTCGTGATCCGCCCGTCTCGGCCTACTGACTTTTTAAATGACATATGAGAGTGCTCCAAATAAAACCTCAGAAGTTTAAAGACGTGCTTTAAGAAAGCTTGAAGATAGAACCACTGAAATTCTGACAATGAAACATCTGAAAATGAAACGTCTAGAATGGACTGTCCTAGAAAATCAGCAAAGAGTAGAGATTGGAAACTGGAAGCAGAGATTGTACAGTGTTCGTACATACGACATTTACCAATCAATAATAATGATAACGATGATGTTATTAAAATTACTAGCTGTTATTTCAAAATACACATTTAATATTATCTTATAAAAATCAGAGTATCTAGCCACATTTGGTGGTCAGCATTCTCACAGGGCAAAAATAAGCCAGAATTAAGGAGTAGCCTTACCATTAAAGAGGGCTACGCTTGTGTTCCCCAGAGACTTCAAACTTCCTTTTGCATTATTATTATTATTTTTTCTTTCTGGTCCCTACATTAATTTGAGAACCTTATCAAAAAACAAACAAATGAAAATAAAAACCTTTGGGGAAAGGAGCAAATATAATTGGTTTCTAATCTAGTCCTTCTGTCCTTTCATCATTTAATTCCTCCTTTCCTCCTTTTCCCTCTTCCTCCCATTTTATTCATTGACACATTTAGCAAAAATAAATCAAGCATCATCTATGTGCTAGGATTTGTGCAAAGAGCAGTGGGCAAGACATAGCATCTCTCCTCATTTACAAAACAGTTCAGCCAGAAACAGAGAGAGGTAAGATGCCAATAATCACAGAAAGTGACAGATGCTATGTCAGTGTTCAGTGTTAAGTGTTCAAACACAATACATAAGTAGTATTTGGGGGTCAGAGAATATTCAACTGAGGAGGTGATGTAAAAATGATGACAAGAAATTAGCCAGGTGAAAACTTTGAGCAATTTCTGCCAGAAATGAACAGAATATGCAAAGTTTGATTTTAAGAAAATGTAAAGTATACTCAGGATGCATAAGATGCATCTTTCAATGAAACATGTAAAGCATGTAAAGAAAGAAAGAGAGGACTAAGTCATCGTAATAAATTCAGAGTTCATCCAGAGGGCATGGGTATTCAAACAAGGACATTAAGTAGTGGAATGTTGGTTCATAAATTATTGTATTCATGAAATGTATGATGACACAAATGTTCACATGACACATGTGTACTCCTTGTTCACGTCTGAAAGACACTCCAACCATTTTTCATCTGTTCTCACACCACAGCATCATCAACAAAGAAGACTTCTGTAACCAAATGTTCGGGGAGGAGTTTCTCCCTACCACTAAGCAAGAAAACATTTCTGCAGCAAACAACTGAGTGTCCTCCAATTCAATTCTGACACTATCTACTTGGAGATAGCATCAGATCCTACAGGTTTTGGGCTCAGTCCCCAAAGCTATCCCCACCTTCACCTTCAGAGACCAGTTGCAAGTCCAGGTGTTGGGAACTTCTGACCAACTGGTTTTAAGTTGGAGTTTACACAGCTTCCCCTTTGGGTTCAATTAATTTAATAGAGCAACTCATAAAACTCAGGGAAATATACACTACTCTATATGTCCATTCCTGTTTTATTTTTCTTTATAACGTTATTTTACTTAACATCACATTATATATCTACTTAATTTTATTTATTATTTATCTCCCTCACTAGAATATATATTTCAAGACATGAAGCCAGGATATTTTCTGGATTTTTCCTGTTGTAACTCCCTTCTGTAGATTATTTTCACACCCTCTTTGAAACCATTGAGATCCATTCCCAAATAAATAAATGAAAACATGTGTAGTTTAATTCCAAATTGTCCTCATTTCATTCTTTACCAGAGCTCTACTGCATCACAGTTGGCATCTCTAAGAGTCAAATATCAGGATAGCGAGTGCTTTTGAATTCTGTGCCCGGAGTCTCAGGAGGCTGATTTTCGAAACCAGAGAACTAGAAATTGGAGAACATAGCACCAGACAATAGTACTTCATGGAGTATGAGGATGAATAGTGAGAAAAAGCTAAATGTGGATTGAAATTAGGTCCTGAGACAATTAGAGAAAATGAATTGGTCCCCCCTTTGAGTAAAACTCTATCCAAAACAACTGACACAATGATTTAAACACATGTATTCAATAAATAATTAGAAGAATCAGGAGGAAGAAGAGCACAAGGGACAAAGAGAACTGGAAGGAACTGGAAATGGCAGAGTGACCAAAAATGACTCTGAGCATCACGTAACAAAGTAATTTTGCCATCGCAACATTAAGGCTGTAATCTATCTTTTGTGGCCTGGCTTGGATGGTATCTCTCTAATCTTTAACACAGGATACAGACATTGCTTTAAAGCTAGAAATGGGCTTAAGTATTTTGAGTAATTAGTTTGGCAGTCAAAGCCATATCATGTTTCCTCATTACGTCAAATTTTCATCATGAATGTAATCAAGTTGAAGATGAATGTTCTGACATCTGTTTCTATTTTAAGTGGCTGACATTCCTATATGGAAAGTCAATGTCAATGCATACTCCCTCTTGCTTACGTTTTCTAGGAGCAAGAAATTTTGTAATATCAAGCAATACTGTCCACAGAAGTCTGAAATATTAAAGTATCCCCAGTGGAATCAGTAGGCAACAATAGATAGAGCAGAGTGTCATTGGCATAACAGTGATGAATCAAGCTATTTTGTTGGAAAATTGAAGACCATGATAGATAGATAGATAGTAAGGAATTTATTTGGTGAGCAGGCAATCTCTCACAAAAAAAAAAATATGTGTCGCAGTCAGACACACTAACATTTTGTGTTCTCTTAAACCCCTAAATACCCATATTTTTGGGGCCACTCATCTCCTGGCTAATTAAGATGTACACAAGTAGAATGTGTAAGTGACAGGGTTAAAATCTGTTTCTTGAAAAAGACTATAACGATTTGGCTGATTTCGTTAAAATTTGTCAATTTCAAGTCTTCATTGTGAAAGGTCAATATCGGGGGAGACTAGACTTTGGCTTTGAAAAATCCTTACTGATTAGTAGTCCTTTTTTCTGATGGTTAAATAGATTCATGTCCACTTTGATATATATGTTTGGAAAATTAAGTCAATTGGACAAAAATGTTCACTAAGAGTAACAAACTTCATAGGCAAAAGTTTCCTAGCCTTTCCATCCTGACACCAAGACACCAATTTGGTGGACATACATATGACTATTCCTCTGTCCCGGAGTACAGGAAGAACCTGTGACTAGGAGGATCAACCAAAAATGACAACATTAATGGGATGTCACTCCCTTTATTAGGTTATATTATATTCCAAAGGTGTTGAGATTTATTTTCATGATCACAATATGTTATAAATGATGCCACTTTAGGAGACTGGGGAGACAGATTATCCTTCTGACCATGAACAAGTAACCGGCCACGCTGTAAGAAAACCATGTGTCAAAGAAGCACAGAGGGCTTTTAGGGGTTGAGAGCAACCCTCAACTAACAGTAAGTGAGAAAATAGAACTCTCAGACCCACAATCATAAGAAGATAAATGCTGCCAACATTCAGAGGGAACTTAGAAGCAGATTCTTCCTCAGCTAAGCATCCAGGTGACCATACTACTTGGCTGACCCTTGATTGCATACCTTGTGAGACCCTGAGCAGAGGACTCAGCTAAATAGTGCCCAGGCTCCTCAACTGCACAGGATTAAATAATAAGGGTGTTGTTTTCAGCCATTAGGTCTGTTGTCATTTGTTATGCAGCAATAGAAAACTACTACACTCACTGTGATAAGCATTATTTTAAACATCTAGCAATGGCAGAATATAAAGTTAAGGAACATATAGAGACAAAATAATGATGTCAGTTGTTTGACGTGCACCTGAAATTATTGCATTCATTACACAATTTTATTGTCTGCTTCTTGCCTAACATTGCCGTATATTAGGCCTACAAAAACTTATACCAAAATAGAAGATGTTTGTTCATTATCTTTAAAAATCTTGCAATGTAAAGGACAGGCTTCCACTCATAAAAGAAAAGGTGATATACTGAAGAGAAAATTTTGGCAAATGGTAAATCATAATTAAAGTTTGTCATTTACACACCCATTATTTTATTTATAAAACAAATCACCATCTCCAATTTGGGTTAACCTGTGTTTTTATAATACATTTTTATAGGGTACGAGAACATCAGAATACTGAACTTTTATTTAGTTTATTTGTGAGATACAGTCTTATCATTCTTTGAAGGGTGGATTTGGTAAAGGGGTTACGAATACATTAAAATTTAATCAGATAATTTGTAAATCTTAAAGCTCAATTGAATGTAGATATCATATATTTCAGTTATAGTAAAAAAAAATCATATGGACCTCTATCTGTGAGTAAATCAAGAAAAAGAAATGTAACTTGTGTTCATTCTTACATTTCCAATCTCTAGCATAGCAGTATGCATGTTGAGACATGAAAATGGTTGTGGACAGAAAAAATGTTTAGAGCATAGAAAGTATAATGCAATAAATTGCAGTCTCCAGGGCAGATGATCCCCATAGTTACAAAAGAGAGTGAAATTGGTATGAGATATAGGATACAGGGAAAGTATTAGGGGAAAATGCAGCACTTAGATTATAAGATAGTGGAGGCAGAATAAAGAATACACTTAAATATGAAAAAAATAGCAATTTAGAAACAGAAAATCACTTGGTTAAAGCAATGAACCCAGTTCAATGTATAATAATAAACACACTGACTGATGTGGAGTTGATTGATTATACAGAGGCATAATAAAAAATCAGGAAAATTTTCAATTGTCTAAAATATTTTGGACATTTGAGATACTCAGTTTGATGTACAAATGAATACAACATAACAGCATGCCCATATGAATAAAAATTGCATAAAGATAATGGTATTTAAGAAAGGAAAATGTATACATGGATAAATTTTGTTACCGCTTATATACAGCAGCTGAGAAAGTGTGTCCAGAAGTCAGAAAGCATGAATTAAAAGCCAAACTTTTTAATTATCTTGCTGTGCTCTGTTCTTTAATATATCCTTAATCCCAGCTACTCGGGAGGCTAAGGAAGGAGAATTGCTTGAACCCAGGAGGCAGAGGTGAGCCAAGATTGTGCTACTGCACTCCAGCCTGGGTGACAGAGCAAGTCTCTGTCCCCTTCCAAAAAAAAAAAAAAGACTTATTATGACAGGATGCCTACTGTCAACTGTGAGGTGTGAGTGTTGACAAAGTGAACTTAGGACAATTAAATACTATTTGTTAGGATTATTTTACGTAAGTCGTTAATTTATAAACGACTTGGTTTCTCCCAAAATAGTCGGAGTATGTAGGATCACATAGGTACGCATAGTTGTTCTCTTTTTCAGAATTGTTTTTCTTTACTTTACACTTTTTTATAGCTTACATTTCTGTAATGCATTAACACTTAGTGACAAACAAATGGATTAGACAAAAAAACAAAATTACTTAATAGCTAGACATATTTGAGAAGTTACAGATAGGTTTAAAGAGTCTCTAAAGTGTCCTATACCTTACACTTAATAACTGGCCTTTCCCAGGACGTGCCAGTCAATCTTAAATTGTGAAATTTGAGCAACTTAACTTTGTTAAGAAAAGAAAATTATGAATTCACATTCTCTGTCTCTGTGTGTATGTGTGTGTGTGTGTGTGTCTGTCTGTCTGTCTGTCTCTCAGTCATTTTCAAAAGGTGAAGTTGCATAAATATAAACACTGTGGCCCTGGGTATATCTCATTTTACAAACATGCAGAAAGAAATACTGCCTCTTTCTTTAATTCAGGCACTTAGACTCTGCTAGTAGAACTTGTGAGTGGAGTCAGGCACTTTCTACTATTACTGCTTTTGGTAGGAAAGGAAGCCATTGCTTTCACATCTGTGAGAATCCCAGAAATTGAATCTTCAAGCCATTGACTTCTGAATTAAAAATCAATCTGGATCAGAGACTTGGAATGGTCTGCCTGGATTTAAACTCCAGTTGCACCATAGGAACCAAATATTTCGTCTGCCGTGTTGAAAATTGTGAGCCATGCTCTATGACAAATATCCTTTTGATTAAACACCCACTCACATTTGTCAAGGTTCTGTCAAGCAAAAATTTCCGATTCTAAGGGGACCCTTATCCTCCAATTATTTTGTTCAGAACATTTGGTGTTTTGATTTCTGGGAAAGTTTGCTTTCCTGCAGCATGAATGAGCCTTGCCAAGTACTGAGACGATTAGTACCAACAATGATAATTGAGCCATCATACAAGGGGAACATTTGAATATGGATAGATTCTCAGTTCCTGCTTTATATATAAAAAAGAAAGCCAAATCTTCTGTGGAAACCAAGGAACCATCACAGCTGTAAAACTGCAATTTTGTCTTATTATTAGAAGTTTCAAGAAAATAAAACCTCTGCATAACAATCAAAGGTTTAATATTGTAAAGAAAACTCATGTTATGATTCTGGACATACTAACTTCAAATGAGTTACAAATTCCAAAATAAATGTATCTTTTAATAAATATTTATTGGATTAATGTTAAAGTAACCATAATTGCATTAAAAAATGAAGAAATTCTCAGCTCCACACCAAGATATGTAATATAATTTTAGATTCTTCTTTACTTATTTGTATGTGGTAATTATTTTCAAGTAATGCCATTAAATGAGAAATTGACAGACTGTTTTTGTTTATAGAAGAGTCATCAGTAATTTCTTGGGGTCACTTTCAAAGTTTCTAAGTATTTATTTCCATCAAGTATTTAAATGAAATAATTTTGAACTATCTTTTCAGAAAAAAAAATAGCCGATCAGTATATTCACGAAGGCCAACAATATATTTAGTCCTTTAACAAATAGTTTCTCATTCTGACTGTCTGCAAAGGCTGTAGACAAGATGTATATAGTGAAGAGAGAATATTTTACGGCTTTGAGCATTATGGATATAATATTCCGATAAGTGACATAGAAGTAACACATAATTATAATATTTACTTTAGTGTAATAAGAATTATGAAATAGAAGTATATAGTATCATGAGCATATATAGTTAAAAATTCTTTATACTCTTGGGAATTAGCAAAGGCTTACATAAGGAAGTAATGATTGAACATTTTTGGATTAGAGTCAGAGGAGGTATTCTAAATGGTCAATGTAAAATTTGTTTTTGAGGGCCCAAAGGAAGCAGAGGCATGACAAAGTCAAGAAGTAAACACTTTTACATAGTAAATGACATGAGAAGGCACATTACAATGATAAAGAGCTTTTATTTCAAATTAATAGCTTTCAGTGATACCCGCTGGATGATCAGTTCTTGCATTGCTATAAGAAATACCTGAGACTGGATAATTTATGTCACATATATACACATACATAATTTAGGTCATATATATGTCATATATATACATATGTCATGTATACATATATAATGATGTCATATATACATATATGGAGTTTCACTGGCTCACAGTTCTGCAGGCTGTACAGGAAACATGGCAACATCTGCTTCTGGGGAGGCCTCAGGGAGCCTTTACTCATGGCAGAAAGCTCTCACATGGCAGGAACAGGACCAAGAGAGAGTGAGGGAAGGTGTCACACACTTTGAAACAACTAACTCTTTGAAGCACTCATTCACTACACAGCACCAAGTGGGGACGGTGCTCAACCATCCATGAGAATTCTGCCTTCACGACCCAATCACCTGCCACCAGACCCCACTTCCAACACTGGGGATTACAACTCAGCATCAGATTTGGGTGGTGACACAGATCCAAACCATATCACCTCCTTAGATACTTCCAGCACTGATTCCTATTCTCAGTAATCAGGGATTCTTCTTGTTTTTTTTTCTTTATTTTAGGTATAGGTTCATGAAGTTTATTTTACTATAACTATAGGTGGCTACAGTACCTCCTTTTACTTTGAGTACTGACAGCCTCTTATTTGTGCCTTGCCTGCTACAACAACTTTTAAGTGACAAGTTCAGTTCTCTTCCTTCTGAATGGTAGTTTTAGAGAATTCACATTTGTCTTTTACCATGCTGCCATAATACTGTAAATAAATTATCCAGAAATTTTTTCAAAACCCTACATTGACACATTGGGGCAGGCTTCACACACAATTTTGGGAGCTAAACATTACATACACATATGTTTACGTTGGCACAGAAAGTATTGTCACACAGTATTAAACATAAACTACTTTCCCAGTATTTAAAAATGGATAACGCCTGTAATCCCAGCACTTCGGGAGACCGAGGCAGACGGATCACGAGGTCAGGAGCTGGAGACCATGCTGGCTAACACGGTGAAACTTCGTCTCTACTAAAAATACAAAATAAAAAAATAAAAAAATAAAAAATAAAAACAAAACTAGCCGGCTGAGGTGGCAGGCGCCTGTAGTCCCAGCTACTTGGGAGGCTGAGGCAGGAGAATGGCGTGAACCCGGGAGGCGGAGCTTGCAGTGAGCCGAGATCGTGCCATGGCATTCCAGCCTGGGCAACAGAGCGACACTCCGTTAAAAAAAAAAAAAAAAAAAAAAAAAAGGATAGATTTAGAGATTTAGCAAAAAAACAAGAATAGCTAACACAATACTGACAGGAAGAATAAAGTCAGAGGATTGACACAACTCAACTTCAAGACTTACTATAAAGCTGTATTACTCCTCAAGACTGCTGAAAGAACAGACAAATGAATGGAACAGGTTAGAGAATGCAGAACCAAAACCACATATGAAGAGTCAACTGATCTCTGATAAAAGAATAAGGAAAATACAATGGAGAATAGATAGTCTTTTTGACAAATTGTGTTGATGGAACTAGATAATCGTATGTTAAATATATAGAGAGAGACAGACACACTTACACCCTTCCCAAAAATCAATTAAAAATGGAACATAGACTTGCTCGTAAAATGAAAAATTATAAACTTCCTAGAAGATAACATACAAAAAATCTGGATGACCTTGGATATGATGACTTTAGATACAATACCAAAGGCAATAGGAATAATTGATAAAACTGGATCATTAAAATTAAAGACTTCTGCTCTGTGACAGACACTGTGGAGAGAATAAGAGAAGCCAAAGACTAAGAGAAAATATTTGCATAAGGCAAATCTGGGAAAAAAAAAAAAACTTTTATTCAAAATATACAATGGATTCTTAAAACTCAACAATAAGGAAATGAACAGCTCAAATTTAAAAATTGACAAAAATCTGAAAAGAAACTGCTTCAAAAATATGAAGATGGCAACTAAGCATGTGAAAAGATGTTCAACATCATATGTCATTGGGGAATTGCCAATTAAAACAAGTTACCACTACTCACCTATTTGAGTAGCCAAGACACTGATAATACCAAATACTGGTGACAATGTGAAGCATTAGAAACTTCGTTTCATTGCTGGTGGGAATGCAAAATGGTACAATCATACCGGAAAACAGTTTGGCAGAACTGCTTCTGCAAAATGAAACACATTTTTAATCATAAGATGCAGCAATTGTACTCCTTGATATTTACCAAAATGCATTGAAACTTATGTCCACGGAAACCTACAGAGTAGCTTTATTCATAATTGCTAAAACTTGGAAGCAACCAAAATGTCCTTCAGTAGGTGAATGAATAAACAAGCTGTGGTACATCCAGACAATGAAATATTACTCAATGCTAAAAAATGATCTATCAAGTCATGAAAAGATATGGAGCAACTTTAAATGTGAATTACTAAGTGAAATAAGCCAATCTAAAGGGCTATATACTCTATGATTAGAGCTCTATGAAATTAGTGAGAAGGCAACACTATGGAGACAGTTAAAAAAAAAAAAAAAAAAACATCAGTGGCTATCAGGAGTTAATCAAAAGGAAAGCATGGATTGGTGGGCCACCAAGGATTTTTAGAGCAACAACACTATCCTGTATGATACCATAATGACAGATACATATAGTATATGTAACAGATATGCATAAAGGTGGATACATTTGCTCAAACTCACAGAATGTACAACACCAGTAGAACTATGGACTTTGGTTCATAGTAATACCTTAATGTAGGTTTATGGATTGTAACAAATTTACCACTTTGGTGGGAGATGTTGATAGAGGAGGAGGCTGTGCATCCATGCTATGCTTCTACTTCCTTTGACCACCTTGTTACAGGGAGAGGCTGTCCAGTATATGGGTTATCTCTGTACTTTCCACTCAATTTTGCTGTGAACCTGAAACTGCTCTAAAAATGATAATTTATTAAAAAATAAGGAAATAGTTAAAAAAGCAAACTCCCCCCTTCCAGTAGAAAAAAAAAATAGATTTCCAAAAACTGTTCACACTTTTCTTTGTGAAAAATATGACAGTAATAAATTATCATATAAATCAGCAAATGAGTGGTAGACTCTCTTCGTATTTGATGCATGCTCTCCAGTTCATCACATTTCAACATTTTCAATGGATCTTGAATATGGAGGCCAAATGTTAGATGCCATTTAGTCCACTTAATTCTATTAAGAAATCTGTGTCCCATCTGGGCAATTACACTGATGACCCTGACAATGTGGATACAAGTTTCATCATACTCCTAACTTCATTCCCATTTCTTTTATATCATATGGTGTATCTATTAACTCTCTTCACTCAGTTTAATTCTTATACTATTCTGTTTTTCATTGTAATTCATGTTGATATTATAATTTAGCTTATCAATGCCTTCCAATATTTTAGTGTAGAATTGATCACTACTTGTGTGAAAAATTGCCTGAGCACTGGTATACAGTGAATTTGATAAAAGATGTTAATATCTCTTCAGTCTCTTTGCACTCCAATTGGCTGCTGCATAGGTGAAAGTCTCTATGACATACCAAATACATCTCTATTCCTTGATAATTTTATAGTCTTCCAAAGACAAATAAATAAGTTAATTTTAAAAGTAACTTTGGACTATACTACCTTTTATGTTTTTAATGTGTCATTTCTCATAAATAAAATACAAATGTCTAATACTAAATATTCAATGATTGTGTTCAAAGTCAAAAGTGATATCTTTCTTACATAAATGATTAAATATAGAATCACAACAAATACTTTGTTGACAGTTAACAAATTGGTAACTGGGATCAAAGATCTGGCTTCAAACCTGGAATTCTGAAATCAGAACTTTGCTGTAATGGCAGATAAGGTAAGAATGTATTATAAAATAACAACCTGCTCTTTTCAATTTTTTCTAGTAGAGTAAACATTTAACCATATAGTATTTCTTATTATGAAGGTTTTCATGAAATATTTTATTCTTTAAGAAAAGAAAAAGAAAATATAATACAAACAGAAATATAATTAAGATGAAACACACTATCCTACTGTATTTATTTTGAATTTGGTTATAATTAAATGCATATTAATTAAATACCAGCCTAACAAATACATAACATTGTTCTAATAAGAAATTAGCATTATTTATAATTTGGTCATTACAAATCTAATCTATTCATTAGTTTCTCTGATACTCGTTGTCAAACATTATTAGTCTCTTTTAAACTGGCTTTTCAAAATGAACATTTTAAAAAACTATTATAACTGCTACTATTATCACTACTACTACCTTGACTTTTTTTTTAAATTAACTGCTATATTGCAGTATGTTCCAGGTGTGTACACATATTTCTGATTTATGTACCTTTAAGCTGGAGTAATGATATGTCATGTTTGAAAATGGTTGCATATATCTCAACTAGGGCTAAAATTAAAAGCCACTAAGAATTTCTTACATAACTTTTGAAAGAACTTTCAAGATATGGTCAGATTGTTTAGAATCCCTAATGTCCTTAGATTCAAGGCATCAAAATGGAAACATGTATTTTTTTAAATGTAGTCTAGGCATGAAATCAAGGCAATATATTGTAAGAGAAACAAGATAAATTGTACTTATTTTTTAAGGCTACGGATTACATAATCTCAATTATTTTCATTGAGTCATGGTTTTCTTAAGTGTTTACTTCCAGTAGCACTCTGTGATCATATTTGCAAAGTGATCAGATGAATAAGTGTAAAGTTTTTGTCTACTTTAAGTGATTAAACTCTTAAATTTTATCCTTTAGATCAAAGTTCCCAAGGACAGTTTTATTGCATATGCAAGACTGTTTTCTTATGGGAAATAAAATAACAAAAATAAGATCACTTTGAAAAATTCACCCATATCTGAAACTTGTGGTTGAGTTCTTACTTCCTTTGCATGCCTCAAAGTTTATAGGAACCGTTACATTATGAAACAATCCTTTTGGGATATGAGTAAATCCTCTAGCTCAGCACAACCCGTGAAAATTCTGGACTGTTAGATATATGCAATTCTTTTGTTCTTTCTTCTCAGCAGTTATCCCTACTGATACAGTCAGTGTTTCATCTCAGCATGAAATAACATCAGATAACACTGCACTCTGAAAAGTAGATAAAATGAGGACTCTCAAATGAGAATGAATTAGAAATGTCCCCACAGTAGCAACCAGGAGTTAAAAACATGAAACTGACAAATGTACTACAGAGGGCGTTTACAAAGCGTTTTCCACTTCGACTTCGTATTCTTCACAGAGATTATTAGTACTGGAAAGTGTCAGACAGCAAATGATAAAGCTGGCCATGACAGATTTATGATTTGAAGCAAAACCGGCTGTCTAGTAGATATCCGTCTGATGACAGCTTTTAAATATAAAAACAAATAAGCAAGGCATTTTCTCAAATTGTCTCAAAATTATCTGTTTCACTGGATGGGTGGATGTTGGAGGGAGTCTTATCTTTTACTTCACTGTGATAGTGATAGAATATACAGAGAATATTATTTTTTTAAATGTCTAAGGAAGAAGTCATGAGAATACCTTGTAATATATAAAACCCTTTCTGTTTAATATTTACTTATATAACAAACTATTTTCCTGAAGGATACACAATTTGTTATGAGTCTCTTAAAAAATGTATTAAGTTTTATTCTTAAATGAAACTTACTTATTTTAACCCTTTCGAATAAAGAAAGAAAGAAACTGAAAACCAGAAAGATTATTTTTGGGGTATACATTTTATAGTTAATTTTTTTCTTCCTGAAAGCACTGTTATTATTCATATATTTTATTAATAATACAAAAATGTTTGAGTTTCTGATTAATCTTCCTTTTTAGTGAGTTAAAAATTTGGGTTCCATCACTGCAAAGATAGTCGAGTAGCATAGCATACATAGGTTGAGGATGAGTTTATTAAATTCCAATAGAATCAGACACTGTTCTAAACTTAAACTGGAATAGTAACACTTATACATGTGTGCACACACACATACATACATACACACGATTATTTTTTCTCAGATGTTTTTTAGAATTATACAAAATTAAGGCAGCATTGCAATTAAATATCTAGAGTAATATGATCAAACAAGCACATACTATTTTGGCAGATTAACATATTAGTAATAATCTGATGTAGGACAGATGAGGGAGTACATTCCACAGAATGTGAACGATAAACTGATACATAAAGTATACAGATAGTTCACAAATTAAGGTGAGTGGAGGAATCAAGTAAACATCCTTCAAATCAAGTTCTTATATGAAAAATTTATAACATAAATATAATTATATAACATATCATAGCATATCATATCATATTGCATCCATTTCTCCAAACATCATAAGCCAAACAAATTCTCTAGATGAACTTGATTACTATATTGTCATCATCTATTTAGTAACTACCATAGTTACTAAATAGTAATAGTTACCATAGTAACTATCATACTCTCTATATTGTTTATATCTGATGGCAAGATGAAGAAATAGATATTTTTTCCACTTCAGACAAAAAAAAAAAAAAATGAGGAGGCTCAGTGGCATTGAAATCAAATGTCTTTTAAATGGCCTATATGTCTAACTACAAAACTCAGAATTGTAAGCACAATCCTACCCTTATTGCTTTTCCTTGGCACTGTGTAGATACAGGGACTCAAGGATCTCATAGTTCGTAGCAACAGTTTTACTTAATAGACTCTCAGTTTTTCTGAAATTACATGGAGCACATTTAAATGGGCTACTGCTTCCAGAAACTTGACATGGTAACTGACATTACAATTTTTTTCTCCAGCTTACTTGGTAGATATTAACCAGGAAACTATGTCTCTGCCATTGCATACTTGTTTCTGAAGTATGTTTGAAATGCTTTCTTCATGGAAGAACTAATTATTAGTTCTAGCAGCTAGCAAAAACAACAAAATGTTTAAATCTGGTACTCTAGTGAAGAATCATGCCAGCGGATTTGGTTGCCATTTACGGATACAACCTTTCAGAATCTGGCTCTGCGAAATTGGGTATATGCCTATACATCTATTGTTTTCTGGGGGCAAAGTGCTTCTCATAGGGCCTGTTTAAGTGAGTAAATGGTTTTAATATCAGGAATAGACACCTAAGAGATTGGAAGTTAGTAATTTAGAAAAGATCTTTATTTCTGACAAATTCAAGTAAAGCATTTTAGTTTGAATTATTTGATAACTAAACTAAAAGCATAATAAAAAATTAAAGAACACTTTTGGAAATTCTTACTATATTTCTATGTGTGACAGACCAAAATTCATCTAGTTTTGTTCAAAACTCACAAATATTTGGTAATGAATCCTTTCTCTGAGGGTTAAATGCAAAGCCAGACTTCTGCTGGCAAGGTCCTCTGCTAAATCCTAAAATGCTCAGGTCATGATTTTACTGTCTTCAAGATTTCTACTTCTTCACCTAAACACTGTATTTCTAAGGGTGTAGACAGGCCCATAAAAGTGAACAAGAAAGAGGGATTATTATTTTATAGCAGTTATAAATAGAGGTTTGGGAAATAGTGGATACCTGCCTCAAGAAATCTATAGATTTTTGCCCATTTTTTAAAAAGACTGATTCTTTCTCTCCCTCTCCTGTCTTTCCCCATCCTGTCCCTCTTTCTCATGTACACACAATAGATTTTGCTGAAAATCATTTGGTGAACAAAAGGACTGATGAAAGACCTAAGATGCATTAATAGTTTTCTATTCATATTCAGAAGGAAATTATATATTGTAGTTTAAATAAGACATTAAGATTAGAAATAATTGCCAATTAAGACGTTAAGACGTGTTTAAATCTATTTTAATAAAATAGAGTATTTAAATGCCATTTCACATTTTTGTTGACGATCCTGGTGTTATCCTGGTCTCCTTTTAGCTCCAGCTCAGTCCTTTTCATTCTGCAAAGTATGTTGCAGAAGTGTGCCCCATCCTCTCAGAAACCAGGGAGATCCATGCCAGAGAGTATATTAATTAATATAACTTTTTAAAATTAAAAACTGAAAGTAGTTATTTATTAGTACATCCACTGGACACAGTGAATCATAGATCTATCCAGGAAAGGGCAGACTATTGACTGACTCCTCCTTACCTTGCGGGCTTCTCATTTCGTAAGAAGGAATGGTTGCCCTTGGAGGATTTCTTCCTATGCCTCCACAGGGATCTCCTTTCTTAATGCATTCCTGTAAACCATGTTGTGTGGGTAATGAGTCTCTCTCCTTGCTTTCCTTCTTCATCTTTGAATTTTATTCATCTCTGCTTTTATTGGTGTTTATACCCTTGACATATTTATGAAATCAATCTCCTGTCCTTCACTTTCAGATTGTAGTTGAACCGTGCCCCATCTCCTTGAGATCTCAATATCTAATTCTAGAAGACTCGGTTATCAAGCACTATTCTTGATTTATAAATGTATTCTTCTCCGAGAAGTAGTGTCTTTTGTTTGCCTTTTCCTCCTACAATGAAACAATGTAATCAATTTTTGATATTAATACTCACAATGATGGCAACATAAAACGTAAAATATAAACCCCTTTTAGAAAGTGATTTGGCAGCAAATGTGAAAATCCTGACATTTTCATATATTTTGACTATTTGGAAAGTATTCCAAGACAATTATTCAAGTTAGAGCAAAGGTGCAATATCTGAAGATATCCATTGTAATTTCATCTCCAACGGTAAACTAAACACAACTTAATGTTAAGCAATATAATATGGTTAAGACGATTATGTTACATCAATTCAATGCATTAGGTTTGTTCATTTAAATAAAACTTATCAAGACGATGCAAAAAAAGGCAAAAAGAATTTATGTCATAACTCACACATAAAAACCATAAACACATACATATATGCATACATACACACAGTATTTATACATATAAATAGTAGAATCTATAATGGCATATTGGAAAAAGTGAATAGTTGTTTTACTGGACTCTAATTGTGATTAATCAACTTTTAATTTCAATTTCTGTTGGTATATTTTTATGTACACATGTTGAATAAAACAATTGACACATATGATTTGGAAAATAGCTTTGGAGAAGCGGTTATTAAGTAAATGTTAATAAATAATATGCATGTTGAGCAATGTCTGCAAAGTTTATCATCTAAAACATATTTATAAAATAGCAGCAAACATACAACACAACCAACTAAATCATAGCCACTGCATTTAGGCATGAAATACATTTATCTTAAGATGTCAGAATCTTTACAAGATTATTAATAATACATGTTCTCAAGAAGTTTACTGTTTTATTTAAGAATTGTTTGTTTAATTGAATCAATTAAATTTGAAACTATTTTTCCATTTTTTTTCTTCAAATTTTGATGTAATAGAACAAGTGTTCAATAGATTTGGTGGTGAAATATCTACCATAGTAGAGTTTCTAAAGCCTGTTTGCTGTATCCTCTTGAAAAAAATATAACACATTTACATTAAAAATGGAGTATACAATTGTATCTAGCAGACAGACTTGCTCACATGTCTGGATTTTCTCCATAAATTTTGAAGTTTCCTTGCACCAGGTATAAAATCTGAAGCAGATGCCATTGTATAAATGCTTCCTGAATGGCTGCTATGGACCCAAAATTTCCAAATTCTATTTATTCAGTAGTGAATAAGACAGGCAAAATGCATGCCATATGAAGCTTACATCCTACTGTAGGAACAGAAAATACAGAAATATACAAGCACATAAATAATATAATTTTAGAGAGTAGCAAGTACTATGAAAAATACAACTACAAAACTTATAGAGTTGGTTCTCTTTTGGTCTTAGAATCAAAAGCTAAAAGCATATCAAGTAATGATCATACATCAAACAAAAGTACTATTACAGCCAAAAGAATATCACAGGGACTTAGAATATCTTTCTTTTTCACTTGTAGATTATTGATCAGCTCTGTCCTAACCCTGGTTAAAATAAAATTAACATTCATACACAGAAAGGTAAACACAAACATTTAAGATTATAAAATTTGAAATGTCTGTGAAATTAAAGTAGAAAAAAGTCCTCAATAAAGTTTTAGATAATCAGTAATTTTAATGTATCTTAAAATATTACAACTGTTAACAGCAACGTGCACATCCTATTTTAGAGTGGACATGAGAAGAATTATGCATCTTACAGTTTGATTAATGTTTTAATATTTCCTCTATTTTCATTGAGTATTAGTTTATAAATAATCTTATGTCTAATCCTGTCTTTGAACTTATTGTGAAGAACTGCATTATTCAGTTGACATTGAATAATATAGTGTTATAAATACTTCATCTTAATAGACACAAAATAGATCCTATCTTTACAGGTTTTATATATAGCACTGTCTCATATTTGTGTAGCTTAAATGTATCATGTAATGATATGTTGTGATTGCCTTTATATTATGACTTAAGAAATACAGGCTACAATGGTGCTATGAAAGTCTAATATGGGAACTTAGTGAGAGGACCAGTTCAGGTTGGTGGTCTGAGTAAAAATTTTTGGGGGCAAATTCTCTGAACTTGAATCCCAGACTTGACATTTAAATCCTGAGTAAGTTTGAGCAATGTTTCAAATTATTTGTACCTCAGTTTTCTCAATTATAATATGGATAATGTGCTAATACCTACCTCATAAGTTATTAAATGAGTTAACATTACATAAGAACTTAGAATACATGGTGTAGAGTAAGTGCTACATATGTCTTAGCAATTATTATTCTTTATTTCATTCTGAGTGTCTGGTCAAGCTTCCAAGGGGAATTATAAACAGTACTTTGTCATGGTCAAAATATAGAGTTTGCATATCTTGGAAGAATGACAGGGTGAGGAACAAACCTGGGGAAATATACCAGGGTCAGATTATGAATGCTATAGTAAAATACTAAGTCACGATTGAAAGTATACAATTTTGGGGGAGAAAAGGGAAAATACACACACACACACTCCTATATAAATACACACACACACATTCATTACACACACACCCACGGCCCTATATAAATACACACACACACACATTACACACACACACACACACTTAAAAATTGAATAACAGTGCTACCATATCTTTTATTATTGCTAATACATATCTACAATTAAGTTGCTACATAGAAAGGACAACTATAGCTGCTACTTACCTATAGGCAAATAAAGAAATGAAGAATTTCTTTATAAAAATGGAAAAATAAATAAACTTGCCATAATGTGATGGTTAAAAGGCTAAAGACTAAAAATCAAAACAAAGCTGCTAAAATGGTCCAGTAAACTACGAGATCATAAAGAGGTCCAAGGCTTGAAGTAATAAAAAGGGTGATAGTAGAGACATTTCAAGAGAGCATGGCTAGGACATAAAATCTCATATGTTCTTGCATCCTCAGCACTGAGCAAAGTGCATAATACATGTTCATTAAATTTTAGGTATGATGAATTGTGAGCATTGAATATTCTACTAGAAGAGACAGAGAAAAAATATTAGAGGTGAACTGCAGTTTCTTCTTCAGTATTTAGGAGGCTGATGACAACTTAGATTTTGAAAAGGCAGAAGAGAAAGCTTTGCAGCAGGAACAGGAAGTGAGGCCATTAAGTTCCAGGTAAATTTGAAACCACATGAATAAGCGTATCAATGTGATACATTTAAAAATTGTTCTCTTTAAATAGCTAATTAAAATTAATCCACTTTACTGAGATAAATTAATTTAATTTAGCAATGTGTTGGCAATATAAGTCCTCCAGTAGTTTATTCATTTACTATGTAGAATAGATATATTTTGTTAACTAATTTAAATTCAGTGAGTACCCATTTTAATGAAACACAGTATAAAGTGCTGTGGGAAACCTTCTTCTGATGGGAGAAGAAGAAAGTTAGGAAGTAGAAAAAGGGAGAAAGAAAATTTCTTTTGAGGATTATGCCTTTAGGAATGAGTTAAAAAGGACCAGAAGATCAGAGATAGCAGAGGAAAAGAGGACCACATGGGTTTTAAGAAGGTTAAATTTTAAACGTAGCATGGAATAGGATTAAAATGAGGATAACAGAATTCTGTAGCTTCTGCACTTATTTTTACAGTGTTTTTTTCTTTTCTGTTTTTTTTCCTTAAATTAAATAAAAGGCTGAATTTCACTTTGATCCACTAAAAAGCTAGTTAATGATTATAATTTAGATGCTAGTGTAAGGCAATAGCTATTTATACAAATTATTACCCTGAGCACCTGCTCCAATTTTTCATGTATTATGCTTAACAGTGTTTTTTGTCTTAATTAAAAATGTTAATTCGTGGTGATATAAACAGCAAAAGAAGAGCTGGTGACATATGCACAAGAATTTTACAATATGTGCATAACTTTTTCAAATTGATAAACTAAGCATGAAAGCATCTAAAACACAAACAGTTGCAAATTTTCAAATGAACCTGAGATTGTTCTCTGAACATTAGACTGGGTTAACATATGATTGTTCTCTGCTTTCACATATTTCACTTCTTGCCAAATTATTGCACATTTATGAAACTTGAACGCTGCTATCTCCATTTAAATGCATTACATTTGGATGCGTAGCATGCTTTTCCAGAATGTTTTTACATTTTGAAGTTTGCTGATCATAACTTATGCCAAAATCACTTTCTAGAATATTTGGAAATTTCTCCTACACAAATCCACCACTCAAATTTTGGCAAGTATTTACATTCAGTATTGGTAAGGATAGGGAGAAAGGAAAGTGGAAAGTTGATGATTTCCAAAGGTGTAAGTAATCTTTTGTTCGTTGTCCTCTCAGGGAATAATTCACAGGTGAAAGAAGCGTTATGATTTTTAATGCATTTCATATAGGGAGTTGTGTAATTCTACCCTCTAAAATATATTAGATTTTTTTTTGTATTGCACTTTAAATATCTTAAGACACTTTTCCTACATTAGGCTAACCTATTAGAACATTTCTATCTGTTTTATCATTAAAGTAAATGAAAAATGTGGCAACTGAATAATTCAGTTAAAAGGTAGGGTATGGGAGGAGGGAATAGTTTTCTTATTTACATAATACCTGACTTTTATATATTTGATAAGTTTTGCAGTGGAACAAATCACAATTTTTCCTTTCTTTAAGAGAGTTGAAACCCTACGGCATGTAATAAAAATTGGATAATTGAAAGAATTAAGCTGGACAGAGTAGCGTGCTCTTATTGTTCCAGCTACTCACGAAGCTGAGCCAGGTAAATCACTTGAGACCAGTAATTTGAGGCTGCAGTACGTGATTATAGCACCTGAGAAAAGCCGATATACCTCAACCTAGACAACAAAGAGAGACTCCGCCTTTAATAATAATAGAAATAATTAATATGGTAATTCAATGTTATTTCTTCAATAATCTCTTTATCTCTTACAGCCGTTTAAGGGGAAATATAAAACTACACAATCAATAAGCTTCAAGTGTATGAAATTAAATGATCAAAGTAACATATGGGCCCTTTATAAAACAGAACTAGCCCATCTTATTGGAAACAGTGTGCTCTAATTGGAAGCACATTGGAAGTTAGGAGATCAAATCTTCAGTTTCCTCAATTTACCTTGGCTGATTTCTTCTTGTCATTGGTTTCTGATCAAATACCGCATTCTTTGAGAAAATTTTCTTAATAATCCAGATCACCGTGATCTCCCTCTAACTATACATACATACACAATCCTGGCATACACTTACTATTGCATTTTTTAAAACTTTTCTTTGTAGCTCTTTTCAACTTATAAAATCATTATATTTATTTTTTGCCTGGTTTATTAAAATGAGAGATCCATAAGAGCAAAGACCTAATCTGCTCTTGTTCTACTACGTTTTCAGTTGATAGAAGAATGCCTGGACGCCGACTGAATGCTTTTGTAGAATGACAGAGCTGTCAGCAAGTATTGAAGAAATAGAAGCTGACTGCTAGTGGAATTGGATAGATTCCTCTTGACCTTGTTTATTTACCCCAGAAAAGGTTTAGATTATTGACAAATTAAAGAGGGTACTGTAGAATCCTAGAGTCCTTTACCTTTGCTTGCAGAACTGTTTTTTTTTTTTTTTTTTCCAGTTACGAACTTTAAAACATAACATTCACATCATTCTTATCATTGGCTAACCCAAAGTTAAGAGTAATGCCTAAGAATAATGAATCAAAAAAGATCTGAACAAGTACAATGAGGAAGTGCATATAGCAAGATGGCATAAAACAGAAAAAGCAACATAAATGGCTTTACACTTGAGCCTTAATGTGAACATTTCCAATTTATGTGGGGGAAAAGTACATACACACACACACACACACACACACACACACACACACACACACACACGCTCATTTGCCAAATACAGATGTTAAAACTGTAGCGATATACAAATTTTGATTGAAACATATATCTAATATCATGCTCTTTCACATACAAGGAGAGAAAGAGAGAGAGGTTTAAAACACTGGAAGTGTAGCAACACTGTTTAGAACAGAAGTAGCTGGATTGTGGGAAAATATAACCTGATCATAGCATAGGTTAACATTGTACCTCTGATTCATTACATAAAACATAAAACTTGAAAACATGGAAAGATGCCTCATTCTTCTACTTTCAACTGTCTCCTGACCCAAAGAGTCATATACATTAGCCGGATTTGGGAGTTGGCACCTTTAAGGTTTTTTTTAAATTCATCCACTCATTTTCAATGAGTCAGAGTACTGTTCCCTTCTATATCTGATGTGACTAAGAACCCAGGCATAACATTCTTTGTTTTCCACATCGTGTGAGAGTGATAAGAGGACAGAAGATGTATTTTGTGAAAAGACATGCATTCGTTGCATAGGGCTTTCTGGGATATGTGGCCACCACATAACAGAAGTTGGCAACAGGAGGGCTTTAGAAAGCACAGCATATTGCATCTTGTATTTTCTGTTTATTGCACTTTTTCAGGGTACTAGAGAAAAAGAGAGTAGGGATGAACAGAATGTAAAATGATAGTACATAATCTGAATGTGTGCAGGGCACACCAAGGATTATTCTAGTTAGAGTTATCAACAGGTAATCAGAAAATCCAACAAGTAGACAACTGTTATGTTCTTTCAGAGGAAGGGTACAGCCAAGAGGACATAATTATATGATATTTGCAAAAGAAACAGAACTCATCTTTATACCTGAAAGCCGTTTGAAGCATTAAATTATGGCATGCATGTTTCAGTTTAACAATGAAATGTTATTATGTCATCTCTCACATACTTTTCTGCCTCTGTTTTTCACAAAGGACTACATGTATATGATCTAATCCATGATTCACTGTGGATGTCTAAGTCATAATTTCTAACTTCTTTATAGCACACCATGGTGTCATCTGCCACATTTTAACTATTCACTCTCTAGATGATTGACAGTCCATTTGCTTCCAATTCATTTTCCTGGCTAAGAACACGGCTGCAACCAATAACCTTGCACCTATCCCCACATGGAGATTTCCAGAATGAGTGCCAATCCCTGCAATCTTACCAGCAGTGAAACTCACATTCCCACTAACACTTGGCATTTTCCAGCTTTTTTGATTATTACCAATCCAATAGACAAAGTCACATCTTATTGTTATTCTAACTTGCTTCCCTCTGCTTAATAATACTTAAGAATTTTTAAAATATATTCATTAGTTTTGGTGACTGCTTCTATAACTGATTTTTTTTTCTTTTTTTTTTTTTTTTTCTTTTTTTGAGATGAAACCTTGCTCTGTCTCCCAGGCAGGAGTGCAGTGGTGTGATCTCCGCTCACTAAAACCTCCACCTCTTGGATTCCAACGATTGTCTTGCCTGAGCCTGCCCAGTAGCTGGGAATACAGGCGCATGCCACATAAAACACCTGGCTAATTTTTGTATTTTTAGTAGAGATGGGGTTTCACCATGCTGGCCAGGCTGGTCTCAAACTCCTGACTTCAGGTGATCTGCGCCCCGCGACCTCCCGAATAAACCGACTTTTTGTTTCTTGTGTACGTTTTTTCTACCTGTACTTTGTCTTTTTCTTGTTGATTTGGAGAATTTCTCTTCCTATTCTAAAGTTGCATCTCTTGTTATTTTGGACTTTAGAGTATTTATTATATTTCGTCATATAACTTTTAACTCTGACCATGCTCCCACTCAAAGAGGAGAAATATAAAATTGTGATGTAATTATAACAATCATACTTGACATTATTTTGGTGCATTTGAAAGTTTAGGAACATCTTTGCCACCCTAGGTCAGAAACATAATCTGTTAAGTAATTACATATTATAAGTCTTTAATCCAACTGGAATCCATTTGTATGTGTGCCATTAGAAAGGAATCTAATATTACTATTCCCTTTATGCTAATTCAGTTTTTCTAACTCTGTACACCCAACTATCTGACGTGTCTTCAATATATAAAGTGTCGATGCTCACTTCAGAATGTTATAAATTTTCATTTTTGTTTCCATCTATGCAAGCACTCTGTTTTCCCCAAGTTTTTAAATATCTTTAGTTAATACAGGTTATTATTACTGTTGTTATTGCTGTTATCATGATTGTGACTTTGAAGTACTAAAATTTTTTTGACTCTCCAGGCAGGCCCCTTCTTTATTATTTTTTAACGATGTTGACGTAGCTACCAATAGTTTTGAATTTCTTTGTATATTATATGTACCAATGTTAATTTACAAAGGTTTTAAAAATTTAATTAGTAATGTGATTGCATTGAAAACATAGATTACTTTATGAAGATAAGACATCTTTTATACTATCAGGTATCTCTTGTAAGAGTATGAATTATTTCCACATTTATTTGGGTCAGTTCAATTTTACCCTCTGAGAACATTTGCCAATATCTAGAGATACTTTTGTCAAAACAAAGTGGATGCTACTGACATAGAGGAAGAACGCCAAACATCCTATGATGCACAGGGCTGTCCTCCACGACAAATAATTATCTGGTCCAAAACATCAATGGTGCTGAGGTCAAAAAAACCCGATTTAGATTAATTTATCTCTCTTTCTTATAGGCATATTAAAATTTACTCCACAGACTGCCTATTTTCAGTAACATAATTCCTAGACATCTGACTTTTTATTTATTTATTTATTTATTTATTTATTTATTTTTTTTGTGACGGAGTCTCACTCTGTCGCCCAGGCTGGAGTGCAGTGGCCGGATCTCAGCTCACTGTAAGCTCCGCCTCCCGGGTTTACACCATTCTCCTGCCTCAACCTCCCGAGTAGCTGGGACTACAGGCGCCCGCCACCTCGCCCAGCTAGTTTTTTGTATTTTTTAGTAGAGACGGGGTTTCACCGTGTTAGCCAGAATGGTCTCGATCTCCTGACCTCGTGATCCGCCCATCTCGGCCTCCCAAAGTGCTGGGATTACAGGCTTGAGCCACCGCGCCCGTCCGACATCTGACATTTTTACTGTCTCTTATGTATCACATCTTACTCTCATTTGTATTTCTATCATATTATTGCTGCCATAGAAAAATTAACCTGGCCGGGCACAGTGGCTCACGCCTCTAGGCCCAGCACTTTGAGAGGTCGAGATGGCAAATCACTTGAGGTAGGAAGTTTGAGACCAGCCTGGCCAACATGTTGAAATCCTATCTACTAAAAATACAAAAATGAGCCAGGTGTGGGGGTACACATCTGTAATCTCAGCTAGTCAGGAGGCTGAGGCAGGAGAATTGCTTGAACCCAGGAGGTAGAGGTTACAGTGAGCCAAGATCATGCCACTAAACTTCAGCCTGGGTGGCAGATCAAGACTCTGTCTTAAAAGAAAATAAAAAGAAAAAATGAAACTGAGTTGAACATGGAAATAAAAATAAGTGTTTATTTCATTTCTATAGCCTTGTCAAAATTTTAATTACTTCCAATAGCTTATTTATTCTATTGGATTTTTTAAGGTGATTCATCTTTAGATAATATATTGAACTTCTATTTTGTTAAATCTTATTAACAAACAAGTATTTTACTTGGCTGAGGCATTGATTATAATGTAGTAGTATTAGTATTGAACAATATTTTCTTATTCCTGATGTTACAAGGAATATACAAAAAGTTTTCTTTAAGTATAATGTATATATACACACACACACACAGAAACACACACACACACTTTTAGGTTGTAAACTGTGATAAATAAAAGTAAACTTTTATATGCTTAAGAAGTATCTGTTCTATGAAGCATTTTTTATCACAAATAGGTGATCAACTTATCTGTATTATTATAGTTTTCTGCAACAACTAATAAAACAATATGGTTTAATGTCTTTAATCTGTTAAGGTTACTGACTATAAGAATGTATCGGTGAAAGTTGTTTCTGCTGTTGAAACTTTCTCACATTCCTGGAATAAAATTTCTTTAACTATAAACTGTATCTATTAAGCGCACTTTTAGAAATGGTAACTTACTACTTTGCTTTAAATGTTAGCATCCACATTCCTCAGTAAAATTGTCTTGTATTTCTTTTATTTATGCATTTCTTTGCTTGTATGTTTGTTTGTTTTGTCCTGGATTGGAATTGGAAGCATGATTAAGAGGGCCTTATTAAATGAATTGATAAATAGCATAAAATAAAAATGGTGCAACTGATTAAAAGAAGGTAACTCTTCCTTGGAAGTTTAATAAAAATAACTCTTAAAACAATCTGGTTTTGAAATTTTTGAATGAAATTCTTGAGTGCTTACTTTGTCTTTATTAACATGTATTATTATTTATGTTTTATTTCTGTGTCTTTATTTTCCACATAAGTAATATTAATGTAATAACTGTGATCCACAGGTTTTGACAGAGAGTGTTACCATGATCATTCAGTTCTAAGTATTTGTTAATTTATTTTTACTCTAATGGTGCTTTGCAACATGTTATTTTGTCACCAAACATATGGTCTTTAAAGTTATTCTATCATTAATTTCTAATTTTATTGCATTATGACTTTCAATAGATATTTACTAAGTATCTGCTTATGTCAAAATCGTGACATGTTCACTGTTGTGACAGGACATCTTATATTCCATGGAGACAGACAGCAAACAGGTACCATTGTGGCAATGGCTGCTACACTGAATGGTCCAAGAAGACCTACGTGTGGTCTAGACATTTAAAATGAGAACTAGAAGCTAAAAAAAGGTAAATGTAAAGTCAGATTAAAAACTGTTAAATAGGCCAGGTGTGATGGCTCATACCTTTAATCCCAGAACTTTTAGATGCCGAAGCGAGCACATCACTTGAGGTCAGAAGGTTGAGACCTGCCTGGACAACAAGGTGAAACATCATCTCTACTGAAATACAAAAATTAGTCAGGCATGGTGGTGCACTCCTGTAGTCCAAGCTACTCGGGAGGCTGAGGCATGAGAATTGCCTGAACCTGAGAAGCAGAGGCTGCAGTGAGCTGAGACAGTGCCACTGCACTTTTGCCTGGGCAACAGAGTGAGACTCCATCCCCCACCCCAAAAAATTAACAATAAAAAAAGAACCATTCAACACACACACACACACACACACAAACATATCATTAAGCTGAGAAGTGCTAATTTTATTTGAAGAACTCTAAAACTAAATATTAATTAATGCCCAAGCTAAAAGAAAACGGGAATGGGATGAAATTGAAGAGGTATTAGTTAATACCATCTTTTGTAGTTCATGATACATGTGTACTAACTGTAGAAGAAGCCGTTGAAAAGTTAAGTGCAAATAAAAATGTAAAACGTTTTCTATTTTAAAAACTTTGTTTTGACTGCTACTTTTTGATAAACATCAAGATGCACTACCAGATCACCCTTCAAGGAAAAAAATAAATAAATAAATCCCAGCTGCCGGTATTGCAGTCAGTGCATAGCTGCCACTTGTCAGTTTTTTCAGAGTTTGCCTCAGGGACATAAAGACCCCTCATCTGAGGTTATGTTCTTTCCAGGGAAGCCCATAACCCAGGGACAGAAAGGCCCAGACATTTCAGTCACCATGGGAGAGCGCCAATCTACAATATTCCCTCCACATGTTCCTCTTTCTCGAGTGTGTGTTGTCCCTGCATTGCAGTTCAGCTTCATCTATGCAATCCTTTGTCTTGCTTCTTTTCAAAACTATGCATCCCTAGTAAACACCTTACATCTCAAACTCTGTGCTGGCATCTGTTTTAAGGAAACCAACGTGTATTTCAATTGAATAATGGAGTGTAGAGGGCAACAGTATCTTAAGAGATGAGCGGAACAGTCTTGGTTAGAAAGATGGAGGCGGGTACACGCTACGGATCTACTTAACTGAAATTCACAGTTCTCAATTCTAAAATTTGCTATTTGGCTTAAGAGAAAATTCGACTCAAACTGTTAATCTGTGTTTGATTAAATAATACTTGTATCTTTGGCTTTTCCTCAGAGATAGCGATGTATGTTTGCGACATTTAAGTGTTCTGTCTTAGGTAGAGTTATATTTATGTGATACCTTGTTTTGCTTGAGTTTCTCTTCTTCAACACAGAAGTTGAGTCTCCTCATTGTTTGACTTAATATCAACATAACTCCTGTATTCTCTCATTTTGTTTTTATTTGAAATATATGAGGTTGACCATCCTGTTTACATTGACTGTACCAGAGAAGACATTTTATACAATCGTTGGCATCTCAATAAATGACTTATAATTATTTCCTTGCATAATTTGACAATATTATATTACTTTACATACTTAATCTCAGAGTACAGTAAATCCTATTAGAAATATCATTCATGATTCTAGCAATACATATCCTTTGGAATTCTTGTGCCACCAGCATAACTGGTCAAGAATAGATTCAGGACCATTGACTTCTTTGCTTAAAAATACTTTACAAGAAACAGAATTATTGCACTGATAAAAGTCCTGTCAAGAATCAGTAATTGGCCAGAAAATATCTGCTGCTGAATATCAAAAGAGGAGTGAAAATTAACTATGATCTAATGGCAGAATAAGGAAGTACTGGCTTGATGATGTAATCTCTGTATTTTGCAAGATATTCTTGATCATTTTATCAGAATATAGTGTCATAGCCATAGCCTTCAAGAGTGAATTCCCAGAATTGTTGTTATTAAGGCCATAAAAATTAGCTGAAAACAATAATATATAAGTATTCAGCTTCCACAAATATAAGTATATGGAGGAATTTAATGAGCCCAATAAGATTAACCCAATGGACATCTTCTGTGATATAGAGGTATTGTTGGGAAGCATCTGGCTGTCCAGCCACAGGATTTGTAAACATCCTTGCACCAGGTGAGGCCATGTTTCTGAGTTCTGGCCAATAGATTATAAGCAGAATTGATGTATGCCACTTTAAAAACCCCTATACTTACAAAAACCCCTATAGGATCATCCACTGTCTCGCTCTTCCCTGTCTATGGGCTAGAGGTTAATGTTGAAGATTTCCTTAGAAGCCATTGAAAAATTTCACAAGTTGAGGATGGAAGAGACGTGGTCTTCTTCAATTCCCGAGCAACAGTGTGGATCACATTAGGACACTTGCATCATAAAAAGTAATAAAAGCTTCCTAATTATTAAGATCAAAATAAATGATTAATTCTACCAGTTTCTGAATATAGGTAGCTAGATATAGATATATAGATATGAATAGCAAATATCTAATATTTTGTTCAACTTGCCTCAAATTAACATTTGTGTGTGTGTGTGTGTGTGTGTGTGTGTGTGTGTGAGGAGAACTTATGTTTAAATACTGCAGAAATCTTTAACACACCTTGGAAAGAAAACTTGCTTTTATCTTTCTGTTCTTATCATCAATCTGTCCATCCCCTTACCATGCATCTTGTTAACCTTCTGAATTAGAGATACTTCCAAATAGAAACTTTTTATTGACTACTTTATCCTCAGTGACTAGCATGATACTTGATTCCATTAGAAGTTTAATAAATGTTTTGATTAAATGAGTGAGGAAATGAAATAAATCATGAATCTATTTTAGTTACCATTTTCTGCATCATGGAAATTCTAGTCCATATCTTCTAAAAGTGTTTCTACCACTGTTCTTCACTTTGTTTAAAAGAGGTATATCCTCAAAGCGTGAGCCCTTGAAGGAAGCTCAATGAATTTTTTCTTCACTTTGATTGTTTTCATGGCCCCTTTCTATTTAAGAATCTTATCTGTCTGCCTGAAACATCCTTAGAGGCAGGAAGAAGAACTTTCTCTCAGGAGTATAGGCAGTTAATAGGCTCAACTCACAGCATAGAAAAACAAAAGAGGTGCTGTGTTCACTGATTTTTGAACTTGACAAAAGCGGAAACACAATATTATGTCTGCTTACTTTATGTTATATACAGAGAAATCCCAAATACAATATCATCCTATCAAGTGGGAAAATTTCTTACAAACATTCAGTTGCAATAGCCTCTTGCCAATATGTTGCTATGTCTCTTAATCAGGGCGAGTAGTTGTTTACATATAATGTTGATAATGTTGTTTTATAGGTGGGTTACAAAAAGCATAAAACCTCAATGGGTCAATTCAGACAAAGAGTCAGCAAACCTTTTCCGTAAAGAACAAGACAGAAAATACTTTAGATTCTGCTGATCATAGTGTCTCTGTCACAGCCACTTAACAGAGCCATTGTAGTATAAAATCAGGCAGAAAAAAATTTAAAAACAAATGAATAGATTTGACTCTGCTTCAATAAAAGTGTATCTACAAAACTAGGCAATGGGTTGGATTTGGCTCTTGGTCCATAATTTTCCAGTCCCTGTTCTACATATTTTTAATCATAAAATGATCATTATTGCAAATAAACTATCTGTCGTGAGCTCTCTCTGATCCTAAGGTAGAAATGTATGTTTTAGTTAATAGAAATGGATTTGGTTACCTTTGTAGTTTAAGGAAAATGTTTGTTATTCACAAATGTTCTGACGAATAAATAACATGAAGAAAAATCATAGGGTTCTTACTTTATCAAGACTACAGGAGTGACGCGATCAAATAACACATAACGTGTCCTATCAGATGAATCATAGAGTTAATTTAAGAATACTTTGTGCCAGTCTCAATCTTGTTGGTCATGATTATAGTGAGAAAAGCTTTAGGCACATAAAGTAAGCATTAATTAAAGTCAGAGAAATGCATGTTCAACAAATTCTACCTGGGGGAAGCTTTATGGATCTGTTTAAAAAGTTATCGGAGTAAAGAAAGTATAATATCATAAAAGGATCACAAGGTGTAAATCAAGGACATTGAACTTAGTCCGTGAGTTCATCAACAACTTTGGCAGACCTGACCTGATGGGTTTCCTGCTGAAATGGTCCTGATATTGCCTCTGTAAGTGAAATATTAATGCATTTACTTTGCCACAGCTATTCAGTATGATAACATTGCTCCATGATAGGAGTCCCCAGGCTCATTCTCTTAGTTTGGTGGCTTTTGTAAATGGGTTTGTTGAGCTATTAGCAATAATGGAAGCTTGTTACTTGTTAGTTTTCCTGCCCATTGCTGCTACCAAATTCACTCAAAGTTATTCCAATGAATGAAGATAAGTTAAATACAGACTCAACAGCAAATAATTAGCTTAACATTTAGAGTTGTAAATCTCTGCTTATCATCTGGTTACTTTGCATTAATCTGAGATGGAAAATTCCTAGAATAGAAAGGTAAAGGGATAAGATTTTTGATTAATGGAAAAATACACGTGATTCAGGAGAGAATATGATTGATACACGTCTTATTGAATGCCCGTGCTACCTCCTATTTCAAGAGACAGTAAAAAGCTCTTGCCCACTAAGTTTGCTTTTACATAGTGATTATTCAGTGAAGATTTATTTCAAGTCATACAGGTTTAGTCCTGGATAACCTTTCATAAAGCCTGAAGGCAAAGATAACATTATTTTTCACAGATATAATGTAATTGTTTCTTCTCTCAAAATTCCATGTTGTACCAAAATCTTCTTGAGGAAGTGGCTTGCAATAGTTGAAAGAATACTGCATTGAGAATGACACAAATAGTCTTTCCCCAATATCTGTCCCTCTGTGAAATCTTGTGAAAATCCAGTAACTCTTCAGGACCCAAGTCTCTCTTTGATTGATTAAGTAAACTGACATTTCTTAGTGCTTCTGTGTGGCCAGCAATGTGTCTTAGTCATTTCCTCACAAAACCCACCATTAAGTTAAGAAAACAGTTATATCATCTAATAAAGTATGAATAGTTTTCTTAACTCAGATTATTATTAGATCATGATGACCTGTAAAGGCTTTGCCACAGTATTTTTCCCTCTTTACATTGAATACAGCACTGTATTTATTTCACAGGTCTTAAAAGTTATTCCCAGAAAAATGAATTCTGATGAACACATGCTAGAAAGAAGCATATTTTGAAAAGGTAAAGTGATGTAGTTGACTTCAAATAAGAACAGACGAAATAAACATATTGCCTTCAATCACAAGAATGGTTTCATTTTGGCAAAAATCCAAAACTGACTGAACTGAAAAAAAATCAACAAACTTTAACATAAACTCGTGTTTATAGGAATGAGAGGTCACATTTTTATGTCCTGAATATAGAGGTAAAAAAGCAAAATTTAACAAAAAATTTCTAAGTTAATGTATTATTATAAGATGTGTTTTTGCTGAAAGAATCTTAAATAACAATACTTGGAAATACCTGTTAAGGTGGGCATTGCATCTGTGCATGTTTTAATCTACTGTCATGATTAGAAAGATGCAGTGTTCTGTCAATTTTTTTCAGAAAAGAGAAATCGTATGAAATATGTAAAACACTTTGCTTAAAGACTCAAACATGTGTATGATAGATATCACAGAAATGAATTGTACGGTATTCTTGGTTAGCTATAAATTCTTATCACTCATCGTTAATATAGGGCAGACTCTGAAGAACTAAAAGTACACAAGTTCTAAAAATGAATTTTTTCTCTTGCTTTAGGTTTAAAAAAAACTATGAATTTCTGTCCTGATTTGAGACCTCAAAAAATCATAGATACATAATGGAAGTAAGTCTTACAATATATATCTAGTCAGATACATTGTACCTCAGGCAATTGTGTATGAGTTGCTATTCTCTTATGTCTGTCATTGATTGTGAGCTAAGAGCCTATGTTTTGTAGACTCACATAGCTATTTGTATTCACATAGGTACTGTGAATACAAAAATACGTATTTACTCCAACTTGTGATGTCTTGGGATAAAGTCTAATTACAGTGTATGGAGACTTGGTATAAAATACAATATGGTCTTACCACTTGCAAAATTAATCTGTATATATAGTTCCAAGCTCATTTTCCCTCCAATGTCTTTACACATTTATATATGATTATTTTTAAAAGACATATGTTAATAGAACATATGTTAATATACATAAAGAGAAACGGGTGATTGAATGGATAAAAACAGGATGATAGCAGGGTATGGCAAGTTCTATCAGTCAATTGCCTATATAATGGTGTTGTGTTTATGTGGATAAAAGTTGAAGTCAGAGAGTTTTACATCCAGTATTGAAGCATACATTTGCTTGTTTAGCTATGATAATAAAAAATCACTTATTCATTTTTCTATTGGTACATGGTTTTATAAACCACCTTTCATGCCGTTAGAGTTGCATTTGAGTAGCATAAGATCTCAGTTTTCTACTTTGTATTATATGATTTTGTGATTTCCTATGAATAACAAATATTATATATCACATTAATAAAATTACCATTTACTTGAAAATTTAGAAATCTTACAACTTGAAAGGACCTAAGGGAGGAAAGAAAAAGGGACAGAGTGGTGGGGAGCGGTTTTGCTGCTAAGATAATCCCAACTTGGAAAGTGAAACAGACACCAAACCCCTTAAAAACTAATTTACTATTGAGCTATAATAGTTGAGGATGTGAGTGTGATTAAGTCTTTCTGAATTTAATCCTATAAAACATTCTGTAGCTCAATTTATTGAGAGCTTCCTAAGTCTCAGGAATTCTGTTAGAATCCTCCACACATCCATCTCACATTATCCTTAAAAGTATGAGAAAAATGTACAATTATACCCATTTTACAGGCAAGTGAAATGATGCTTAGAGGACTAACGTAGCTTAACTGAGACTTTATGACCAGCAAGTGACAAGAGTTGAAATTTAATCCCAAAATGATCCTAACAATAAAACTTATACTAGGAAAATACTGCTATTTATTGCCTATTTTTCCCTAATTTTGGACAAATAAAGATTAACTGCTCTGGTGAAGTTGGGTTATGTCTTCCTGTTGTATGGGATTGTGTTAGCATGTGTCATTTCTTGAGATAGAACTACCTCTGATGAAAAAGATACAGAGAAAAAAAAAGTACACAATTTTCTGTATGGAAATTAAGATCATCTCCTGAAAGAAAAAAAATCTAAACTCAAATACAGGTGTGACAGTTTCCTGACCTGGGTGATGAAGACATATCCTTAATCAAGAGTGTTGAGGCAGTGGTTAAACCACAAGCCAGTTGGAACAGTGTCTGAACAGGTGCAGCTGCAAATAGCCTGAAAATGAACACAACTCATTTCAGAAGTTTTTGATTATCTCGAATGCAGTTCCTTTCCAAAGTAGATTTTCTGACTCAAATTCTTTGTGTGATATAGTTTGCCATAGAAATAAACACTGAAACTAACAGATAGAAAAGGTCATTACTTGAACTAGAGTCATTTCATTTGCTTACCAATTATTTCAGATAACATCCTGAGAAGATAAAAGAACTTTTCGTTGATGATGCGTTTGCTTCCTGTCTACCTTTATAATCTTATTGGAGTTATTTGTCCCTATCATGTAACAGGGTCAGGTCTAAAACTAAATTAAAGTTGCCAATGGTTTCCTCACTTTAAAAAAAAAATAAATATCTTGATCAACGTATTATCAATCTGAATCAGGAAATTTGGGTCCTTGGATGAGGCATCACATGCTTGCGTTTGTGAAAAGAATGAAGTTTCTCTGACATCCCTGATACTCTCTGACTCCTAGAGTTTGAAAATAGGATATTATTCATCCTATTTCCTGTTCATGATTTTAACAGTGATAAGGACTCATTCAAACTGATCAGACTTTGCAATGAAAAGAGAAAAAATATTCTGCCAGGAAACTTAACAGCATGCTTCATACACACTACACACTAACACTGCTTTCTTTTTTTTCTCTCTCTCTTTTTTTATTTTTTTATTTTTATTTTTATTTATTTTTTTATTTTCTTTTATTATACTTTAAGTTCTAGGGTACATGTGTATAACGTGCAGGTTTGTTACATATGTATACTTGTGCCATGTTGGTGTGCTGCACCCATCAACTCGTCAGCACCCATCAATTCATTTATATCATGTATAACTCCCAGTGCAATCCCTCCCCCCTCCCCCCTCCCCATGATAGGCCCCGGTGTGTGATGTTCCCCTTCCCAAGTCCAAGTGATCTCATTGTTCAGTTCCCCCCTATGAGTGAGAACATGGAGCTCCAGTGGCGCAATCGGTTAGCGCGGGGTACTTATAAAACTGCTTTCTATCTGGATTAGAAACAAATGAATACAGAAAGACTTAGCTAGTCTGATAAATTCAGGAAACCTTCTTTAAGTATTTCACCTAAACATCCTACACTCTCTACATAATCAAGTATGCTCACAGAATGTATAAATGCATTGATCTTCCTTTGCACTCCCACCTCAATCTTTGATGTTAAAACACATTCTGAGATGCTGACAGAAACACACACACACACACACACACACACACGTACGAACAAAGAAAAAATATATTAAATTGGTAGAAAGTGAAAAAAACTGAATTTCTATCTTTACTCATTTTACAATTTGCTAAATAGAAGTTTCCAAAACTTAATGAACTCCCTGACCCCATAAAAAAGATAAACAAATTATTTAAAATAAATGAAATGGGTAAATTTCTTAGGAATTACCATAAATCAATAAAGGAAATACCCATAGATCTGTCTAAATAGATATCAAAGTGACTTATTGTGGACATAGGATTACACCATTAGAATTAAGATATTTCTCTCCAGTATTTTTTTTGTCATTTTTTAACATTTCCATAATTCAGATAAAAACAAAATTTCAGCAACTCCAAGAATCCTGAATTAAGAATCTAAGTATATTAGTGTGATATACTAGTATACTCATCTCAATATGGCTGAATGAGTTAGTAGAAAGCTTGAATATGAAAGTCAAACAGAACTAGGTTTAAATTAAGTGTTTATATTTAATGAAAATTGAGACTGAAAAGATAATGGAAGGTATCTGTTTCCCAGTCCCTTATGTACAGTACAGAAATTCAAAAATTTCTTCATAGATTCCTATAGAAAACACACTCCAGACAAATGTGAAATTTCTTTAATTTTTTTTTTACTCTCACTGCTCTTGCCCTCTTCCCATATTTTTGTTTCAACTTCTATTCTTTAATGTTCTCACTCTATAGTCTAAAAACAAGTGACTAACCACCTTTTTACAAACACACTACATGTAGCATTTCTTTTGTTTTATTATAATGTGTGACATTGTAATTCTCTTTGGATTTATCCTAGATTTCTTAAAGCCCCTTTGATTTGTATGCCTATTTTGTTCCTCAGGTTTGGAAAGGTTTGGACCATTATGTCTTCTAATGACCACTCTATACCTTTTTCCTCTTGCTTCACTTGTGGAATTTCCATAATGTGTATATTGGTCCACTTCATAATATCACCTATGACTTAGGCTCTTCGGCCTCATCAAATCTGTTGTTAAATCTCTCCAGTAATTTTTTCAGTGTAATTATTGTATTCATCAGCTCTAGAATTTGTTTCTTTCTTTCTTTTCTTTTTCTTTTTTATTTTCGTAATGGATTCACACTGTTGCCCAGGCTGGGGCCGTTTCTGTCTCTTTGTTGCTCATCTCATTTTGTTCATCTATTGTATTTTTGATTTTGTTTAATTGCCTATCTGTGTTTTCCCATAGCTCATCGATCATCTTGATGACAGTTATCTTAAACTGTTCTTCAAGAGCTTATAGATTTGCTTTTCTTTAGAGAGTTTCTGGAGTTCATTTTGGTCTTTTTATTTAGCCATGTTTTCCTGATTATTTGAATACTTTGTAATACTTTGCTGGGATATGGGCGTTTGATCCACCTCTCCTCGTCGTTAAGTCCCAGCTTCACACGGGGGAAGACCTTTGCCAATCAGCTCAGCTAGAAGTTCTTTGACCTGTCAAAACTTTTCTCGTCTCTGCCTGTAATAAAATAAACAAACAAAGAAACAAATGAGTTGGTGACAAATATGCTCTTTTGAACAAACTTAAACATGATTCATTATTATTTTATTATAAATTCTGCTGAAGCAATTGAAATTAATTGATCATTCAATTGCATTGATTGCTTTCTGGAACCATTATCTACATCAGATACATTGTACATAGCTATATGCATATGGAAAATGTGGTTAAGCTTCAATTATCCACAACTTGAATTTGAACAAACACATTTTTTTTTTCTCACTAGGAACTTCATTAAAAACTTTGAAGTTATGATGAGTTCTTACAACATTTCCCTAATATTTTTTCTTCTATCCTGCACCTATCATCTTTATTTTCAAAACATTTTGAAGAAAACTTGAGATTTTTCTATTAAAATCAAACAACTGCTTTGAAGTTTCATTCATTATTTCAAAACAGAACTTTTAAAGAAGGTTTTTAGAAACTTATGTGGCTTTTAGCCATACCTATAATAAACTAAAATAGAACAAGTGCCACTCTGTATTATATTTCAACTTTTATAAAAGTTACACTACTATGAAATTCCATATTGTTTTATTTTTAACCCCAGTATTCTGACAGTTTCAAATCAATGACAAAATGTTAATTAATCCACAATGCATTGCTAGATCTCACATCGATTTGTTTGTGGTTTGAGAGTTTTATGTTAAACTTGATTGTATTAATGTAAAATATGAAAATAGTGTACCTAGAATATTAGTGTACCTAGAAACATATAGGTTTCATTTGTGAACATTTTCTTTTCCTCAATTTTGGCTACATATTTTATCATTTATGTTATAGATACAATCTAGATGTTAAGGTACTGCTATTCTTAACAAGTATAATTCAGCATATAAATGTTTGCAGAGTATCATCTCTTAAATATTTAAGGCTCTGAATATCAAGCAGGAACATAAATATAAGAGAGAATCTGTTAATTTTTATAAATATTTTCACAAATTAATTAGCTGTCAGGAAACTGAAAGTAGAGATGGGTATTTATTGGTAAAAAATCAATTATATATTTTATGCCTTCATTTTACACAGTGCTATGAAGCATATCAATGAATTATTATTATGGAAAAAATAGAAAAAAAGTTGGTTGTCAAATTAGAATGGTGAATTCAGTTGGTATTTCACGAAAATCCAAACCAAATTTATGAAACTTTAAGGATTTCTCCCTGTTTAGCAATGGTTTTAGTTTAAAATATTCCTGATATATATAGAATTTGGAATAGAATACTATGAAATATGTTATTATTATTTCTATTATTATATCCTTATATATTTATTTTTAAAACTGCTCATTACGCTCTTTAAATCTAACATTTAGTTTTCTAATTCATATTAGGAAATATATAAAGTTGCAAATTAAAATTTCTATTCAAAATGAAAATATTGTTTCAAACTATAAGTAAATAGATTGATTTTTTTTGTTTTTGTTGTTGTTGCTGGTCTTAGCAAATTTTCATCAGGTTTTAATTTTTATGTAAAACTGCTTATGTATTCCCTTAACTATCCTAATAAACTCAGAAAAGGTTGGGTGCCGCTCACTGCAGATTTTTCTGTTTATAAATGTACCTGAAGGCTTTGTAATCAAGATGTCGTGGAGAAGTATACAAACCGGCCTCTATTCATCCTTTAACTTTTATCTTTTGAAGTAACTAATCATACTGACTAACAGAGAGAGAGGAGGTACTTTTTTATTTTTCATATTCTTTTCTACAGCTTCCACAAGCCTTTTTTTTGTGTTGGAAAATTGCATGCATCTTCCTCACTCCTGACATGCTGATAAACTGCTGCTCTTTCATGTGGGTGATGCAGTAGGATTTGGACCTGCAATTTTGTGTTTTACAACAAAATGAAACTGCTAACATTCCAATACTACTGGCTTATCTTGTATAGCTGAGACTAAATTTTGTTGCTTTTCTCAATCTCATACAAAAACTGGAAGACTGATTGCCTTCACTTGGAAAGTAAATTGCCAGGTTCCATCAACTCTGGTGTGGAAATACTGCAGGAGGTAGAATCGCAGGTTCTAATATACTTGTACACTCTGATCTAAAAGCTTGATCCTGGTATTGATCCTAGATATATTAGATCTCAGTCTGCAAACCCATAAAACAATTTTTTAAATGGTGATATTTCCTGCAACTTTACATGTCTGTCTAAATCCTTTCTAGATTAAAAAATACTAGAGTTAATTTTAGTATTTATATATTTGTGGGTAAACTCAGTAAGGATATTCTGTTAATGGTTTCTCGTTTGTTCTGTATTTTTGTAATAGTTGAAAGTGACTACAGTGCCCATGGCCATGGAAGAGAACACCTACTTTATAACCCTCTGGAAGAACACATAGATATTCCTAAGAATATTTAAGAGCAATCCACGAAGATGTATAGGGCTTATTTAGCAATTAGTTACTAAAAGACTCAAATGTCATGCTGAACCTCATTACTTTAAATCCCAAAACCATATTACCACTAATGATTTTACTTATTTTCAACATATAAATATCTAAAATTAATTAACCACTCCAAATTACAATAGTAAATATAAAACTGAGTGTCTATTTTTCATGATTTATTTTCCATTCTCTTGTTATGATTTAATTGCCTCTTTTTGCTATCTCTTTTTCCTATTTATAGATATTTCAAAAACACTCATTTAATATAAAAATGATCAAATATACATAACAATGTTATCAATGAAGATCTATTAAGTGTTATCAATGAACTCTCATATTGTAATCAATTATTAATCACCATGTCGAGGTCAATCTTGTTTCATCTCTATCTGTGCTAATTTACTTTAAAGGATATCTCAGACATTTTCTCTCTTTTCCTACGACAATTGTAGGATGCATGTTTAAAATCCAAAGACTTAAAAAAATCACAATACCATTAATAAACCTTCAATATCGTAAGATTTTTTAAATCCCATTAAAGAAGCAGTCAGTGTTCAATTTCTGTCATTGTCTGCTAAACCATAAATTCTCATACATATGCATATTTAATCAGAATGAATCCATATATTGGATAAATCAATAAACTGCATTTTGTTGATATACCTGTAAAGTCCCTCAATTTTAATCTTTTTTTTTTTTTTTTGAGATAAGGTCTCACTCTAACACCCAGGCTGGAGTACAGTGGGATGATCTAGGCTCACTGCAATTTCCATCTCCTGCACTCAAGTGATCTTCCCACCTCAGCCCCAAGAGTAGCTGGGACTACAGGTATGCACCACCATGCCGGGTAATTTTTGTATTTTTCCTAGAGATAGAGTTTCACCACGTTGCACCGACTTGCTTCGAATTCCTGAGCTCAGGTGATCCACCTGCCTCGGCCTCCCAAAGTGCTGGGATTACAGGCATGAGCCGCTGTGCCCGGGCCCTTTTCATCTTTAGATAACTTTCACCCATCTTTTGCTTTCCCTTGCAATTTTCTTTATTAAATAAACTAGATCATTTCTCCTTTAGAGTTTAGTATATTCTCAAAGTCACAGATTGTTTATCCATAATGTCATTGAAGACGTCTTTCTGCCTACTATATTTCTGTAAAATAGTACTTTGATCTAAAAGCTTAATTCAATGTAGCTGGATTATTCTTTAGGGAGAGAGGGAGGCATAATGCTTCATAGTTGTGTACTTCTATCAGGAGCCACATAATGTCCGATTGCCTCTTTTTATGATTTTAGGATCCACTGTGATGATTTCCTAGATTCATTATTTTTTTAGGACTTTGAAAATGTCACATGCTAATTTTATCATTTCTCCTTCATTAATAAGCTGAAATATACTAAAGAGTAAATTTTTTTCATCAACTATTTGGTTACACTGAGGTATAGACAATAGAGGAGAGGCAGAAAAATACTTGATTTTCTCATTTTTCCTTTATTAGTTTAGAAGAGTAATATGGTGCTTCAGTATCCTTCAAAGGTGAAAAAATGTTTAATTTTCAGTTATCATTTTGAAATCAGTTATGTTTACTTATTTTACATGTTTTAATTAATTTCAATGTTAACTCTTATTAATCTTTGGTGGAATGTATCATTTGTTTGCAATTGTTCATTGTTTTCCCCTTCATATATCCTTATCTTTTCCCGACAGAAGAAAGATGGACAAAATAAATCTTTATCAGAGAAACCTTTTCTGCCTCAATGACTTTGGGCTTAAACTTCTAAGTTCTTTGGCCAATAGAGTAAGAATGTGCTTCACTTTTGCCATGTTCCACTATAAACTGTTAGAGGTAAAGCAAATGTATTCCACCCCTGTTTTTTTTTCTTTTCTTAACCTTAAGTGAACAGAATGTACACAGATCCATTGTTTAATTGACTGTGCTGACATTCAGTGCCCCTGCCCGCCCCTCCACGGAGTATATACAGCAGTCTCTATTCTGATTGATTTGCTTCCACACCGTCCTAAGTATTAAATATGTTTGTTATCAATATTATGTCAGTTGAGATATTTTCAGTTTCAAGTACCAGAATAACAAATTATTAAAAGGTTTAAAAACAAGGGTATTTATTACAAAAATTATCTGAGTGTGGTGGGACATGCGTGTAATCCCAGCTACTAGGGAGACTGAGGAACTATAATCGCTTGAACCCACGAGGCAGAGGTTACACTGAGTTGTGATTGCACCACTCCATTCCAGCCTAGGTGACAGAGTGAGACTCGGTCTCAAAAAATAAATAAATATATAAATAAATAATAAATAAATAAGAAGGGCATTTAGTAACACACATACCACATTTCCAAGGTTATTGTAAAGTTGATGTATCAATTCAGGATATTGTGCCTCTCAAAATTCTCTTATGAGTACTCCCGCTTTCTTGTTATGATCTTGAATAATAATGTCTTCAGGCCAGGATCAAAAATGTTATTCCTCCAACAAAGGAAAGAAATCTTTCCAGAAGTGTTCATCAGATATCTTGTATTTTATTAACCACAGCACAGTTACATTTCCACTGCTAAGCCAATCACCACCAACGGTATTCAGATTAACAAATCACAATCTTTTATCTGGAACAGCCTTACTGTTGATTAGAACATCATTCATATTGGAGGCCTGTATCATAAAAAAATGAGTAGCAACAGTTAAGTAGGCCACTAAGAGTGTTTGTAGTAGATTATTTATTATTAGGTAGCATTTTCACTTGTGAATACAACTTAAAGCTCAATCTAGATAAGGACACGTAAAGCTAGTATTCTACTTTAAACATGTACATATAATAATGCATTTAATTATTCCCAATGCATTTATTGACTTTTGTTATTTTTTTATTTTTTATCTTTAAATATGTTGTTCAGCATTTATTTCATTGCAAAACTCAACTTTATATGAATGCGAAGTATAAAAAGAAACAGACCCACTAAATCGCTTCCATGGGTTGAAGCAACACAAAGTTCTGGAAAATTTTAGCACATTTTCGCCTTTTCTGTAGTTCTGGCTTCTCTGCTCTTCTTTCAGAATTTTCTGAATCAGCCAACTTCTTGGAAGACTTGTTAAAGGGTTTATTTCAGTTTTTCTCAACCTTGGCACTATTGGCATTTGGGGCCAGATAATTCTGTGTTGTGGGGGCTGTCCTGTCGTTGGAGGATGTTGAACACCATCTACAGTTTCTACCTGCTAGATGCCAGTAGCACCCCCTCCTCACTCCCAGTTGTGACCATGAAAAACATCTGCAGACATTGCCAAATGTCTCCTGGGGGTCAAACTTTTGTTATTATATATAATACTTTGTTTGTTTATTTATAGTATTTGTTTTTCTTTTTCTTTCTTTTTTTTTTAGAGACGGGTCACAATTTATTGCCCAGACTGGTCTCAAACTCTTGTCCTCAAGTGATCCTTCTGCCATGGCCTCCTAAATTGCTGTGATTATAGGAATGAACCACCACATCCAACCCAAATAATATTTTAACAGGCTTTTTTTTCTTTGAACTTCCTTGGAGATGCACACACACACACACACACACACACACGCACATATGTTTATCAGACTATATATGTATGCATATGTTTATATGTACACACACACACATATATCTTCCTGTATACATATTTGTTGGATGAACGTTTGAACAGTTAACAGTTTGAAGGATAATGCAAATTTCCTCTATAAAAATTTTCAGTGCCTACATTCATCAATAACATATGATATCACCTTTTCTCCCAATTGTTTTTCGGCAGTGCAATATCATATTTCTTGTTTCTGCCAATTTAACCGATTAAAAAAATGTTTCCTGTTATTTTCTAACTTGTATATCTATAACTATGGGCATTTTAAAGCAACTTCTTTTGTGTTTGTAAGGCATTTTTTAGAATTTTATAGCCAGCTACATTTCTGTACTGAAAAATTTGTATTTTTCTTATGTCATAATAGGATATATTTTGGTTTACTTGAAAGAAACAGAAAAGTTTAAATTGAAAATAAATACATAAAAATAGCTGACATTATTTTGGTAAAAATGAAAATATATTGTGATTTGCATTATTAGATATTAAAATTTTTATAAAAATACAATAATGCAGATTTTTTTCTTTAGCATAAGAAGACAAATACAAAATAATATGAAGCTCAGATACAGAAAGGTAGTACAGATAAACATTAATGTGCTCTTCTTGTATGATGAATTAATAAAAAAATGCTGAAGTGTTATATTAGTATTGAAAGTAGTAGGTGCACCTAAAATATAATAAAACACATAGATTTAAATATAGGTACACTTTATAGTCAGTCTAACTTGGGAAATCTCTGAGTATAAAATTCAATTAAGAAGCTCTAAAGGAAAAGACAGTATGACCATTGTACTGATTCTTTTTCACCAGCATACAATTAGATTCTAGTATATTTTATTATAATAACAAAATCACAACACCTCATTGACCTTTCATCGCCTTTCATCTTTCATGACCTTTCTTTCATCTTTCATAAACTGCCTCATTCATCTTCTCATATCTACAGAAAAGCTTTTGGGGTTATATTCACTTTGGCCTCTACTTCCTTCCTTTCCCTTAACCCTTTAACGATTCCCATGGAGTTTCTTTTACTACTACTGCACTGAAAATCTTCCTTTCAAGATATTCATCAACATCCATCTGACAAATGCAAAGGATACTCAGTTTATAAAATTCCTTAAGTGTAACTTCATGACTTTTATGAGAAATGTTGTTTTGGCTGCCACACTCAAAAAAAGATAATTTCTTAGTTCTGTGGTCTGTGATTATCAGCCTCCTTTGTCTTCCCTCCTCTACCTGAATTCTATATATTGGAGTGTCTTAGGGATTAATACTGGTACTCTTTTCTAGGAAACATTTATCGGTAGTGTCATCGGATTCTATAGTTTTGCGTATTATCTATGTGCTGAAAAATCCCTAACACATTTTTCTATACTCAGTATCTCCCTTGAGGTTCAAGAATATCATAGCCAGTTCCTCATTTGATATTTACATATCAAAAAGGGATGCCAAAAATGTATTATGGCCAAATAAGAAGTCTAGATTTTGTCCTCCAAAATGTCCTCTAATCTACCCATTTTAATAAAACAAACAAACAGCAACAAAAAACACTATCGCAATTGCTCAAGACTTAAACTTGCTTTCAGCTTTGATTCTTTGCCTTTTCTCATTTTCTATATAAAATTTTAAAGAAAAAGTTATTCCTACATGGAAAATGCACTCTGATTTCCCCTGTGTATCTGCAGCGCTGCTGTCAACAACATCCCTCAACTGAACAATTGTTGCTAAAAGACTACCATATTCATTTTGTCCCAGAGAATTGCTCTTTGACCATTGGGAACTGTTCAATCAAGAGATGTCCAGGAGATTGCACCAATCATGGTGAATTACTTACTGGCATGGGACATAAAAACGCAGCCCCCTGCCTCAAGATAATGCAAACATTGTGACAGAATTCATAGACCAGAACGACTCCTAGGATCACTAAGAGGCTAGACTATCCTTGAAAACACCTCTTTGTTTAGCTTCTTTCTCTGTCCTATCCTGCTTCACAAACTCCCTTACACTTTTTCCCTAAGGACACTGTCTTAAATCACTTGCATAAGAATCACCATCTCTGGCTCTGTTGCTAAGCAAAATGACTGAGACACCAACCTGAACAACGTGGGAAGATGAAATTCAAAGTGACATGAGAGCACGAAATTGGGAATTGTTGCCTAGATTTTCTTAAAGAGTCTATAGATATTTAACTCAGCTCTTTATTTAGCCAGATGACATGAAAGAAATTTCCTAAAATAAACAATGCTTTAAAAAGTTGCAAGGGCAGTAAGAATATTACATTTGAGAAAAAATAAGTTTGGTAGATCTGGAAACAACATGGTAGGAAATAGTAGGAAGAGATGACAGGAGTGAAAGTGAAAGGAAAGGTTGTGAAGCCACATTGAGTAGAGATTTAGAAATTGTTTAAGCTGTTATTGACATGATTAAAATTTTAAATTAGAATGTTATCTTGGTTGTTCCTTTCTCCTCTGCTTAGAGACTTTCCAGAAATATTGACATCCTAATTCAGAAACAACCTTGCCCTCAAACTGCCGTTGGCAATATCATTAAAACTCTTGCTTCTAACATTTCTATTTCTTGTTTAATTTGAATTTGGTCATGACATGCTTCATTCTACTCCCATACATATCATAACCTGTCTTCAAGGCAGGAACTTGGCTGTTTAACTTAGGTTTTTATTTTTTATTTTAATACAATATTCCCAGTGTCTCAGTTTTCACACATCACATACTAAACAGTAAATAATAAATGTTATGGGTTTTGTATATATTTTGAGTGATTTAAATTATAATATATTGTTAAAATAATGTAGTAAAGTAGTTCTTATATTATTCAAACAATACATTTCAAAAGTTAAAAATATTGGAGCTAGAAATAAACAGACTTACCTTAATAGTGTCTTTCTAATAAAATTATACCTGAAACCAAAAATGTCATATTTTTTCTTTCTAATCTTTAAAAGATATGTTTAAGTATTTTCTCACATTGATTTTTGTATTATAAATGCAAAATTTCTGATTTATATGTAACTGTCCTGAATGGGAAGTAAAGGTCTCCAAGACACTTTTCTCGACAGCTGAGAACCTTGTACAGGCTTCCTTTTTGTTCTTCTTCTTTAGGAAGAAGTCAGGAGTTACTCATATCTAGCAACATTGTACTCTTCTGAGTGATAGGTATCTTTCAGCTTATAAAACACATAAAAAATAGTCATGCCTAAACTTGCCATACATTTTTCTAGTGTCTCATTTAATGTAGTCATTATTTGAGAGGCATGACTTACATGAGTGTAGGCTGCCTTGGATCTTATCTAGCAACCATTCCTAACACAAGAGTAAGTGCTTTGTTCTAATTATGAAGGACAGGTAGGTCCATGTGTGTCTGTGTCCCAAAATACAATTATGATTATGGTTATTTTTGTTATCATTAATGTGTCATAGCAGTAGAAATATTTGGTCTAAACTAGTTCAAGAATTAGATGTAAAAAAATAGAAAATGAGTAGAATGACTTCAGATACCTTTTTTACGTTAGAAAATATATGAGAAAATTATGGACAAATTAGGCTTAAAATTAGGTAAAAGTCTAAAGAAAAACTGTTATTCTAACTTACTGTAATTTTCACTTTTTCCTTCCCAAACGTTTACCCTTTCTCCCAGTCCATTGCCTCCGCACGTTTCTCAGTTCTTGCCTGTCCAGAGGAAACAACTATCACCTTCCTCGGAGTTAATGTATTTGTCTGCTTCCAGCTTTATTACAAAAGCAAATTCATGAAAAGTTCTAATAGAAAATGCATATCCTACATCATATGGGAAGAGCCAAGGGGCTTTCTTTAGACTAACACTGATATTGAAAGAACAGTAGTAACACAGAACTGTAGAAAACTGTGGGTTTTTTGGTAAAGTAAAAAAGTTTTATATACCTCAATACTTTCAAATAAATCCACTTTCAATCTCTCATGTAAATGGCAAATAAAGGGTTATTAATATTTAATTGAGAAAATTAATTCCTTTTATGACATATTGCAGACATCAGACTTTATCACGATAAATCTGATTTCAAATATCTGAATTAATTTTATAATCTGCTTATAATTAAATGTATTCTTAAAACCAAAGTCATGCTAACACTTTTAGTGTTTACTATAAATATTATATGTTCAAAATCATAGTTTTTATACATTATGTATTCAGTGCTCTTATCACTCATGTTTAATTGCAAATTGTGATTGTGCTTCTTTTTACTGTCACTAAAATTCATTTTATTTGTTACAAATCAAATGTTTAGCCTGACAAAGAAAAATAATGCTTGACAAGAAATGTCACATCGATATGCCATTAAAAGAGACATTATGTAATTCAACCTTGATGAAGGGCTTTATGCAAAATTCATCACCTCCATTTCAGTTGAGCACTTGTATATTCATTTATCAGATAAGTACCACCTTGAGCTGTCTATTTTTTACAGCTGTGATCTCTGACCTAGTTTTTAAATGATGGCAATAGAAAATGCCTCCCAAATACTTGAAAACATTTTATTCTCAGTGACATTTTATAACCAGCTCACTATTTAACAGTTGTTAAGTAGACTGTGAGATAAAGGTATATAAGAAAATAAAAACGGTAGAATCTAGGGTCAGATTTGCATGAAGTTTAATCAAATTCAATCACAGCAGCACCACCTATAGGTGATTTTTTTCAGTGTGAACTCTAAATAATATTGCTTGTATTAACTTATATTTTGAATTAAAATCCGAATATTTTCCTTGTATTCAATTAATACATTATTTATCAAAGCAAGTCATAATTATCAAGTGCATTCCTTTTTTATGATAATGTCTACATAAATATTTGTCTTTATATATAACCTGCGGTTTTATATTCTGGGAGTATTCCGTGTCTATTTCTACTCACTGAATATTGTCAGCATGCACATTTCAATGTGTATATCAATACAGGATTTTTCATTTTCCTAAAATAATGTCATTGGCTCATTGCCCTGTATTTAAGGGATGAAGAAATTTTATTTCAGAACCAGAATTAGAGTTTTCTTATTTATAAAAATGTTATTTTTTTTCCTGTCTAAAATTACTATTATCTTTTGGGATTGTACATCTGTTGTATGAAGAAATATCCTGATTACAAAAGAAGGAAAGTAGAAAGTGAAATAATTATGTCTGTTAACACAGGGAACAGTCCCAGTGACCTTTATTTGTCACAACATAGTTATAATAAAATATGAGTCTTGGGCATCTTTCGTAGATGTCCAAATATAATATTATATAGTATAAAATATTATTAAATATTAAAGAAGATAATGTCAACTGTGTAAAAATATATACAGAGGGCCAGGTGCAGTGGCTCACGCCTGTGATCCCAGCTATTCGGGAGGTTGAGGCAGGAGAATCTCTTGAACCTGGGAGGCAGAGGTTGCGGTGCGTCGAGCTTGCACTATTGCACCCCAACCAGGGCAACAAGTGCAAAACTCTGTCTCAAGAAAAAATAAATATATATATATACACACACACACACATATGGAGATTTCTAGACATTTCATACCATAGGAAGTGAGACTAGCCCATTCTCAAGGGAGGACGTAAATATATAGCCAATAAATTTGAAGTTTTATAAAACTCCAAGATGACCTCTAATCATTATTAGGCTATAGAGTGGAGGTAGAACCCCTCAGACTTTTTCACACAATCTATAATATACTCAACAAATAGGCTTCATTTAGCAATCACAAGTTGATTTCATTGACCAACATATTTACACTCACAGAAATTTGAAAACAAAAAGTTATATCTTTTTGCACAGAAATTACCTGAAATAGAAACATTTTATTCTACGATTAGTAAATAAAAGGTCTATGATGGAATAAGCTCTTAACACTTTTGTATTTTAGCTAAGTATAATTGGGAAACAAATACAGACAACTGTTGTTTAGATCATTTATTCTTTTGCTAAGAAAAATAGAAGTCAATAAAATGGCTACAGAGCTATACAGTTCTCCTAAAATTGAGAATTGCTCATGAAAGTATTTGAAAAATTATTGAAAGTAATGACTAAATAAAAAAGCCTTGTTTAGTCTCAAGAGGCAAAAAATAACTCATAAGGTAATATGTTTTTCAGTTCTGCAAATGCAAGTTGCTACATTTGACACGATTTCTAAGTATTTTGTTCACATGTATTTATGAACACACCAGTCTCCGTTCTTTGAGGAACACTCATTATTAAAGTTTCATAACATTGGATAGTTTTCGGAAATACAGAAAACAAAATAACCCTCTGTAATGAACTGAATGGTGTCCCTCATAATTCATGTATTGAAGCTCTATTGCCCAGTGTGACTATATTTGGAAATTGGGCCTTTAATAATTCAGTTAAGGCTAAATGAGGTCATAAGGGTGTGGTCCTAATTCAAATAGGACCCATGTTTTTATAAGAAGAAGAGACACCAGAGGGCTTGCTTTGTCTCTCTTTGCCCCACATACAGAGATTAGGTCACGTGAGAACACAGCCAGAAGGTGGCCATCTACAGGCCAGAAAGGGAGACCTGGCCAATACTGATGGCACCTCGATCTTGGACTTCTAGCCTCCAGAATAGTGATCAATTCTATGACATTTTGATATGGTAGCACCAACACACAAACATACCCACCATACTCATTCTGTCCCCAGTGTATTACTATTTCAGAATTTTATTTGTAGAAGATGCAAACACATTTAAGTTAACAATACATTTCTCTTTATTGAAAACTTGGTGTTTGGTCCTGAGGCCCTTCTCTTGTATCTATTTTGTAAAAAAAAATGCCCATCATCCCATATGTGCAGTCCCATTTCTCTTCTCTGGCCATGTGTCTCAAAATATGCATGTGTATGTGTTATACCATTTGTATTTACATAGCCCTTGCTGCATATCACACCATTCCAGAACTTAGTGGCTTCTCACAACCCATTTTCATCACTTCAGAGTTTCTTTGAGTCAGGAATCCAAGCGCAGCTTAGCTGGGCTGTCTGCTTCACTGTATCTTTGTAGGTTACAATAAAGGTCTCCAGGTTCTCCCATCTCATTAGGAAGCTTAAGAGGGACAAGTTTGATTTCTAAGCTTACTAACCTAGATGTTGGCAAGACTCAGTTCCTTGAATATTGTTCAATTAACATTCAATTGAGGATGTTAGATCTTCATTGACTGTTGGCTGGAGCCTGCCCTCAGTTGCTTTCTGGGGGAGCCTATTTCTACCTTACAGTTTGGTTTATCAAAGTGTACAAACTGAGATGGCCATCGAAAAAGCATGCCAGCAGGATGAAACACCCGCTCTTTTATAATTTATCACAGAAGTTACATCTTATCACTTCTACAACATTTTAAGTACTAGATTCAGCCCACACAAAGAGTGGGGATGACATAAGGATGTGAACACCAGGAAAGCCGAGTTATGGAAAGCTGTAGCAGAAGCAAAAGTTATGTTGTATGACATTAAATGTATGTGTATATTGTCTTCAAAAAATATACACTGCTGTTTGAGCATATACAGTTTTAATCTTAACAAAAATATTGTTTTATAGATAGATAGATAGATAGATAGATAGATAGATAGATAGATAGATAGATATGGTGTTATTTGTTAGTTTCTATTTTAATGTGTGCATTTTTATATCTCTACATGTGCATTCCTATATCTGTATCTCTACTTCCCCAACATATAGCTCTCTTATTCTGTTTATCTCTGGGTATCTTGGCCTCAGTGCCTACCTCTGTCTCTGTCTCTCTCTCTCCACATACATACACATATGTGTTTATCTATCTATCATCTTTCTTTCATATATCTATCTCTATCATGTGTGTATACATCCTTGACCTATGTATATTTGTGTTTATGGGTGTGTATTTTGGGATTGATAACAACACAGTGTTGTTATCAATTTTTTAACTTCAATACACATTTTTATGATCAATCCATGTTGCTGTATATTTCTATTAATATTTAATTTCTGCCTATTATACAACATTACTGTAGTTACACTGTAGTGCTTTTAGTACAAAGAGCAATGAATTGCACATAATAGTATTCAGTAAATGTTTATTCATTGATAAGTGCAACTGGACATGGAATTGAAAGACAAGTCAGTTTAAAGAAATAGAGACATTAACGAAAAGATATTTCTAAACCGTCTCAAATTTAGGATTATTAGGTAGGGTTAAAGATTGGCAAATTTTACACCATAATTTATAACAAAAATTAAAAGTGTAATATCTCCACCTGGGTCATTGGAGATCACTTTCACAAGTTTGAATCTTACTTTAAGGAGACAAATTGACATCTTTTAATACATCTTCTTTTCTCTTTAGTTTTTGGGGAAAAACATGATATGGTAAGAGATTATGTCTTCAATTTAATCTTTCATTCAGGAAGGTGACATTAAAGGGTTTCACACTGTCTCCTAATTTATTCCTTAGGACTTATAAAATTGAATACTGCTTTTAAAAAAAAATGTCAGGCGCAGTGACTCATGCCTGTAATCACAGCACTCTGGGAGGCTGAGGCAGGAGGATCACTCAAGGTCAGGAGTTTGAGAAAAACCTGTTCAATGTGATGAAATCCCCTCTCTACTAAAAAACTATAAAAAATTAGGTGGGCATGGTGGTGCACATCTGTAGTTCCAGCTACTTGGGAGGCTGAGGCAGGAGAATCGCTTGAACCCAGAAGGCAGAGGTTACAGTGAGCCGAGATCACCCCAATGCACTCCAGCCTAGGCAACAGAACAAGACTCTCTCAAAAAATAAAAATAAAATTAAAATTAAAAAATTGATGAAATAAAAATATAAAAATAAATTAGTCATTTTTTTTTAGCTGAACATCTTCTCATAAAACAAGATTTTCTGCCATGATATGTTGGTCTAAATTATACAGTTTGTTTGACTCACAGAAACTATGTCAGAGACCAATATCCCATTATACTGACAAAAAGTTAAGTGTATGTTCCCATGTTCACTTTAAATTGGCATAGATCTTGGCAGTTACATGTACCTAGCCTAAACCTAAGTTGTGAACATTTATAAAATTGCTGAAAATACTATGAGTAATTTTAATTAGTGAGTTCTGAGAATGAAACTCTCTGTCACCTAAAAAACAAAACAAAACAAAAAAATACAGATCTAATGTGAGAGAGAAACCCATTTCTCCATTTCCATGTCCTATGTATATTGAATGGATTTTTCTTTCCTAAACAAGGCATTTTTCAATGTTCAATGTTTCTTAGTATTAAAGAGTCATGCTGAACTTTTTTTGAAATGAAGTCAATTTTTTCCAAGTGTTTAATCTTTGAGTAACTGGCAGTCTCTTTTGTCAAGTGAGTAAATATGTCTCAACCATTTTTGCTCTTAAAATTCAAATCCAAATTATTTTTGTATGAATACATTTCACCAAGCACCCTATATAATAAGCATGAACTGTCAATTCCCTATAATTTTGAGGCAATTTTCATATGTTACACCACTATTATGTTCTTGTAGGGTAATTGGTAATTATGCCTAAATTGGGGTGCTTAGAACTCTTACTTACTCTTGAGGAAAAATTATCCATAATTTTCCTCAATAATCCTTTTTTCTACTTAGATATTTTATAATTCATTTACATCATGTGCAGGACAGATTTGGCCTCTTTAATAGCATGCTCAGGACACAATAGGTTAAATTCTTCGTCGTATAAGATTAACTGAATACAATGAACAGCCACCAGTCTGGAAATGACTCTTCCTTCCTCTCAATCCCTAGATCTAAGTCAGAAAGATAATGTTAAATGTGTCTGACCAAAAGGCACACCAGAATATTAAATTCTTGTGCTATTCTTTTGCTTATATTAAATGTAAGAACTGGTGGCAGCAAATATTCTTTAGCCAAAGACCACTAGGAATAAATCTATAATTGAATAATTTGGGTTTCTTATTTTTTTCATATATAGGAAAAATTGTTTATATCATGAGGAACTGTGAAGGCTCTCAATAAAAGGAGGAAAAAAATAATTAATGTATTTTGGCCTGTATTGGATGATTTGGGGGCAATGTAAGAAAGTGTATTTCCCAGCTTTGCTTTGAATTCAATGTTGTTGGGAAGCAGGAATAATTCCGTGATTGAGTAACTTAACAAATCTTAGCCAGAAAGAAGAAAGGCCAGGTCAATCTAAAGCTATAACTGGGAAAGAAGTAAGAATCACTTGAAGTAGTCAAGGTAAGGAAATTCTTGGACATTTCTGTGGCTCAGACAATTATGACATCTTGTCTGTGCTCGCACATCATTATGGAGAGTTCTTTTTTCTTCCTGATCTAGCATGATTATGGAATGACCTCATCTGACGTTGATGTACTGTGAAACTGTGTTCAACAGGTGGACACCAAGGCCCCACTGCTGAGTGCCAGACCAGCTCATAGCATCACCATGATCCACCTGGCAGTACTAGACCAGCTCCTGGATTTCAAGGCTTCTCCTCTTTCTCAACCACCTATACTAGAAGTTGGAGATAAATGAAGAGAAAGTGCTCATTTTGTGAACCAATGTCCCCTTGACTCATTCTTTAATGGCCATCTTTACTGGCTTTCTGTCTGTCTACAATGCCCAGAAACTTGCTACCATTGGATCTTTTAATTCTTTTCATAATCATCAAAGTTTATAATTATAGTTATTATTAATGCTTTTGTTTAAAAATCTTAAAAATAGCTATGTTCATCATGCAACTGAGATAGCCCTAACTCTTAGTTCTTCATTACTCTTTCTTGTTAATAATATTATTTTTATTGGCAAATTAAAATGGCATATATTTATGATATAAAATGTGATGTTTTGATATATGTGTATGATATAGAGTGATTAAATCAAGCTAATTAACATATTTATGACCTCATTTTGCATCATTATTTCATGGTGAGACATTTGAAATTTACTCTCTTAGTTATTTCAAAATATACATTATATTATTATTGACTATAGTTACCCTGCTATGCAACAGACCTCAAAACCTATTACTTTCCTTCTTTGGAAACTTTTTATCCTTTAACCCACAACTCCCCAGTCCCTCCTTCCCCACCTCCCAGCCTCTAGTAAGCATCATTTTACTCTCTACTTCTATGAGTTCAACCTTTTTAGATTCTACATATAAGTGAGATCATGCAATATTTGTCTTTTTGTGCCTGCCCTATTTTAATGAGTGTAATGTTCTCCAGATCCCTGTAGTTGCAAATGACAGAATTTTCACCTATTTTAAGTCTAAATAGTATTTTGTTGTGTATATATACCATATTTTTTGCTATCCATTCATCTGTCAATGGACACTTAGGGAAAACCCGTATCTTGGCCATTGTGAATAATGCTGCAATGAACATGAAAGTGTAGATATCCCCTTCAACTCTCTTCCCTTTCATCATTACATCTATTAATCTCTAAAGAAAATGTCTTGTTTAGTTTTTATTTACCTGCTCTCTGGGCAGATGTCTCTCCAAAAATGATAAGTTCCATGAATTTATAAATCATCTTGATTGCATTCACTATCAATCCGACACATTCTAGACAATCATTAAATAATGGATGAATGAATCCAGTACTCTTCCCTCTGACACATTCTAGACAATCATTAAATACTGGATGAATGAATAAATATAGGAAGTGGATTTAATTATTAAGTTCTGTGTTCTCTAAAGTTCTCAGTATTATGGCTCTTCTGAAGAAGAAAAATTTCAAAATTAGGAAGAAATTTATTATCAAAGCGAATATAAAAAATGGTACCATCCCAATTAGAGTCTTCCAAAAGAACCTTGCATTTCCTGGGAAACGATGTACAGGAAGAGCAGGAAGAGGATCCTTGAAGTCATATCATGTGGGCATAATTTTGGTCACTATCTTAGAAACTCTTCTTTATCCTCAGGGCTATGCATTTAAAGCAATTAAAATTAATGATTTTTACACTTAACAGAATTAATTTTGTGGCATTCTTATGACTGTGGGCTGAAAGTTTTCACCTAGAGGCAATCACAAGCTCTCTTGAGATAATAATTTAGCTGATTGTGGATGATACAGTCTGATAAATTACATCTTATGTCAAACTTATCTGTCTAACCCTACTGCAGGTAGCACATGCTTGCATGTAAACGTAGATAACAAGACTGTAGGGCAGGTTCTTTCTTACATGCCAAGAGGAGTATACTGCCTAATCCCTCCTGGTGACAAGATTAGGCAGTCCATTAGGATCCTAGCACAAGATAAACTCAGACTGTTTCAGAGTGATGTCAGCAAGATATTGGAATAGATGGCAATCTACTCATATCCTTCTACAAGAAGAATTTTGCAACTACCCACAGACAAAAGTCTCTCTGCAGGAGTTTTGGTATTCAGTTAGAAAGTTGTGAAACATCAGTAGAGTCCTAGACCCAGGACGACTGTTTTGAGAGTGCAGACCATCACTCAGCTAACACAACCACAGATCTTTCTCTTGGGTTCTAACCAAGAAACAGCCACATTTTCCAAAGGGCTTTTGTACAGTGCTGTTTAGGCTTGAAACTTCAAACTAAACCATTTGTCAAGGGGTCTGGGAAGAATTGTACACACTGATTCCTCAGTGGTGAGGCTCCTCTGTCCACTAACCTAGGTCTCAGTAGTAGACCTGAAAGTTTTCCTGTGGCTTGGCTCCATCCCCCACCAACCAGGGACTCGGCTTAGAACTGCTCACACAAAGATCCCAGAGGGAAACACATCCATATTTTATAGTCTGGGAGTCTGAAATGCCATGAGGGGCTCACCAACATCCCACAGAAGACCCCTAGTGGCCCAATTTTAACTCCAGACTCTTCTGGTACAGTTGGAGACTTATCCAGCTTATGAAAAAACCTACTGGGAGACAACTGCCTATCTAAACTTACAAGCAGGGCTGGCCAGCCTCTGTTACACAAAAGATATTGTGGAGGCCCAGTATCAACTCTAGCTCCTCTAACTGAACTTGAGAAAATACCTTACCTGTGCAGGAACCTATGGGGAAACATGTTCCCCAAAGAGCCAATGAGACACAGGTGCCAGGCTTTGTACCATAGCAGATCCTGAGGGGTCCAGTCTTGACTGTAGGAAATTGTCTTGACTGTAGGAAAAACCCATTTTGCAGGGTTTTGCTGCCCATCTGGGTTACTGGGACAGGCTCTGGACATGTGTCACTGGACAACTTTCTCACATAGCTCGAGAACCATCCTAGAGTCTATCCCAAGTCCATTCAGGGAGGAAAGCCAGGCCAACTTTGAAGCTCTCAAAAGACATGCAGCAAATATGGGTTTAGATCATCCTCTAGTAGTGAGACAGTTTTAGAGGTCATGGGTACAGGGAACACAACACTCAGTCTACTTAGAATCTGAAGAAATCAAGAAGGTCAAGAACAAACAAAGCCAAACTGCAAGGACTGGAAAAGAATACCTGATACCACAATGTACAGAAATTGGTACATGTCTACAAGCATCAAGAACATTAAGGGAAATGGGTGCAGTGGCTCATGCCTGTAATCTCAGCAATTTGGGAGGCCAAAGTGGGAGGATCACTTAAACCCAGGAGTTTGAAACCAGCCTGACCAACATGATGAAAACCTGTCTCTACCAAGAGGAAAATACAAAAATTAGCCAGGTGTGGTTTTGAGAGTGTGTAGTCCCTGTTACTTAGGAGGCTGAGCTGAGAGGATCTCTTGAGCCCAGAAGGTGGGGGCTGTAGTGAGCCAACATTGCATCACTGCACTGCACTCCAGCCTGGGTGACGGAGTGAGACTCTGTCTCAAAAAAAAAAAAAAAAAAAAAAAAAAAAACCCATAAATAAAAGGACAAAATAAGGTACCAGAAACTGACCTTAAAGTGACAGAGATGTGTATATTTTCTTCAGACAAAAAATTCAAAATATCTGTTTTAAGAAAGCTCAATGAATTCTGAAAAACACAGAGAAACAATTCAGAAACTTATCATAGAGATGTAACAGACATGAAAATACAAAAAAAAAAAAAAAATTAAGAAATCCTGTAGCTGAAAATACAATAAATAAAATAAAAAATGCAACAGAAAACATCAATAGCAGAGTCAATCAAACAGAAGAAAAATAAGTGAGCTCAAAGTAGGCTATTTGAAAATACAGCACATTATATAAAAATACTGTCAAAGGAGTTAAAAATAAAAAGGAACAAAGAAGGCATATGGAATTTATGGGACAACATCAAACAGCAATAATTTGAGTTATTTGAGTTCAGGAGTGAGTTTAGAAAGACAAAGGATTAAAATGTTTATTCAAAGAAATAACAGAAAACTTTCCAAACCCGAAGGAATGTACAAATATGCAGGTGAAGGAAGGTCAAAAGTCACCTAGAAGATTCAACCCAAATAAGCCTAACAAAAACATATTACAATCTAACTCGAAGGTAAACAACAGAAAGAAAATCCTGATAATAGTCAAAGAAAATAAGCAAATAATATATAAGGGAGTTCCAATAAGCCTGGCAGCAGACTGCTCAGCAGTAACCTTGCAGGCCAAAAAGGAAGTGGGATGATATAATTAGAGTACTAAAGAAAAGAGAAAACAAAACAAAACTGCCAATGAAGGATATAGTACCCAACTAAGTTATCTATTAGAAAGGAAGGAGACAGAAAGACTTTTCTAGACAAACATAAGTTGAAAGAATTCATCATTACCAGATCTATCTTACAAGAAATGCTATTGGAATTTCTTCAAACTGAAAGAAAAAGATGCTAAAATGTAAAAAGAAACCATCTGGAAGTACAAAACTCACTGATAAAAAATAATTACACAGAAAAACTTTACTTGTTTTAATACTCTAACACTATAATAATGGTGTATAAACTACCTATATATCTTTAGCATGAAGATGAAAACACAAAAATATTATATAATGATAAAGGGGCAAGATGCTAAAATAATTTTAAAGATATATGTACCCAATATCAGAGCAGCTAAATACATAAAGCAAATATTGATAGATCTAAAGGAAGAGGTAGAATGCAATTCAATGATAGTAGGGGAACTGTAATATTCTCCTTTTGTCAATCAGCAAATCATCCCGACAGAAAATGAAAAAAGAAACATAAGAATTAAACTGCACTCGAGACCAAACGGACCTAACTGACATTTATAGAATATTCCATTCAACATCTGTGGAATACATATTCTTTTTGACAACATGTGAAACGTTCCCCAGGATAAACCATATATTAGGCCACAAAACAAATCTTTAAAAAAATTAATTAAAATTTTACCTAGTATCTTTTCTGACTAAAATGAAACAAAAATAGAAATCAATAACAAAAAGATTATTGGAAATCGAATAAACACATGAAAATTAAAGTGCTTCTGAACGATCAGTGGATCGAGGAAGAACATAAGAAATCAAAAAAATTATTTAGATAAGTGTAAATAGAAACACAATATACCAACATCTATGATATACAGCAAAAGTCTTTCCAAGAAACTTATAGCTATGAATGATAAAGTAAATAATAAACCGAATGATAAAGCATTTACTTTAGCAAAAAGTAAATGGAGCTCAGATACCTAATATCAACATAACAAAAATCAGTAACATTCCTACACACTGGTAGCAAACTATCTAAAAAGGAAAACAGAAAGCAATTCCATTCTCAATAGCTAACAACAAAAAAAAAAGGACTCAGAAAGAATTTTAACCAAGAAGAGGTAAATATATCTACAATAAAAATTTCAAAATATCTATGAAAAAAATTGAGGACACAAAAACATATTCCATATTCAAGGATTTGAATAATTAATATTGTTAAAATGTCCATGCTTCTCAGTAAGATCTCAATACAATGTATAGATTAAATGCAATCTCTATCAAAATACCAATAACATTCTTCAGAGAAGTTTCCTTTTTCTAAAACCCTAAAGTTTTGTTAGAACCACACACAAGATGCCAAATAGCCAAAGTACTCTTGAGCAAAAAGAACAAACCTGAAGGCATCACACACTATATATAAAAATATAACACAAAGCAATATAATAAAAGAATCAAAACAACCTGGTGCTGGTATAAAAACAGACATACACTTCAGTGGAAAGAATAGAGAATTCAGAAATAAATCCACAGATTTACAGCCAACTGATCTTTGACCAAGTCACCAAGAACACACACTGGGGAAAGGATAGTCTCTTCAATAAATGGTGCTGGGCAAACTAGATATCTATTTGCAGAAGAATGAAACTGGACTCCTATCTTTCACCATATGCAGAACTCAACTCAGAGTGAATTCAACACTTAAATGTAAGACTTGAAACCATAAAACTACTACAAGAAAACAGGAGAAATGCTTTACCACACTGGTCTGGGCAATAATGTTTGAAGTAAGACCTCAAAAAACACAGGCAACAAAAGACAAAGAAAGTAGACAAATGGAATTTCATCAAACTAAAACTTCTACACAGCAAAGAAAATAATCAAAAGTGAAGAGACAACCTACTGAATGAAAAAAAAAACCTTTGCAAATTATGACCTGACAAGGGGTTAATATCCAAATTAGCTAGGAACCCAAACAACTCAATAGCAAAAGCAACACAATTCAATTTAAACGTGGACAAAATATCTGAATAGATATTGAGATTCTCAGAAGAAGACATACATATGGCCAATCAGAATATGAAGAAAATGAACATCACTAATCGTCAAGAGACATGCAAATCAAAACCTCATTGAGATATCATCTCACCCTAGTTAAAATCATTATTATCAAAAACAGCAAATGCTGGTAAAGATGTAAAAAAGGAAGAAAATTACTCATTGTTCGTAGGAATGGAAATTAATATAGTGATTATTCCCATAGGAATATGGAAAACATTATAGAAGTTTCTCAAAATGATTAAAAATAGAATTGCCATATGATACAGCAATTCCGCCACTTGGTATATATCCAAATAAATGGAATCAGTATGTCAAAGAAATACTTGCATATCTGTGTTAACTGCAGCACTACTCACAATTGTCCAAATATGCAATTAACCTAAGTACCTATCTATAAATGAGTAAATGAAGAGAAAATGTGGTATATTTATATAAAGGAATATTATTCAGTCACAAAAAAGATTAAAATCTTGTCATTTGCAGTAACGTGAATGAGCCTGGAGGTCATTTTTAAGTGGAATGTGCCAGGCACAGAAAGACAAATACTATATGAGCTCACTTATATGTGGAATCTAAAAAAAGATCTTAAAGGAGTAAAGAGTTGATAGTTGTTAACAGAGACTAGATAAGGTTAAGGGAAAAGGGGAAATGGGAGGGGTTATTTTAAGGCAACAAAGTTACAGTCTGATAGGGGAACTAAGCCCTATTGTTCCAATATACATTACGGTGACTATAGTTAACAGTAATGTATTGTACATTGCAAAATAACTAGAAGACAGAATTCTGAATGCTTTCTCCACAAATAAATGATAAATATCTGAGGTGATGGATATGCTAATTATCCTAATTTGATTACATTGTAAACATGTATGAAAACATCACCCTGTACCCCACAAATATGTATGATTATTACATGTTAATTAAGAACAAATGGAAAAAATAGAAACCTCAGGCTGTTTCTATAGGCACAACCTGTCATATAGAAGAAAGGCAAAACAAATTAATATTTGTTTGATTATTTAGCTGGAGAGTTGGCCATTGTCATGGCATTGTAAATTAAGTACAGCCATATGGTTAGCATATTTTATTTAAGTGCTACCATTAAGATCTAATCTCATCCATACTCTACAGATCCATTAAAGGTCATGTTGCAACAGAGTCCTGTTGAGGACTGATTCTTCATGGTCCTTCTGCATATTCTATATCAGTGTTTATTTTGAACTATTTTCTTAATATTATATATATAACAAGCAGCTTTGGAAGATACAAATTGGGCCTTTCTCTGGGGCAGAGGGCAGAATTAGCTCCTGCCCAGGATGATAAAGTTCATGTCTTCCTCTGGGATAATGGTTGGAAAGTTTTGCTAGTAGCTGTTTTAAAAGATTTGCATTTCCAAAGCTCAACATTCCTTACATATATACACACATATGTAATCACTTTATATGTAGCATCGACTTGTGTCTCCCTTCACACCATTTCAATGGGATTTGGAGAGGTCAGCTTACGTACTTGGCTGTGCCATGAGTACAAAAGCTACCCTTTGTCTCAAACTCAGGACATTTGTGTCTTCTGTCATCACTTATGAAACTTTGGCAGGCTAATTTGATAGCTTTCAAGTAGAGTAAAGTGTCAGACCTTCCACAATTCTCAATAGGCATTCCCATGTGACTATGTAGAAATGACTATAGTCATTTCTAAAAGTTTGTCATATGGTATAGAAAAAAATATATATTAAATGCAGAGTCAGAGATAGTGTGTTAGCTCCGCCTTGGCCATGCTGCCTTCTGTGTATGGACATATTTTTATATCTATAAAATGAGCAAGTATGGTCACTCATATTGCTTCATCACACATAAGATCAGTTGATAATCCACACAATTCCATACAATTTTAGCTATAACTCCATCCTTTTTTCCCATTCCAGTAGATAGATGTAGGTAATTAAGTGAAAATATTGATTTATATTTGTATAGTTTATTTTTTATTTATTTATTTATTTATTTTGAGACGAAGTCTCGCTCTGCCGCCCAGACTGGAGTGCAGTGGCCGGATCTCAGCTCACTGCAAGCTCCGCCTCCTGGGTTTACGCCATTCTCCTGCCTCAGCCTCCCGAGTAGCTGGGACTACAGGCACCCGCCACCTCGCCCGGCTAGTTTTTTGTATTTTTTAGTAGAGACAGGGTTTCACCGTGTTAGCCAGGATGGTCTCGATCTCCTGACCTCGTGATCCGCCCGTCTCGGCCTCCCAAAGTGCTGGGATTACAGGCTTGAGCCACCGCGCCCGGCCGATATATTTGTATAGTTTAAAGAAAAGTAAATTAATCAAATGCCAAGTATTTCTAGGTATGGATGACTTGTAACTGACCTTATAACTAGTTATGACACATCATACTGTAGTTTCCTTGAAATTATGTGGATGTGACAGTTTCCAAGGTTTCTTCCAAGGCTGTAATTTCTCCGAGTACTGGCTCGGAGTAGGAATGCAATCACGTATTTCCATGTTATCCAGACAAATGTATCTCTCCTCATACTTGCTACCAGAAAGTGACTTCATCACTGGGGCAGATCTCTCTTACTTTGTAGCTCATATCAAACACCTTATGTAAGTCACCACATTTTTCTCCTATGAAATATATGTGAAAGAGTCACATAACTAGCCTGATTAATATCTCACATTTTTCTATACATACTAATTTCTAAAAGGCATACCAAACATATTCCCCCACTGAGTTACCTCAATAGTTACTCATGTAATCCAGAGCTCCTTTTCTGTGACTATGAACTAAAGATTCAATTTTTATGTTGGTCTTTAGATGAGTGATAGTGTTAAAATCCAGCAGGCAGTACATGAAGAAGTTGGGCAGTACATGAAAAAGTCAGCTAAACATTATTTCTTTTGGAATAATAGAGTTATAGGAAGAAAGAAAGTTACTAAAAGCTAAGGTTAAAAAAAAATAAAAGTCAGTGCAGTCTGCAGGCCTGGAATGGTGGCTCATGCCTGTAATCTCACCACTTTGTGAAGCCAGGATGGGTGGATCATTTCAGGCCAGGAGTTCGAGACCAGCCTGGCTAAAATGATGAAATCCTGTTTCCACCAAAAATATATAAATTAACCAGGCATCATGGCGAGCGCCTGCAGTCCCAGCTACTGAGGAGGCTGAGGCAGGAGAATCGCTTGAGCCTGGGAGGCAGAGGTTGCAGTGAGCAGAGATTGCACCACTGCACTCCAGCCTGGGCAACAGAGAGACTCTGTCTCAAAAAAAAAATAATAATAATAATCTGAGATCTGAGTCTGACATTCGTCCCTGGTGTGCTAGGCTCTTTGAAGTTCCCCAATATTAAGTAGAATTCTTTGTATCATTCATATGCTTGCTTATGTCTCAGGCCAGGTTGCTAGGATCCTTTTCTTCAATTGGGTTTCAGAGGGAAATGTTAGCTAGTATGAGTAGACTACCGGTTATTGAGTGCTTTCTAACAGTATTTAATAGCAACCTGGCCCTCTTAGCAGGTACTCAAGCTTTTTCAAAAATATGAGCTGAACTACTGCTCAGAACATTTTCTCTTTTATTTTGTTGATTATACTGTATTCCTGTTGTTTGGATGATGAATTAAGCTGGCAAAAGACAGACTTTTCAGAAAAGAAGAGTCTTGTCTTCAATTTTATACTGTAATTTCTTGTCTAAAGCAACAGATTTTGTTCCATTTTCATTTCATCATCCACCTATGATGACACAGGGGTCCTATGATGACACAGAAAAAGAACATTTCCTTTTCTGCAATGAAATGAACTTTAATATCTTATCAATTAAGGTTCTTTTTGTTTTCCAAGGGGACATAGATAACTTATTAAATATTTCTGCACTATCTTTTACCAAGAAAAAAACGTAGTTACAAGGATATGAATAATAAAACAATACAAAAACACTAAGAAATAATGAAGAAAGATGAAACACTCGGAATCCATGAATGGGAAAGGAAATGGTGCCAACTGCAGCTTCTCTACAAATTATGTTTTATGAAGTGCTACACATAGAGATAGGCCAACGTTTGCTCTTACATTTTTTTAGCAGTCACTAGGTGGGAGCTAACACAGTGAATAGTAGATTTTACAGAATCCATGAGGTAAAGTGAAAACTCACAGAAAGCCTAATTGTTTCTGATGTGAGAAAAAGCAGAAATGCTTCCTAAATGTTCTCACGGATAATTAATATATATGTATACACACACACACATATATATACACATATACATACATATACATACATATATAAAATATACATATATATATAATGTAACACATGCACAATGTACTTGTAATATAGTTTAGTATTAAAACATAATGGAGGCCCTAAAAGCCTGAGGTCAACTTTTATTTCTAGCAGTTAATTTAAAAAGAAGTATTCTGAAGATAATGGTTATAAATCTAATAATTTAAGACCAGAGAGAAAGAAGGGGAATTGAGTCCATATTTATGGGTAAAAGGAAGTTTTGTGACAGTCTACTTGAAACTTCATAATTATTTCCCATAAGTAGAGGTTTTAAATGTGTTTGATCATCATTCTTTTATAATCTACACTTAGGGTGATAGATTTGCCCCAGTTTTTTGAGGTTAGCACTGAAAGGCTTACATCTGTGGAAATTTCTTAGACTTGTGCCACCTGGGATGGTTGGTCACAGTGACCAGTACCAACCTGTGTTATTTGCCTGAAACATTTTTCTGGACTTTTATTTTTATTATGGACCATCAAACTAGCAGTTTGTAGGTATTCATTAAAGGCTCAGTCATGATAATGTATACCCATACCACTTGCATTTTCACAGATTTTAGCTTACAAATCTGTTGAGCACTTATTTTATTCCTGTATGTATAAATCTGACTCTATCTCTGACTGTGTTCAAGGTTCACATTGTAACTTTTAGAATGCAAGAAAGTGTTTTGCACGGAAAAATTGTTCCACAAGGGCTTGATATTAAGAAATTAAATTCATTAATTTATGCTAGAGTGTATTTTTTTGAAATATATTAAGAATTATTCTGATTAAGCATTTTTAGAAGAGTTGTCTGAAGCCAGTTGTATAACCTATGACTGCGTAGTGCCCTGGCATTGCAGGCCATTTTTCCTTTTACACTCACAGGAGGCCATCTATCGATGAGTGCTGTAATTTCATCTTGTGAGAGAAACATGCAGATGTAGGATAAGCTAATAATTCATAAACAGCTATTATATAGTAATTATGTGGGATTAATACCACCACTAGACAATGTATACTACATAAGACATGAGAGTGAGGAATTGCACTTTTAAAAATGGCTATTCAGCCAGGCATGGTGTCACAGACCTGTAATCCCAGCACTTTGGGAGGCTGAAGTGGGCAGATCACTTGAGGTTAGGAGTCTGACACAGGGGTCCTATGATGACACAGAAAAAGAACATTTCCTTTTCTGCAATGAAATGAACTTTAATATCTTATCAATTAAGGTTCTTTTTGTTTTCCAAGGGGACATAGATAACTTATTAAATATTTCTGCACTATCTTTTACCAAGAAAAAAACGTAGTTACAAGGATATGAATAATAAAACAATACAAAAACACTAAGAAATAATGAAGAAAGATGAAACACTCGGAATCCATGAATGGGAAAGGAAATGGTGCCAACTGCAGCTTCTCTACAAATTATGTTTTATGAAGTGTTACACATAGAGATAGGCCAACATGGTGAAATCTCGTTTCCTCCAAAAATACAAAAATTAGCTGTGTGTGGTGGTGTGAACCTGTAATTCCAGCTACTCTGGAGGTTGAGACAGGAGAATTGCTTGAACATGGAAGACGGAGGTTGCAATGAGTCAATACCGTACCACTATATTCCAGTCTTGGTGACAGAGTGAGACTCTGTCTAAAATTAATTAATTCATTAATTAACTAACTATTCTCACCAAAACAAAACAAACAACACAAAAATAAGATGATAAGTGCTGGTGAGGATGTGAAGAAATTGGAACCCTTTTGTACTGTTGATGGCAATGTAGAATGGTGCAGCTACCATGAAAAATATTTAAAAGATTCCTCAACAAATAAAAATCAGACTTACCATGTGATTTAGCAATCCCGTTTCTGGGCATATAGCAGCAGAAATTGAAATCAAGTTTTCAAAGAAATATCTGAAGCTTCTTTTTATTATAGCATTATTCACAATAGTCAAGATATGATAACAACTCAAATGTTCACCTACAGATGAATTAGTTAAATAAAAAGTTGGTTTATACATTCAATGGAATATGATTTAGCCTTAAGAAAGAAAGTTCTACAACTTTCAACAGCATGGATGAACCTGGGGGACACTGTGCTAAGTGAAGTAAGCCAGTTACAGAAGGACAAATGCTGCATGATTCCACTTATAGGAGGTGTCTCAAACAGTCAGACTCATAGACTAGAGATTGACAGTTGTTAGCAGGTGGGAGGAGGGGTAATACAAAATCATTGCTTAATGGTTATAAAGTTTCAGTTATGCAAGATGAATAATCCCAGAGATCTGCTGCACAGCATAATACCAATAGTTAGCGATATGGTATTGTGCATTTTAAAATAGGGACCACGGCTTGCATATAGTTTGTATTCACCAAAACTCATGATCAAATTTGATCCCCAATGTGGTAGTGTTGGGAGGGAGAGCCTAGTAGCAGTTGTTAGATCAATGCCCTCCTGAGAAGATGAGTGAGTTCTTACTCTCTTAGAAATGGATTAGTTCGTGCCAGTGCAGATTGTTAAAAAGAGCCTGGCTTTCTTGTAGTCCCTCTCTTGCTTCTTCTTCTGCCATGTAATCTCTTTGTACATACCCAACCCCTTTCCACTTTCTGCTATGAGTGGAAGCAGCTTGAGGCCCTCTTCAGATGCAGCTGTCTAATGTTGAACTTTCCATCCACCAGAATCATTAGCTAAATAATCCTCTCTTCTTTATAAATCACTAAGTATCAGGTATTCTGTTATAGCAACACAAAATGGACTAAGACAATACATTAAGAGGATGTGTGTCATATTAAATTTTCTTACCACAAAACAAACAAATAACACCCATACAAAAAACATAAGGACATTTTTGGAGGTGATGGTTATGTTTAGCCATTAGGTTGTAATGATGGTAGCACCGGTGAATGCGATTATGTTGAAGCTCATAGAAATGTAAACATTAAATATATGGAATTTGTTTATGTATCAATCATACCTCAAATTTTAAAAAAGAAAATTAAAAAATAAATAGAAAAGGCACTTACTTCTAGAAATAAAGATACGATGTCTTGTGAAGATTAGATATAAGATAATTTATTTGAACAATAGCACTATGTAATTTTTTATTTTTCAAACTGGAAAACAGCACCTAAAAATATGGACATTCCCTATATTTGCTATATTACACAGTCAAATAAAAAAATGACTCATTCTTATGACCTCATAAGCCCGGTAATTTAAAATAAATATAATAAATAAGAGAAATCCAAGTCAAAGTCATGGTGACATACCACTTAACACAGAGAGTGGCTGTAGTGAAACATATAGACAATGAGAATGGCAAAAAGTATGTGGATAAATTGGAATTCTCATACATTGCTGGTGGGAAAATAAAATTGTAAACCAATTTTGAAAGACATGCTGGGATTCCTCAAAAACTAAGTATGGAATTCCTAATTATATACCCAAAAGTAGTGAAAACATATGTTCACACAAAAACTTGCACATGAATGAGTATAGCAGTATTATTCATAATAACCCAAAGTGGAAACAGTTAAATATTTCTCACATGGTGAATAAAAACATAAAATATGTTATATGCAGTAACAGGATATTCAGTCATGACTAGGAACAAAATACTGATACATTCTAAAACACGGAAGAGCCTGGAAACATTATTCTAAATGAAAGAAATCAGTCCCAAAAGATCACATGTTGTTTGATTCCTGTTATATGAAATGCCCAGAATGGACAAATCTAGAGAGACAGAAAACAAATTACTAAGGATAGTGGGTAGAAAGAATAGGAAGTTATTGCTAATGGGTACATGATTTCTTTTTGGATTGATGAAAATGATCTAAAATTGATTATAGAGATGGTCACATGACTCTATGTCACTGAGATAAATACTTTAAAGGATGAATTACAATTTTGTGATTTATATTTCAATAAATCTTTAAATAAATAAATTTTGTTTTGCAATTGGCTAAGGAGGTTAAATCTGCTAGAACTGAGTGATTCATTGATAACAGATATTGAAAGATGAAGTCTAAGGTTACTTTCATCTCTCTGGTAAGTGGGTGAATGAAGGGATAATCCACAAAGACAGAAAATATAGGGAGGAAAAGTCAAGCTAAACTGTCGGGTGTAATTTTTCAAGGTCTTCAGTAATCACTAATGTCCTACAATAATTACCTTTACATAAGTTTTTTGTTTATTTTCTGGTAGCCAAAGTTTTGCTTTGATTTCCAATTTACAAGCCCTAGTATAACCTGTATGAAAATATAGCTATTTAATATTATATTTGTGTTATTGTTAGAATTCATCACAAGCTGTACCACTGTCCTTTAGAATGTGTTTGATAAGCAGAATTTTGAAAATATCATATTTTAAAAATAGACCACAGTCAAATCTTTTAGCAATTTAATGCGTGATTTCTGATAGACACAACAGTGAAATATGTCATTCAACCTTTAAAAAGCTGAAGCTGAAAGTTTAATGAAGACATAGTTAGACTCATATTTCTTTACAAGTGCCCTGACATTATAGCCTTTCTGTTTCAACATTTAATTCAGTGTTGCTGCTTGAAATCTTGCTAAAATCACCTTCAATTGTTTGTCCTCTTCCTCCCCTTCAGATGAATATAGAAACAGCAGCTATGAGCTTTCTCTTGAGATTTCTCATGAAAAGGATCTAGAGATGAAAAAGACTCTTGTTGTTTCATAATTCTTTTTTTTCTTTTTTTAGAAAAGTTTTATAATTTTTAAAGTACAACTTTCAGTGTATTTCTGTGATAGACCAATGAAACTGATCATTTTTTTCCTTCCCCTTGGTGTTTAAGTCTTTTCCAATGACATATGGAAGGTGAGTTAAATTGTCTTTAAAGACATTTAACTTTAATATATCAGGATTTACTTCAAAGAAAGGTATTATATTAATTGAAGTAAATTTCTAGGGAGAAGAAAAATAATGGAGGCACTAGATAATTTTTAAATATAATTTCACAAATTAAGAAGGTTATTCAGACATTAGCGGATAATTAACTTAGAATGTACCACTTACACGGAATAATTTTCTCCTCACAAACCACTGAAGTGCTGTTAGGAGTATATGCAGTAAGCAGAACAGGTACAAAAGGGAGTATATGCAGTAAGCAGAACAGGTACAAAAAAGCGGCTGAAGACAAATGAGGAGAGAATGTATTTATTTTAAGTAAGTGAACTTGTTGCTTGACTTATGTTATTGGATCAATGGCTAGTTTTTCTAATATAAATAAATCCAGAATATTCCACATTTGTTTTTCTCTAGACAATGTGATGTAGACTGAAAACATTATCAAGCTACATTCCAAGTAGAAAGAAAAAAATTCAGAAAATAAGATGGCAGTCTTCCCATTTATAGCCATTGTGATTAACCACAGAAATCTGCTATTAACCACAGGGAAAAAAAATGCATTTTTTGTGTATTTGAGGCAGTTGTGCAACAGTAAGTGTGGTCTATAATTGATCTAGCTACTGTAAGTAGTATAAGCTAGGTGGTTAATTTTCATAGGTGTTGAAATCAATTTAACCTTTTTTTTTTTTTTTTTTTTGAGACATACAAAATGATACTCACTCTTTTTGCCCAGGCTGGATTACAATGGCATGATCTCGGCTCACGGCAACCTCCGTCTCCCGGGTTCAAGCGATTCTCCTGCCTCAGCCTCCCAAGTAACTGGGATCACAAGCACCTGCAACCACTCCCAGCCATTTTGTTTTTGTATTTTTAGTAGAGACGGGGTTTCATCATGTTGGCCAGGATGGTTTCCATCTCTTGACCTCATGATCCACCCACCTCGGCCTCCCAAAGTGCTGGGATTACAGGCATGAGCCACTGTGTCCGGCCAAATTATCTTGATTTGATTTTTTTTTTTTTTTTTTTGAGACAGAGTCTTGCTCTGTCACCTAGGCTGCAGTGCAGTGGCAGTCTCGTCTCACTGCAAACTCCACCTCCCTGAGATTCAAGTGATTCTCCTACCTCAGTCTCCTGAGTAGCTGGGACTACAGGCTGCACCACCACGCCTGGCTAATATTTGTATTTTTAGTAGAGATGGGGTTCACCATGTTGGCCATGTTGGTCTCGAACTCCTGATCGCAGGTGATTCGCCTGCCTCGGCCTCCCAAAGTGCTGGGATTACAGGCCTGGGTCACCGTGCCTGGCCCCTTAGTTTGAATTTGATAGTTATGTGATCTAGCAGATTCGTCTATTATGGTTAGTACTTTTTGTGCTATAATTTATTTAAATCTACTAGTGCAATATTTATATAACGTTGTTCCTGTGTATTTTGGGGGAATTGATTCCAGGGCCCCTTGCACACACCAAAATCCGTGGACGCTCAGAGTATTTTATATAAAGTGATGTGGTATTTTTATATAACCTATATGCATCCTTCCATATACTTTAAATTATTTGTAAATTACCCATAATACCTAAAACAATGTAAGTGTTGCATAGGTTGTTGTTTTACTGTATTGCTCAGGGAATAATGACATGAAAAAATCTGTTTTTTTTTTCAACTATTTTCAATCTGTGGTTGATTGAACCCATGAATGTGGAACTCACAGACACAGAGGACCAGCTGTATTTTAGTAGGATAATTGTAATGTTATTGTATATAAAGCAAATTGAGGAATATCACATAGATTTGCACTTCCATTTGTTCAATGTTTAAGTTCTGTGATAGAAAAAGATATTCCTAAAACTATCAAATTATAATGAAATTTACTATATTCTCTTTTCATTTTGAGAGACAAAATGGAAATCTTCAAAAGGACTTGAAAAGAGCACTTGATCGGGGAAATGAAAGTTTCAGTTAATATGTTTCTAACAATCTCTCTAAACATATTACCTTTGCTTCAAGATGAGATAAATAGTGTCTACGTCCTCTATACACAGATTTTGTCTCTTTTCTCATTAGATCTGTCCTAATACATGATGAAAATAAAGAATATACTTCTATAACCATAGATCAAAGGGTTAGAGAAAATATGCCATTCATTTATTTACTTATCCATATATTTATTAAACTGCTTAAAAATAATTAATGGGTATGTGGTATGTCTGAGTCATACTTCTTAATGCTAAGAATATAAAAGTCGAATACTTATAGAAGTAGACAGTGAGGGGCAAAAAGAAATAAGACAAATTATGATATTCCAGAGAGATAATACAAAATTAAATGTATGAAGAAAAGAAAATGAAAGTAAAGAGAAGGTTAAGAACTTCTGCTTGAGGAAATCACGAAAAACTTAATAGTAGAAGTCAAGGTTCATCTGACAAAATCTTGTTGAATGAACAGGAGTTAGGTAAACACAGAAAGAAGATGAAGGTACTAGGGCAGAAGAGTTGTATGCACAAAATTACATAAGTATCATGGTTTTAATGAATTCAGGAAATAGTGATAATATTTAGGCAGCAGGATTGTACATTCTAAGACAATAGAACTGTATGGAGTAAGAAAGCAAATTATAAAGAGTTTAGATATTATTCTGTGAGCAAGAGAAAGCTAAGATTTTTTTTTTCTTAGTAGAATAGGGACTTGATCAGATTTAGTTTTAAGAGGAACAACAGAGAAAAATGCAGTTGAGGGACATGACTATTCTGAATATTCCATATTATCTTTAGATGTATTTAGGCATTGATAATATGACATTATTTTAAAATCAAATTATATTATGTGTATTTATTGTATTACCAAAAGAATATTTTAGATTAACCTTTATAGAAGCTTCATCATATTCAAAACTTCAGCCAAAACGTTATTTATCATATAGTCCCTCTTTAAGATTTTATTTTCTTTTTACTAATGACAAAATATTGGTTCTCCATAATCATCCAATGACCCTCAGGGTTATACAAACTTCAAATTATAGAGGTATCTTTCTTCAAATAAGGCATTTTATTAAATTTTTTAACAACATACCTAATTGCGAGGGAATTTTTCCACATACAATACTCAATATTCTCGCTTTTTTTTTTTTTTTTTTTTTTTTTTTTTTTTTTTTTTTTGAGATGGAGTCTCTCTCTTGTTGCCTAGGCTGAAGCACAATGGCTCAGTCTCAGCTCACTAAAACTTCTGCTCCCCAGGTTCAAGCGATTCTTCTGCCTCAGCTTCCTGAGTCACTGGGATTATAGGGGTGTGCCACCACGCCTCGTTATTTTTTTGTACTTTTTTTTTCTTTTTCTTTTTCTTTTTATTATTATACTTTAAGTTCTAGGGTACATGTGCATAACGTGCAGGTTTGTTACATATGTATACTTGTGCCATGTTGGTGTGCTGCACCCATCAACTCGTCAGCACCCATCAATTTGTCATTTATATCAGGTATAACTCCCAATGCAATCCCGCTCCCCTCCCCACCCCCCATGATAGGCCCTGGTGTGTGATGTTCCCCTTCCCAAGTCCAACTGATCTCATTGTTCAGTTCCCACCTATGAGTGAGAACATGCGGTGTTTGGTTTTCTGTTCTTGTGATAGTTTGCTAAGAATGATGGTTTCCAGCTGCATCCATGTCCATACACAGGATGCAAACTCATCCTTTTTTATGGCTGCATAGTATTCCATGGTGTATATGTGCCACATTTTCTTAATCCAGTCTGTCACAGATGGACATTTGGGTTGATTCCAAGTCTTTGCTATTGTGAATAGTGCCGCAATAAACATACATGTACATGTGTCTTTATAGCAGCATGATTTATAATCCTCTGGGTATATACCCAGTAGTGGGATGGCTGGGTCATATGGTACATCTAGTTCTAGATCCTTGAGGAATTGCCATACTGTTTTCCACAATGGTTGAACTAGTTTACAATCCCACTAACAGTGTAAAAGTGTTCCTATTTCTCCACATCCTCTCTAGCACCTGTTGTTTCCTGACTTTTTAATGATTGCCATTCTAACTGGTATGAGATGATATCTCATTGTGGTTTTGATTTGCATCTCTCTGATGGCGAGAGATGATGAGCATTTTTTCATGTGTCTGTTGGCTGTATGAATGTCTTCTTTTGAGAAATGTCTGTTCATATCCTTTGCCCACTTTTTGAAGGGGTTGTTTGTTTTTTTCTTGTAAATTTGTTTGAGTTCTTTGTAGGTTCTGGATATCAGCCCTTTGTCAGATGAGTAGATTGCAAAAATTTTCTCCCATTCTGTAGGTTGCCTGTTCACTCTGATGGTAGTTTCTTTTGCTGTGCAGAAGCTCTTTAGTTTAATTAGATCCCATTTGACAATTTTGGCTTTTGCTGCCATTGCTTTTGGTGTTTTAGACATGAAGTCCTTGCCCATGCCTACGTCCTGAATGGTACTACCTAGGTTTTCTTCTAGGGTTTTTATGGTATTATGTCTAACATTTAAGTCTCTAATCCATCGTGAATTAAGTTTCATGTAAGGAGTAAGGAAAAGATCCAGTTTCAGCTTTCAACTTATGGCTAGCCAATTTTCCCAGCATCATTTATTAAATAGGGAATCTTTTCCCCATTTCTTGTTTCTCTCAGGTTTATCGAAGATCAGATGGCTGTAGATGTGTGGTATTATTTCTGAGGACTCTGTTCTGTTCCATTGGTCTATATCTCTGTTTTGGTACCAGTACCATGCTGTTTTGGTTACTGTAGGCTTGTAGTATAGTTTGAAGTCAGGTAGCATGATGCCTCCAGCTTTGTCCTTTTGACTTAGGATTGTCTTGGCGATGCGGGCTCTTTTTTGGTTCCATATGAACATTAAAGCAATTTTTTCCAATTCTGTGAAGAAAGAAACTCATTGGTAATTTGATGGGGATGGCTTTGAATCTATAAATAACCTTGGGCAGTATGGCCATTTTCAAGATATTGATTCTTCCTATCCATGAGCATGGTATGTTCTTCCATTTGTTTGTGTCCTCTTTTATTTCACTGAGCAGTGTTTTCTAGTTCTTGAAGAGGTCCTTCACGTCCCTTGTAAGTTGGATTCCTAGGTATTTTATTCTCTTCGAAGAAATTGTGAATGGAAGTTCATTCATGATTTGGCTCTCTGTTTGTCTGTTGCTAGTGTATAAGAATGCTTGTGATTTTTGCACATTAACTTTGTATCCTGAGACTTTGCTGAAGGTGCTTATCAGCTTAAGGAGATTTGGGGCAGAGACGATGGGGTTTTCTAAATATACAATCATGTCATCTGCAAACAGGGACAATTTGACTTCTTCTTTTCCTAACTGAATACCCTTGATTTCTTTCTCTTGCCTGATTGCCCTAGCCAGAACTTCCAAGACTATGTTGAATAGGAGTGGTGAGAGAGGGCATCCCTATCTTGTGCCAGTTTTCAAAGGGAATTTTTCCAGTTTTTGCCCATTCAGTATGATATTGTCTGTGGGTTTGTCATAAATAGCTCTTATTATTTTGAGGTACGTTCCATCAATACCGAATTTCTTGAGCTTTTTTAGCATGAAGGGCTGTTGAATTTTGTCAAAAGCCTTTTCTGCATCTATTGAGATAATCATGTGGTTCTTGTCTTTGGTTCTGTTTAGATGCTGGGTTATGTTCATTGATTTGCGTATGTTGAACCAGCCTTGCATCCCAGGGATGAAGCCCACTTGATCATGGTGGATAAGCTTTTGGATGTGCTGCTGAATCCGGTTTGCCAGTGTTTTATTGAGGATATTTGCGTCGATGTTCATCAGGGATATTGGTCTAAAATTCTCTTTTTTTGTTGTGTCTCTGCCAGGCTTTGGTATCAGGATGATGTTGGCCTCCTAAAATGAGTTAGGGAAGATTCCCTCTTTTTCTATTGATTGGAATAGTTTCAGAAGGAATGGTACCAGCTCCTCCTTGTACATCTGGTAGAATTCAGCTGTGAATCCATCTGGTCCTGGACATTTTTGGTGGGTAGGCTATTAATTATTGCCTCAATTTCAGAGCCTGCTATTGATCTATTTAGGGATTCAACTTCTTCCTGGTTTAGTCTTGGAAGAGTGTAAGTGTCCAGGAAATTATCCATTTCTTCTAGATTTTCTAGTTGATTTGCGTAGAGGTGTTTATAGTATTCTCTGATGGTAGTTTGTATTTCTGTGGGGTCGGTGGTAATAACTCCTTTATCATTTTTTATTGTGTCTATTGGATTCTTCTCTCTTTTCTTCTTTATTAGTCTTGCTAGTGGTCTGTCAATTTTGTTGATCTTTTCAAAAAAACCAACTCCTGGATTCATTGATTTTTTGGAGGGTTTTTTGTGTATCTATCTCCTTCACTTGGGCTCTGATCTTAGTTATTTCTTGCCTTCTGCTAGCTTTTAAATGTGTTTGCTCTTGCCTCTCTAGTTCTTTTAATTGTGATGTTAGAGTGTCAATTTTAGATCTTTCCTGCTTTCTCTTGTGGGCATTTAATGCTATAAATTTCCCTCTACACACTGCTTTAAATGTGTCCCAGAGATTCTGGTATGTTGTATCTTTGTTCTCATTGGTTTCAAAGAACATCTTTATTTCTGCCTTCATTTCGTTCTGTACCCAGTAGTCATTCAGGAACAGGTTGTTCAGTTTCCACATAGTTGAGCGGTTTTGATTGAGTTTCTTAGTCCTGAGTTCTAGTTTGATTGCACTGTGGTCTGAGAGACAGTTTGTTATAATTTCTGTTCTTTTACATTTGCTGAGGAGTGCTTTACTTCCAATTATGTGGTCAATTTTGGAATAAGTATGATGTGGTGCTGAGAAGAATGTATATTCTGTTGATTTGGGGTGGAGAGTTCTATAGATGTCTATTAGGTCCACTTGGTGCAGAGATGAGTTCAATTCCTGGATATCCTTGTTAACTTACTGTCTCATTGATCTGTCTAATGTTGACAGTGGAGGGTTGAAGTCTCCTATTATCATTGTACGGAGTCTAAGTCTCTTTGTAATTCTCTAAGGACTTGCTTTATGAATCTGGGAGCTCCTGTATTGGGTGCATATATATTTAGGATAGTTAGCTCTTCCTGTTGAATTGATCCCTTTACCATTATGTAATGGCCTTCTTTGTCTCTTTTGATCTTTGATGGTTTAAAGTCTGTTTTATCAGAGACTAGGATTGCAACCCCTGCTTTTTTTGTTCTCCATTTGCTTGGTAGATCTTCCTCCATCCCTTTATTTTGAGCCTGTGTAGATCTCTGCATGTGAGATGGGTCTCCTGAATACAGCAGACTGATGGGTCTTGACTCTTCATCCAGTTTGCCAGTCTGTGTCTTTTAATTGGAGCATTTAGTCCATTAACATTTAAGTTTCATATTGTTATGTGTGAACTTGATCCTGCCATTATGATATTAACTGGTTATTTTGCTCGTTAGTTGATGCGGTTTCTTCCTAACCTCGATGGTCTTTACATTTTGGCATGTTTTTGCAATGGCTGGTACCGGTTGTTCCTTTCCATGTTTAGGGCTTCCTTCAGGGTCTCTTGTAAGGCAGGTCTGATGGTGACAAAATCTCTAAGCATTTGCTTATCTGTAAAGGATTTTATTTCTCCTTCACTTATGAAACTTAGTTTCGCTGGATATGAAATTCTGGGTTTAAAATTCTTTTCTTTAAGAACGTTGCATATTGGCCCCCACTCTCTTCTGGCTTGTAGAGTTTCTGCCAAGAGATCTGCTGTTAGTCTGATGGGCTTCCCTTTGTGGGTAACCCAACCTTTCTCTCTGGCTGCCCTTAAGATTTTTTCCTTCATTTCATCTTTGGTGAATCTGGTAATTATGTGTCTTGGAGTTGCTCTTCTGGAGGAGTATCTTTGTGGCATTCTCTGTATTTCCTGAATTTGAATGTTGGCCTGCCCTACTAGGTTGGGGAAGTTCTCCTGGATGATATCCTGAAGAGTGTTTTCCAACTTGGTTCCATTTTCCCCCTCACTTTCAGGCACCCCAATCAGACGTAGATTTGGTCTTTTTACATAATCCCATACTTCTTGCAGGCTTTGTTCATTTCTTTTTCTTCTTTTTTCTTTTGGTTTCTCTTCACGCTTCATTTCATTCATTTGATCCTCAATCACTGATACTCTTTCTTCCAGTTGATCGAGTCGGTTACTGAAGCTTGTGCATCTGTCACGTATTTCTCCTGTCATGGTTTTCATCTCTGTCATTTCATTTATGACCTTCTCTGCATTAATTATTCTATCTGTCAATTCTTCCACTCTTTTTTCAAGATTTTTAGTTTCTTTGTGCTGGGTACGTAATTCCTCCTTTAGCTCTGAGAAGTTTGATGGACTGAAGCCTTCTTCTCTCATCTCGTCAAAGTCATTCTCTGACCAGCTTCGATCAGTTGCTGGCGATGAGCTGTGCTGCTTTGCAGGGGGAGATGCGCTCTTATTTTTTGAATTTCCAGCTTTTCTGCCCTGCTTTTTCGCCATCTTTGTGGTTTTATCTGCCTCTGGTCTTTGATGATGGTGACGTACTGATAGGGTTTTGATATAGGTGTCCTTCCTGTTTGATAGTTTTCCTTCTAACATTCAGGACCCTCAGCTGCAGGTCTGTTGGAGTTTGCTTGAGGTCCACTCCAGATCCTGTTTGCCTGGGTATCAGCAGCAGAGGTTACAGAAGATAGAATATTGCTGAACAGCGAGTGTACCTGTCTGATTCTTACTTTGGAAGCTTCCTCTCAGGGGTGTACTCCACCCTGTGAGGTGTGGGGTGTCAGACTGCCCCTAGTGGGGGATGTCTCCCAGTTAGGCTACCCAGGGTCAGGGACCCACTTGAGCAGGCAGTCTGTCCCTTCTCAGATCTCAACCTCCGTGTGGGGAGATCCACTGCTCTCTTCAAAGCTGTCAGACAGAGTCGTTTTCATCTGCAGAGGTTTCTGCTGCTTTTGTTGTTGTTGTTGTTTAGCTGTGCCCTGTCCCCAGAGGTGGAGTCTACAGAGACAGGCAGGCTTCCTTGACCTGCTGTGAGCTCCACCCAGTTCGAGCTTCCCAGTGGCTTTGTTTACCTACTTAAGCCTCAGCAATGGCGGGCGCCCCTCCCACAGCCTCGCTGCTGCCTTGCGGTTAGATCGCAGACTGCTGTGCTAGCAATGAGGGAGTCTCTGTGGGCATGGGACCCTCCTGGCCAGGAGTGGGATACAATCTCCTGGTGTGTCCGTTTGCTTAAAGCGCAGTATTGGGGTGGGAGTTACCTGATTTTCCAGGTGTTGTGTGTCTCAGTTCTCCTGGCTAGGAAAAGGGATTCCCTTCCCCCTTGCGCTTCCCAGATGAGGCGATGCCTCACCCTGCTTCAGCTCTCGCTGGTCGGGCTGCAGCAGCTGACCAGCACCGATTGTCTGGCACTCCCTAGTGAGATGACCCCAGTACCTCAGTTGAAAATGCAGAAATCACAGGTCTTCTGTGTCGCTCGCGCTGGGATTTGGAGACTGGAGCTGTTCCTATTTGGCCATCTTGCTCCGCCTCCCTTTTTTGTACTTTTAGTAGAGATGGGGTTTCACCGTGTTGGTCACACTAGTCTTGAACTCATGATCTCAAGTGATCTGCCTGCCTTGGCCTCCCAAAGCGATTACACATGTGAGCCACTATACTTGGCCCCAATATTCCCTTAATAAATGTATGTTGCTATGTTTTGTGTCTGCTGCATGTATTAGGACTCATTTAACAATTGTTCTAACAGAAATCCTCATTTATCCATGAAAAATTTTTTGTGACCAAGTTGAATTGTTGCTTTCCTCCTCTGTTTGCTTTGTGACATTGGATTAAAGTTAAAATAATTAAATACCACAATTTCTCCCTGTTTCCCTGTAATTCTTAGAATATTTCCTGATAATCTCATAGGGTAGATCAACAATTTCTGTAATCTTCTGAATGATTTCCCACTTCGTTAAAAATGCTACATGATCAATAAGTGCTTGAGTTCGAAAAATTAAATACTTTTCGGCCTGAACTAAATTGTCCCAAGTATTCTTTACAACAGTGTTTACAGATCCATATATTCATATATAGAGAGAGATGCTCACATATATGTGAGAATAGCTAATTCAGTATTTGTGGTTTGGTGACTATGGGTCAGTCTCTGTATTTTGCTGGTATGTATTGGATTATACAGTCTTTATTTACTATTAATTAGTTTGACAATATTTAGTCATTCAATACATTGATAATTCATCATCAATACATTGAGGTCATCATACATGTTTAAACCATATAATAGGGTTTGATTAATATATGAATGAGATAACTAATGGAAAAGGATTTGGAAAACCATAAAATTCTATAAAGATGCAAGGTTACATGCATCCATAACCATCATGGAAGGTTCACCTCTTGGTGATAAATTGAATATATTATTCTGACAAGTAAGTATGTGACTGTTTGGACATAATAAGTTGCCTACACAGAATTCTTTTTTCAAGGTGATATTGTTCGGTGTATGAAGTGTGACAAAATTTTCTAAATTAAAACAAAAACACACGCTAATGATGTTACAGTGTATTTGTCAAGGTTTTTTTGGTTTTTAGTGAGAGGAACTCACATCAAACTAATCTAAATTAAATGATATATTAGTTTTATCTATCAGAATATATATCAGAAAACTATACGTGGTCAAATGAGGCTGATTCCAAGAACTGTAATGATTCATTAATATTCAATCTGTTCCCATTACATTGCACTGTCTTCTTGCTTGTCTGCTTGTCTTATCTGGTGGCAGCTTTAAATATATATAAGCGCTACATTGTTGTATTAGTCTACTTTCACATTGCTATAACATACTACCTGAGACTGAGTAATTTATAAAGCAAAGAGGTTTAATTGGCTCATGGTTCCACAGTCTGTACAGGAAGCATGGCTGGGGAGGCCTCAGGAAACTTACAATCATGGAGGAAGGCAAAGAGGAAAGGATCACATCTTACATGGCCAGAGCAGGAAGAAGAGAGAGGAGAGAGGTGCTACATTCTTTCACACAACCAGATCTTGTGAGAACACACTCACTATCACAAGAACATGAAGGGAGAAGCCTGCACCCATTATCCAATTATCTCCCACCAAGCCCCTCCTCCAACATTGAGGATTATAGTTCCACATGAGGTTTGGGTAGGGACACAAATCCAAACCATATCAATTATCTTCAATGAAAACAATTTTAGAAGGAAACTACTCTTTGCTGATGGATTCAAGAATGCTTTAACTGATTTCACTCTGAGCTCATCATTAATCCAATCACTGTGACCAGAACTAAAATCACTATTCTATTTAAGCAGTCCTGAATATGTGCTTTCTCCTATACCCAGGGATGCAGTAGGTCTTGTCAGAGTCACATAAACTATAGAGGATGACTGGCAGAGCTAAGTGATGTTTGGCAGAAACACACACAGACACATACACATGAGTACAGAAATATTTGCACATAATAAAGAAGAAAATAGAACAGCATAATTTGAGTTTGTTGTATCCCCAGAATTCAAGGAATCTCGGGCTATACAGAAAGAGAAGCATCGTTCTAATTTTGTTTCTGCCAATGCATTGGTTATGGTTCTCCAGAGTTAAAGAACCCATGAAATATAACTGTTCTACATTTACCGATTTCATCCTTCTATAGCTTTTATTCTAAGAAGGAAGCCTCCAAAAATTTAAGAAGCTATTCATTACAAAGGCACAAAATGTAAGCATGTGTTGATCAACTCTAATGGTCATTAGTTGTGAAAAGGCTCTTTAAGGCAATTTAAGATGCATTCACTACTGTTCTTTGTGGTGACAGACTAACCTGACAACAATAGCATTTATTTGCTTTAACATTTAAGATTGTGTATAATTTAACTGTATTAGTTCATTCTCATACTGCTATGAAGAAATACTCAAGACTGGGTAATTTATAAAGAAAAGGGGGTTTAATGGGCTCACAGTTCCACATGGCTGGAGAGGCCTCACAATCATGGGAAGGTAAAGGGGGAGCAAAAGCATGTCTTACATGGCAGCAGGTAAGAGAACGTGTGCAGGGGAGTTGCTCTTTATAAAACCATCAGATTTCATGAGTCTTCCTATCACAAGAACAGCACAGAAAATACCCACCCCATGATTCAATTACCTCACACCAAGTTCCTTTCATGACATGTGGGGATTATGGGAGCTATAATTCAAGATGAGGTTTGGGTGGGGACACAGCCAAACCATAACACTAACAAAATCAATTAAGAAGAAAGAAAAAAGAAATAGTTGACATGGAAACTATGAGGTATATTGATTGTAATGACAAATGCTATAAGAAATTATTAAAAGGAAATGACAAAAAAATAAGTAAAATTACATAATAATACTAATTACATAATTTTTCAACATATTTTCTAGCTATATATATATGTAGTATTAGCAAATATATATAATGCATATTTATACTCAGTCAGAAAATATTTATTGAGTAGCTTTTGTATGTGAAACATTATACAAGTTTCACAAATGCAAAGATTAAGGAACAAAATGTTTGCCCTTGGGGAGCTCACATCATTCTGCAATATACACACGGTGAATTATCTGACTAGATTTTTTTTTAAGTGTGATATAGTAACACTTGTGAAGCAACAAATAAGCAAATCCCCAATTCCTTTCTCTAAACAACCAGACAGGCAAAACTTTCTAGAAGTTGTAGTAAACCAAGGCACTATTTTTTTTTTCCTCTTAACGCAGCCTAGAGGCAGGATAATGAAAGGAGGGAGCAGTGAAGACATTTCTGTCCTGAGGCAGTTTCAGGCTACTGGAGGCTAAAAACCAAACTCTCCAGAAGCCTCAAGGAAAGAATGTTTGCAAAAACAGCCCTTCAGAAATAATTTGGTACTTATTTTTACACTCTAAGTGTTGCAAAACATCTTGCCGTTCATGGAATAGAGATTTACTGGTTTTGTGAAGTTCGCTTATATAATTTTTTAGTATTTGGAAGCATCTGCACTCTTTGCAAACAATTGAAACCATGAAAATGTGATGGTAATTCTTGTATTTGTTCTTAATCAGAAGCATTCATTCATGTCAACACATAATTTTTGAAATTTTATTCTGTATGAGACCACTTTCTGTATTTTAGTCAACTTCTTTTCACCCCATTGGAAAGGGAGGGATTTCTGCCCTATGATTATGGGGATGGCCAAACACATACAACACCTGGCACTAGACAGATGAAATTAACAGCAGTTTAATAGTCGTATGTACTCACAGTTTATGGGAGGTGCATGCTGACTGCTACAAAGGACCGCCTGGAGGTTGCACTTAGAAGCAATGACCAACTGGGGACAGTGGGAGGCTGACTTCATAGTATCAAGAGGACAGAGGTGACCCATGAAATAATATGAGTGACTTATTTGAATCATTCCACATGCTGACAAGGAAACAAAACCTGCTACTCAAGTGCCATTGAAAAGGAGGGATTTTTGGCTAAAAGACCCTTATCCAGAGCAGAACAGGGAGAGGAATTTGTGGTTAGGGCAATCAAGGTCCAACCAGATGTCAAGACAGCAGATAATATCAAGCCTTACTTTTAAGTCTTATACCACAGCTTCAAATTATTTGTTTATTTTCTCTTAATTTATATTCCATATCAGGTGTGATCAAAAGTTATTTTAAAAAATGTGTAATGTGTGAAGTTTCACACTGTCTATCTTCAATTAGGTTAAGGCTGCAATTGTGTTTGTCCAAAGCATTAGTAAAATGTGGAGTCTGAGTATTTTTAGTTAGAGCATGTCTTTTTCAGTTTCCCACATTCACTGTGTTTCTCTAAAAGAAAATATTTTTTAAAAAAAATTTCTTTATATGTGGCTCACCATATGCATTTGAATTGGGGAACGCTGGTACCATATATAAACTTGTGACCCATATGACCAAATTCTCATTAAGATGTGCCATTCAAAACAACATTAAACAAATAAACAGACTTACTTTCCCAATGGCTTGAGTTTTCTGTATTGCCAAATAACTAGAACACATTGGTATTTTTTTTTAAACACATGACACAGGATACCATAACATGTAGTATAACTCCTTCAGATCCTCTAGCTTTTTAAAATCAGCCTAGTTTATGTCCCTTTTCTTCTATTTTCTTTCCCAAACAATTGGCCACCAACCTTTTATTCAGAATCTTTCAGCTGCAAGTCCAAAGGAATTAGCTAGCAAGGCTGACCTTGCTAAGAGGTTGGCAGAGAGGAGGACATAGAACAAAGAAATCTTAAATCCTCTTTAGAAGCAGAGAAAATAAAAGACTGAGAGAACTTAAAAGTTAACGATGAGAGTGGCTTTTCATGTTTAATTATGATTTTAATTAGTTCTTATTAGGAACTAATTTTTACGCTCTCACAGGTAACTGAGGCTCTTAAAGGCACTTATATACCTGTGAGATTCAGAAGGTAAAAAACAGAACAGAGGAAACAAAAAGAGACAAAGCAAAGACAAAAAGAAGAGAATAATAATGTTAACAATAAAGAACAACAATGTAAGAAAGCACAAAATGAGTAAAGTTTCAATACCTTTTCCCTGCTTTATAACTGAGGAATTAAATGAAAATCTTTCAAATGCAAATGTGACTTTGTTCCCCTCATTTTACGTCCTACATCAAATCCTGAGGTAATATAAGGTGTTCTTTTTTTCTAAGGGTACATTTGAAAGACACTATTAAGCTCACTTGCAGTATTTTGTGAATTCCAAGGTGCATATTTTTCACATTTAATATCTATGACATCTACAAAGTCTGACAATCACAACCATCTGGGCAGTCGTTGTAAGGTGACAAAGCAGGTGCTTGCTAATCAAAACTTGCAGAATAATTTGTATGAGTTAGAAAGAACTTTCTAAAGAAAATGGTAGTGCACTCATTTAAGACATTCTACCCTATAGATGCTTTGATGCCAAAAAGGATGATGTTACATGGAAAACTTGACATGTATCACTCAGAGAGAACAGGTGACTCAGAAATAACAACCTTTCAATGTGCAAACAATTTAGGAATAATTCAACCACTTTATTTCAATCTTATGTCATTTTACATAGTTTCAAGTTTGATATATGATAAAAAGTATATCTTAAAATGGGTCTAAAAGATCATTAGTTGAAGAATAAGAATTTTCAATGAGAAAATAAATTATCATATTTTAATTGTCAGTATTTTATTTTCCTTTCTGAGCATCACGTAAAATAAGTCACAATATTAATATTGTCTTCTATTTGATAAAAAACAGTTATTTGCACCTTCATCTTATACCTGACTTCCTATTTGCACATTAAAATTAAAATATTGTCAGACTACATGAATGATCATAAAACAATAGAATATCTACTATATTTTTAAAAATACATTTTTTATTCTGAGAGATCTAGAAACAATTACATTTCTAGATTATTTGTCCTTACTGCATATCTAAAATTATTTCTATCTGAAAATAGCCACAAGGCTCCCAAATTGCTTTTATCAGTACTCCAGAGGAAACTCAAGTTGGAAATGTTTGCAAATAGGTGTGTGTATGTTGCACACTTGTTGCCCCCTTTCTTTTCTTTGTGTGTTTGTCTGTGCGTGCACCCACACGTGCCTGCATATCTTTGCCGAGCTGGATGCATCTTATTTCTTACTAACTTAAAAAAATTTCACTCAAAATGTGTTTTTCTAAAGGTGGCTTAAGGAATGCAGTTGAAAACTAGAGATTATAATGATAGGAATTTATGTCTAACACTTCTAACACATTCCTCAAATCAAAATTGCCAAAGTAATTTTTTCCATGGTCGGGGAATAAACGCATAAGTTTTGCTGAGATGAAAGCCATGTGTGAGAGACACTGAGGAATTTTCCTCTGCATCCTTCACCTTCAAAAGTCCTTGTCCCCTGCAGCAGTTTCTCTCTGCTCCCTCTGCATATGATCTACCAGCTGGTTCTCCTCACTGCTCTTGATAAACACCACCCAAACAATGGTTAGCACTCCTCAAGAATGATTTCTCTCTTCCCATTTCTGAAACTAGCTGAATATCAATAGACATTCTCCTGCTAAAACCCTGTAATAAAGTGTCATATTCTCTTTGCTTTCGCCAAGTCAGAATGCACCTGTAGAGTCTTTTTATGCCCAATAGTTGCCAACAAAGACTTATGCTAATAGTATTCTAGTTTATTTTCTCTCAAACTTGCTATTTTAATTATCAAATAAAGCAATGTTTGCTATTTAAATTTAAATGAATTTAAAGAGGATAATGCACATAAAACTCTTAACCCAGTGAATGACACATACTAATCATAATTATGCATATAACTGAATGAGCTGCATTCTATGAGGGTTAAACTGGCAGTAACTATTTGCCCTTTCGTGTGACTGCTTTATTTCCCTTGTGGATCATCTTATTGCTTCCTTTTCACCTATTCAGCTCCACTCCTATTCTTATAGTCCCTTGTGACAAAGACTCTTTATCTGAGCAAACTTCAGTCAGAATCCTCTGAACCCTGTTTTAAAATAGGCCCCAATCTTGGGCTCCATCTTCAATCTGCCTAGTTCAGTTATAACAAGAATCATGCTAAGTCCTTTGAACATGAACTGCCCCACCCCACTTGTGATATCTAGTCTCTCTGGCCTGCCCTTCAGCAAAAAATAAAGTTAATTTGGTTTAGCAAGGATATCCCTACCCTTAATGTCTTCGGTTAGTAATTTCCCATCCACTGGTCTCTTGCACTCTGCTTCTTGGGTATCAATTCCCACTTGCCTTTGTAGTATCCAGAGTGAAACATGATCTCTCTCTCTTAATGCAAGAGTGTTGACATCTACAATAGCCATCTTGAATAAAGTCTTCCATATTGCTTTACTAAGTGTCAGAATAATATTTTCCTTAGAACTGGAATGTCTCATAACTTTTCTGATTACCTTCTGTCTTAATCTGCTTTGTGCTGCTATAGCAGAATACATGAGACTGAGTAATTTATAAAGAACAGAAATTTACTGATCATGATTCTGGAGGCCGAGAGGTCCAAGATCAAAGAGTTGCATGCAGTGAGGGCCTTCTTGCTGTGCCACAATGTGGTAAAAGGCATCATATGGCTAGAGGGAGAGAGAGCAAGAGAGAGCCAAGCTTGCTTTTACAATAGGCCCACTTCTGCAAAAACAGCATTAATCCATTCATGAAGAGCCTTTATGACCTAATCACCTCTTAAAGTTACAACCTTTCAGGATTGTTGCATTGGGAATTAAGTTTCTAACACACAAGCTTTGAAGAATACATTCAAACCATAGCACCGCCAGATAATAAGCAAATCTTCCTCTTTTCCAAGAATAAATTTCAATCCAGCAAAATATATAAACTTCATGATCTCATCCTTATGCTATCCTTCCGGTAAGCATGAGTCAACTTCAGCCTGAGAAAACTATAGTTAAGAATAAAGCAGAGTTGGCACTCTTTTTTCTCTATATCTCAATTCATCTGTTCTTCCTCTCCCTTAGCTGATGTTTAAAACAATTCCTGAGCAGAGGTTGAGCAGAGGAAGAACAAAGTAGAAACAAACATTCTTTCTGGACTGCTATAGTTATAATCTGGGCGCTGCTGGTAGCAAATGTGGAATCTTTCAAGAGGAGTTTATATGGTTTCACACACATAACACATCACACATACACATGCTCATGCTGCTGGGGATCTTTTGACACTGGGGTTACCACCTCAGCTGTCATCTTACAAACTGTTTTCTCTACATCAAGTGCTCAAGGAATCAGACTGAAAGTTTGTGTCCCTTTAAAATTAGTATGTTGAAATCCTAACTCCCATTGTGACAATAATAGGAGATGAGGCCTTGTGAGGTAATTAAGTCATGAGAATGGAGCCCTTCTGAATAGTATTAGTGCCCTTACAAAAGTGGCTGCAAGAGCTCTCTCATCTTCTTTCCACAATGTGAGTATTCAATAGGAAGTCAGCAGCCTGCAATAGAAGAGGACCTTCGCCAGAATCTGGCAATGCTGACACCATGATCTCAGACTCCCAGCATGCAGCACTATGAGAAATACATTTCTGTTGTTTATAAACCACACAGCCTATCGTACTTATAGCAGCCAGAACAAACGAAGATGTTCACCTCAAGTCAGTTTCTCTTGAGGTCACAAAGCATCATGAATCTGTCTATAGACAGAGCTTCTCTCCCTCAAGAGTAAACCACAGTAAATTTTGGTATATAATTATCCTGGCAGAACCTGTAAATACAGGTTTTTTAAATTTAATTCTCTTTTTGTTCTGCTGACCTTTGCTTTGTTAGACTGAACTAGTCAGATTACCTGGTTGAGCCTTTCTCCTAGTATAAACCAAATACCACTCCCTGTTTCCTCACACTCTACAAAGGTGTCACAATGCACTTCAATAACTCTCTCTTTTTTTTTTCTTTTCTTTTTTTTTTTTGAGACAGAGTCTCGCTCTGTCACCCAGGTTGGAGTGCAGTGGCACGATCTCAGCTCACTGCAAGCTCCGCCTCCCGGATTAACGCCATTCTCCTCCCTCAGCCTCCTGAGTAGCTAGGACTACTCGGCCTCCCAAAGTGCTAGGATTACCGGCATGAGCCACCGCACCTGGCCTGCACTTCAATAACTCTCTACAGAAACTCTCACTATCAGTTTGTTCAATTTTCTGATTAATTCTTTGATGTTTCTTAGGTGGCCTAGAATCAGGTAAAGGATATTACTAGCAAAAGCAATTTTGCAGTCTTTAGGTGATTTTTTATAGATATTTGAGCCCCTAGTTTTAGGATGTGGAAATACTTGGCATCTACTGAATTATTTTGACTCCACAGAAACAATGAAGCCACAGAATACACTGTCATACATCTCTCATAGACAGACAGACGGATGATTGATAGATAGATAGATAGATAGATAGATAGATAGATAGGTATACATTGCACACATCTGTGCGAGTATCCCCTTGAATTTTTTGACCCTCATTGGGCTTCAAGATATTTCAGTTTCTTCTGATCCATTATGAGATCCTTTTACAGATTTTCCTCAACAAGGAATTAGGACTTTTATAATCACACCAAAGAATGAGACAGTGTGCTGACTGACAATGACAAATGGCCAACAGGAAATCTTTAGGCTCCAGGAGGAAATCCCAAAAACCACTCTGGCAAGAGCCTAATAATGAATTTAAATAATTAACATAATGAAATAGATTACTACTGGAAAACCAAAACCTACTTCACAACTGGCCAGTGAGAATTATTCACACAAGGTCATTGCAAAGCCCATAGTTGATAATGCATAAATGTTGAGTAAATATTACGTATCTCTGGTCAGGCACTTTGGGAGGCTGAGGCAGGAGGATCCCTCAAGCCTAGGAGTTCAACAGCCTGGGCTACATAGTGATACCTTGTCTCTACAAAAAACAAAGCAAAACAAAGCAAAACAAAACACCTAAAAATTAGATGAGCATGGTGACATGTGCCTGTGATCTCTCAACTACACAGGAGGCTTAGGCAGGAGGATTACTTGAGCCCACGAGTCTGAGACTGCAGTGAGCCGCGATCATGAAATTTCACTCCAGATTGGGTGACAGAGGGAGACTCTGTCTCCAAAATATACATTTATATGTACATATATGTGTGTGTGTGTGTGTGTGTGTGTGTGTGTATATATATTTCTTGAAGACTTTTATCAATAGAGTATTATCTTTTCTATGAACTTTCTATAGCACTCCATACTGAGAATGTTAAAGGTAAATAAAATTTGGTCCTTGCCCCTAGAAATTATAGTAAAAGTGAAGTAAAGAATTAATATAACATAATGGTTAAGACATTCTTTTATCGTGTGTCTGTTTTTATTAATTGGCATTGGTTTTAGCATTTGTAGTTGTTTTCAGTTTGGTGGGTCATGTAACCATTTTATGCCTTAGTTTCTTCTATTGTAAGATGCAGATAATAAGAGTAACTTTCTCGTGGTGTTTATTTCATGGGTTAAAAAAAAATCAATCCACAGAATTAATTCATTGAATGAAAATGTATGTCAATTACCTATTTTTATATTGCAATTTTTCAAAAAGTGCGTGTGATCGCTCTTTTATTGATAGTATTGCCCTACTATTCCCCATTGGCTTTATGTGGTGATTACTAGAACCGAATTGGCTTCTGGGCTGGGGAAAGTCATGCCATGAAAAATAAAATAAAGGGAAATCCAGAAAAAAAAAAAAATACACACAAAAGCGAATTCTCATTTTTTTTGATTTGGTGTCTATCCAAAGAGTGAAGAAAGGAAAATTTTGTGCTCACACACTTACTTATGCCTATTTATGAAATTAATTTTAAGAGTAATAACCAATACTGGCCGGGCGCGGTGGCTCAAGCCTGTAATCCCAGCACTTCGGGAGGCCGAGACGGGCGGATCACGAGGTCAGGAGATCGAGACCATCCTGGCTAACACGGTGAAACCCCGTCTCTACTAAAAAAAAAAAAAAAAAAAATACAAAAAAGAAAAAAAAAAACTAGCCGGGCGAGGTGGCGGGCGCCTGTAGTCCCAGCTACTCCGGAGGCTGAGGCAGGAGAATGGTGTGAACCCGGGAGGCGGAGCTTGCAGTGAGCTGAGATCCGGCCACTGCACTCCAGTCTGGGCGACACAGCTAGACTCCAGTCTCAAAAAAAAAAAAAAAAAAAAAAAGAGTAATAACCAATACTAACTTACAGCTTTTCCGTTTTATATATTAATAGTATTTCTCTTGAAATGCTAATCCTTGTAGATATCTTGTTAAAAGCTGGGAATAGAATTATATACACAGTGCCAATTTATTTCTTATTCTATTTCATAGCGTCTCATGTGAAAATGAAATCATGCTCAAATCAAAGAACTAATTTGATTGCATCCAGACCTAATAGAACAGCCAAGACACATTTTGCTTTAATTTTAGCTTCCAAAAAGTGAAAGAGAAGGAAGAATTTCACTGAAACGATTATCCCAAAGCCTCTTTCACGTTCGTTCATAAATCAAAGAATATCAGGTAGGTACAGTTTTGCTAATGTGGGGTAATCTGATGAATTTTTGAATCCGTATTAAATGGGACACATCCTTCCAAAAAGTATGTTTGTTAAGACATTGTGTCCTGCTTTTGAGAGCTTGTTTCTCAAAATTATTTTACAAATGAAAGATATTATTTACTTCGTAAAGATCTTAAAAGTTGCATTTTGTTATTTTATCAACATTCACCTTTTATCTGTGTTACCATTGCACTGAATTCAAATTCATAAAGTATATTTGTAAAATAAAATATGCTGGATTGGATAACAAGAAGATCAGTCCATGCATATTTCCTTTTCCTTTTCAATTAATCATTTTAATGCTTCTTAGCATTTATCAAAAGTTAATATGAGTCATTTTAATGGTTTCACATTTTATGCACATTGACCAATACTCAGCTGAGATAGGTGATTAGCTTACCTGAGAAATATGAATAACAATACGCTGTGAAACTAGAAAAGGTGAACAAAAAGTGTATCTCTTATAAATAAATAAGTTATGTATTATTTATGTTACACAAATTTTAACAATGTATAATACATGAGGAGAAATTTACTATATTTGGAGCAAAAATAACTGAACAGTCTCTCGGGACCTTTATTAATATTTCAACATCAGTATTATTCTGCTGTATAATTACTTTTTGAAGAATATTTTGCATATGTTTTCTGAAATCTAATGACTGAAACTCAAAAATGTTAGAGTATGCATAAGCTTGATATCACTTGTTTTGGGACAAGCTTCAAATTTGAGGTCATGCTGAAAGCTATTGCCAGCCTGGCAGGCATTTTTACAGCTTTGAGAATCATCACTTTTCAGAGAATCTCTCCACAGGTTTATACCCTTCACCTCATGCTCACAACCAAATTCATGAATACTAAGAAAGATCATAGCCTGTTACCATTCCCTGTATTCCAAACTTCATGCTTTTTTTATTTTCCTTCTTTCTTTCCTTCTTTCCTTCTTTTCTCTCTTTTTTCTTTCTTTTTTCTTTCTGCCTTTCATGTTTCTTTTATTCATTCTGTATTTCTGTCTTTTGATTAATTATTTGACAGCAAAAAGTGAAACAGATTTCAAATGACGTAGCTTTGACTAACAATCTAGAGCACTGAGTTTATAAATAATCCATAGAGACTTTTCTCCTCTTAAACCTGGATTATGATATCCCTTTTGAACTATCAAAAAGCAGGTTCCCAATGTTTGCAAAGTTAAGGTAAAATGCTTTTCTGTAAAAAGGAGCTTAATAAATATGTGTGAAACAATATCTAAGAAAAAGAAATTACTTAACTTCTACTCAATGAGAGAGAGACATTGTGTTAGTTTTTTTTTTTTTTGAGTATGTTAATCTTTTTTTTATTATTATCATACTTTAAGTTCTAGGGTACATGTGCACAACGTGCAGGTTTGTTACATATGTATCCATGTGCCATGTTGGTGTGCTGCACCCATTAACTCATCATTTACATTAGGTATATCTCCTAATACTATCCCTCCTCCCTACCCCCTCCTCACAATAGGCCCTGGTGTGTGATGTTCCTCTTCCTGTGTCCAAGTGATCTCATTGTTCAATTTCCACCTGTGAGTGAGAACATGCAGGGTATGGTTCTGTGTTCTTGCCATAGTTTGCTGAGAATGATGGTTTCCAGCCGCATCCATGTCCCTACAAAGGACACGAACTCATCCTTTTTTATGGCTGCATAGTATTCCATGGTGTATATGTGCCACATTTTCTTAATCTAGTCTGTCACTGATGGACATTTGGGTTGATTCCAAGTCTTTGCTATTGTGAATAGTGCCGCAATAAACATACGTGTGCATGTGTCTTTATAGCAGCATGATTTATAATCCTTTGGGTATATACCCAGTAATGGGATGGCTGGGTCAAATGGTATTTCTAGTTCTAGATCCTTGAGGAATCGCCACACTGTTTTCCATAATGGTTGAACTAGTTTACAGTCCCACCAACCGTGTAAAAGTGTTCCTATTTCTCCACAACCTCTCCAGCACCTGCTGTTTCCTGATTTTTTAATGATTGCCATTCTAACTGGTGTGAGATGATATCTCATTGTGGTTTTGATTTGCATTTCTCTGATGGCGAGTGATGATGAGCATTTCTTCATGTGTCTGTTGGCTGCATAAATGTCTTCTTTTGAGAAGTGTCTGTCCACATCCTTTGCCTACTTTTTGATGGGATTGTTTGTTTTAACAGACATTAAATAAAACAATTATTTGCAAGTCTTTATAATAAGACTGAGTGATAAAAGCATTAGTTAGCTCTTATTGAGCACTCATACAGCCAGACATTCTTTGTTCTGGCTTATCTCTATGAACCCTCAGAACACATCTGTAAGATACACATTTATGTTAGTAGTAGTAGTAGGTGTCTTTTATAGACAGATGATAAGTATTAGACATAAGCTAAGTAATACATCTAAGATCTCATAATATCTAAACCTGTGTACTTGAGATTTGAACATGGGTAGTTTTGTTCTAGAAGCTATTTGTTTATCTACTGTCTTTTACTCCTTCTCATATCATAGAATAGTTATTATCTTTCCACAGATAAGGTAACATTTGAAAATTTCAGATTCTAGTTCAACATAACAAGATCATGAATAAATAGGTCAGGATTTGGAACCCAATTCTATCCTATTCCACAGAAAAATACTTTACTTCATTGGCATAAATGGAAAGACACTGAAGATAAGAAAAAAAAAAAAAAAAAAAAAAAAAAAAACTCTTCTAATGTATGCTCAGGTTTTAAATACGAAAGTTCTGAATCATAAATCTAATTATGAAAATTCAGACATGGTTACATCTGTCTAAAGGAATGTTTTTTTCAGAGAAAGTTGTTACGGTTTCTAAAATTACACTGTTCAAATTTCTGTCTCCTCTATATATTTATAAGTTTATGCCTGAAAAGAGTTGCTTGTGCTAGGGTATTTTCAAACTAGGAGTCGAAATAAACTTACAAAACAACTTGAGATGAAGACCTAAGAGTAGCAAATAGCTTTATCTTAATTTTGTAATGGGTTTTGGAGAATACCTGTTTATAGTCTGGAAAATTCTAGCAAGATAGTACTTCCTATCTTGCTTCCTTTCAGCATTATTTATTTTGCCGTCATTTATTTATTAATATATTTATTCAATAAATACTTATTGAGTATATATTCTAGGCTAAGCCTTTTTTCAAGCGTTGGGAATTCAGGAACAGGCACTAACCACAAAGAAATTTTATTTCCACTAGAAATACAAACAAATGAATCTCTTTATGTGTGAGAATAGAGCCAGGATAAGGTCAAGTTCAGAAGCACAGTGTGTTATGGGAACACAGATAAAAAGCTCACAGCCTAGATACGGGGGCAGGACTAGATACGGGGACAGAAAAAAAAAAAAAAAAAAAAAAAAAAAAAAAAAACACTTCCAACAGCAGAAGTAGAAAATATTAAAAAAAAAAAAAAAAAAAAAAAAAGAAAAGAAAAGAAAGAAAAACCCTGAAGTTTCTAAAAGCATAAAATATTTTTAAAATGAAATGGAAGTACACGTGGCTTGAGAAAAGGTAATTGGAATATGGAAGTAAGTGAAGTTTGAGAGATGTAAAGAGAACAGACACTGTCGGTTTTTGAGATGAGCAGTGAGCTTAGCCCTGCATCTTTGAAAGCTCCTTCTGACAGTCATGTGGAACACTGGAAAGCACTAATGAGGTTAGAAGAAACTGCTTAAGAACAGGGAATGATGAAGAGTAGCATGAGCCAGCCAACGACATGTGACCCAAGGATGCCTTAGGAGTGCATATAAATGAAGAATCATGAAAATTAGACTGGTAAGCCTGGTAGATAGACTGTTCTTTGGAAAACAGTTTCAAAATGTTGGCTGTATATTTCCACAGCATGAGATACACCCTTGTGCCAAAATGACTATATAAATATATATATATATATATATATATATATATATCTCCTCCAGAGTAATATGAACATTGTTTTGTACATTATCCAACTATGTAAGTCAATACTTTATTTGTGATTTTGAAACAACATTTTTCATAGAATAATTAATATATCTATTTAAAAAATTTATCCTTTTGATATTAACTAGCCCTATGAGAAGATAAATACATTTTCTAGTATAGATAGAGATTTGGGGTGGAGATATGACTTTTCTGTCCTTTATTTTTCTGTTATCATAAAAGATAGTTGATCATATGTCAATAACAAGATAACCAAGATAACAAGAGTACTAATCTCATTTGTTTTTAAGTAAAATATAGAAGAAGAGAACCGAATAAACATTCCTGCTTCAGCAAAACATAGTAGTCACTGTAAGCCCCTGGCTTGAAGCCAGTGCTGATGTGCACCACATATGCACTTGTGGGTGCTGCTCTGTTTATTTAGAGTTGGTAAGCACTCCAAATGATAAGCATCTATCACAACCAGATTGTTAAATAATTTCCATATCATCTCTATCTTTCAATTCAGAACTGCTTTTCCTTACGTACTTGAAAACATCAGTTTTAACCTTACTCCTCTTCCCTTTCTGAAAAATTTCAAAGTTCTTTATTCTAAATCTATTTTGCATGTAGAATAAGAAACTGTGGTAGGGATATGTTTAGTGTGCCAGAGACAATAAATGCATGGCAATTTATGAATGACACTTTAAGAAAACACAAACTAATTACAAAAACATGTCCAGGCATTTCTAATAAACAGTTACTTTTTTTATAAGAAAATTAACACAGTCAATAGTTTATTTTGCTCTCTATCGGCCCTGGATGAAACCTGAAAGAATAAAGTAATACCATATTTACAAATCAGAAACAGCATTTCTTTCATATTTGATGTCATCTCCTGAAATCTCACATTCAAACACTAAGAGGAATTGAGCCTACTCAGCTACTAAGACTTGGCAAGATCACAGCTCAAGATCCTTTGCCTTTAGAAAAATGATACTTTCTGACTATCCTTAGCACAAACGTCTCAGTAAAGTTCTCCAAATTTCCATTTCTCTCACTGAAGCTTCTTAATCCTCCATATGATTTTTAAGAATGAATTGTATAGATAGGCAGCCCAAGAAGTCAAAATCCTCCCTAAAAGCTACATTTTTTAGCATGTCATTCTTAACAGTTTATACTCCTGGTGTTTAATTTTTTTTCTGAAGACTGCTAGTTGAAATTTAAAGTATCAATAAGGGAGAAAATATACATAAATAGTATTATTTACAGACATAACCATTTGCAGAGATATTCTTAGATCCTTGCCTGAGTTTCTGTAATAGATTCCATTTCTAAAGACTCTTCAAGCTGAAGCTAGCACTAAAATACTTTAGCATGGAGGTAAATCTGCTTTATCCAGTATACTTTAGATGATTATGAGCAACTTTGAAAGGCCGAATAAAAACATGTTCTCTAGTCCTAAAGCGCTGTATATAATTCAAAATATATTCCATTTTGAGTATGAACTTTGGATGATTACTATTAAACACAGTGAAAATGAATATTTGGAGATTATTTTAACATAATGTTGGAGAGATACAGTTTTAAATCCAAACTGAGGAAATGTTATATTATTTCAACACTTTTGGAATTAGTGGTGTCTCACAATTAGGAACTGTTCTCTGATTTCAGTAATCTCCAATATCATAGATAGCAACATCTCTGTGGGTTTCCTCTTTTCTCTCCAAATGGGGTCCTATTGGATCAGGAATCAGGCTAGAGAGTGGTGGCTAGCATGGTCTCCAGATCTATTGTTATATACTGGGGAAAGTCCCTTAATCCATGGTTAAATGAGGCCCTTTTAGACCAGATATTCATATTGAGTCCATCAGACTATGATTAATTACAGACTCATCTATTTGTGAAGATTTCATTCAGTTTTCTTATAAGCAAAGTTTTGACATAAGCAAGTACTTTAAATAGGAATGCAAGTATAACAGAAAAATATCTGAACATCTGACCATTTAAATTTACGTGAAGAGGGAGTGATAGATCTATTGTTTTTTCCTGCCCTTCTGCTGAATCAAGAAATTTGCTTAGAATATCTATATTCTTATAAAACTTTCTGGATTCAGAAAAGTACTGGAATTAGCTTACATATAGGTTGTAAGTCCAGAATTCTTGGAAACTTTGAATGAAGAGGAGTATTAAAACACATTACCACAATTTCTCTGCATTGGATAAAAACATAGAATGCCTGAGATTGGGTTAACTCTGGTCAGCATCATCTGTCCTAAATACTTACTTCCTAGCTACTACCAAGTATGCCCATTTTTCAAATATATGAGATAATTGTGAATAGTTCTTTTCCCTTTTTTGAGTGACCCTTAATAATAAATAAACAAACGAAAGATAAATTACCATCTCTGCCTTCATGGTTTTGAAGGAAAATGGGCCACAGGCAGCCTACTATGATTTTATATGTGTGAACGAAGTCTATAAGCAGAAGTCAAGGAATGTACCACAAAAAGTTAATTACAGAATAGAGGAGAAATAATATGTTGTTGTTTTGCTCATTCTATTTCATAAGTGTCTGAAACCCGAACAAAACCTAAAAGTTTTTGTGGGCAGGAATTTTTCCAGATTTACAATAATGCTAAACAACAACACAAGAATGTCACTAATATTGTGTCCATTGTTCGCTCTGGAACATAGGCTCATTATAGCTTTCAACTAGCAATAAGGAATAAGGAAGCATGAGTAATGGGCTTCTAATTTTTTTTGTTAGTTTGTTTTTAGTAAACCATTACGTTGGCCTGTATTGTCGTCTAATGGATTAAAAGAGACAACTAAAGTAGAAGTCATTTTGTAATGACTAAAGAGAGAAAAAATTAGATGTTATTATTATTTGCTTTTATTCTCTTGGTGTCTCAAATAGCTCATGCATGTGTATTATAGAGGGAAGGTCAGTCTTAAATGTGAAAGTGTCTAGGGGCATAAAATGGGAGTAGTGATTTGATTAGGTTACTGAAGCTGCAGATGAGTATTTGTGGTGGTCAGAAAGAAATTAAAGGGTGAGATGGATGAAGGCTATGAAGACAGGTCAAGGATGTCTAGGGCTTAATATTTAGTAGCCAGTTTAAATCATTGTTACACCATACAAAACTAATTCAGGAAACTTTGGTGCAAAAACCATAAGAGTCATGTATACTAAAATCTCACACATCATTTTTACAAATGAATATATTACATGCCTTTTGTATCTTCATTAAGGTAATATTATTTTTCTTTAAGCATCCTTTCCTAACCAGTTGCTAATGATGCTGTATGAATAAGTAACTATTAAAAAAGTATATATATACATACATACATACTCCTTGAACTGTCTTCAGGCTTCAAAACAATTGTGTATGCTTTAAAAACTGAATAAAGAGGGTAAACCAGTATACTTGACGGTGAAACTAAAGAATTGACTGAAACTTCTAATTGCTCCTTTCTCTCATATTCTCCTCCTTTAGCTCAACATAATTAATGGCTCCGTCTGAGTAGTGATTGTGCACTAGATTTCTGCTTTCTCGATTGCACAAATCTTGAGCAAGTTTGGATTTTAGAGCACCACAAGGAATGAACATCTGATATGGTCATCACTGCTTCCTGCAGGTAGGTAGGAATATCCCTTTCTGTTTCCCTCCTACTCTAGCTCCTGTTCTTCAGAGAGCCAGCTGATCTTATCAAGTTTATTTGTTAAGTGCTCTATTACATTCTTTCAAAAACAGGCAGTAAACAAATATAGGTGGGTTTGTAAATATTTTTTTTCAAGGCCTTTAATTATTCTGATATATATTGTGGATATCCCAAAAGGAGAAAAATCTTAGGTATTATCTCCCAAACTATTTTCTTCTGCCACCCCAAGATTTGTATTTTAAAAATAAATCCTCCTAACATCTTTAAGGCTAATGATCCATGAAATATATTTTAGAAAACCATTGCACTGATAAATATTAGACTCTATGGCATGCCGTCTCTCTCTCTCTCTCTTATTTCTTAGTCCCTTTCCTCTCTCTTTCTCTGATATCATAGCCAACAATGTGATAATTTGAATCAGTGTAATGATCAAGATTATAACAAAATGGACATAAACTTACAACTAGAAAGAATTCAGTCACTAATTTTAACCCAGTCTCCAGAGAGGATATTGCAAAAGGTCATCATTTAGTCCTATTGCTTTGGGAAGAACACCCAGCCAGCATTTAAAAATTTTGTAGAAACTCTGTGTGTCATCCAACTTTCCAGTATGCTTTAGTCAACTGTTTGAAATGTATGATTTATTACCAAAACTAATGTAGACATCATGTAGTAGGTTCCTGGAAATTCTTTAGAGAAGTTTAAGCATATGCACAATCCATAAATCATAGCGTTAAGACGAGAGAAACAAGATTCTGGCATGTAGTCACTGACTCTCAAATACCATCAGATGCGTTCACTTTGTTAAAAATAAAATATTGCTTTTATTGTCTTTAAAGATGCCTTTCGACAAGCAGTATAACGTAGAAATATTAAGACAGATAGGGTTCTTTTCCCCACTGATCAATAGCTCAAAAAGTTTGCACAGAAAAATTCAGAAGTATGTGAGGAAAAAATCTTGTTTCTAAATGGAATTTGCTGTGATCAAGAACATGCTTTAAGAATTGCAAGAGAAGGGTAGAAAGTCAGGAGAGTGATCACCAGTGGTTTTCGATTCAACATGATTTGAGCATCAGCAGCAACTAGCCACAAGTGTTGCATGCCCTATATGAACACTTTTTGTCAAAGTCACTTTAAACCTATTTCAACCAAGAGATGAAGTTTATTTTTCCACTCCGTATATGTGGACTTGACTATATTACTTCCTTTGACCCATGGCATGTTACAAAATGTGACACAAGCAGAGATTTGAAAATACCTCAGGGCTCACTCTCTGTGTGCTTGAAAATCTGAGATTGCCATGTAAACAAAGCTGACATAGCTTACTGGAAAATGAGAGACCACAGATAGCTGAGGTGAGCTATCCCACCTGAGGATCCACCAGCCTGCCAGTAGCCAGTCACAAGAGTGGGGTCATGTGATATTACCCAGCATCCAGACGAGCTGCCAGCTAACCATAGATAAGTGAGAGGGCTAGACCATCAAAACTGGCCCACTGGCCAAGCACGGTGGTTCACGCCTGTAATCCCAGCGTTTTGGGAGGCCAAGACGGGCAGATCACCTGAATCTGGGAGTTCAACACTAACTTGGACAACATAATAAAACCCTATCGCTACTAAAAATACAAAAATTAGTTGGGTGTGGTGACGCATGCCTGTAATCCCAGCTACTTGGAAGACTGAGAGAGGAGAATCTCTTGAACCCAGGAGATGGAGGTTGTAATGAGCCACTGCACTCCAGCTTGGGCATCAGAGCAAGACTCTGTCAAAAATAAATAGATAAATAAATAAATAAATAAATAAATAAATAAATAAATAAACAAACCTTGCCCAAAGTGACAGAGCAGGAGCATCACCATCTTGGACAAGCACCATTATTCTAAAGTTCATCTTGATCAAAATATTCCTAAATCCAAAGGGCATCAACCTAATGGCCAAGGTCAGCATCACCATAAACCATAAATGACATCTCCGACCAGAAACGTTCCAAACCCCTCCTTGACCAGAGACATGCCAGTCCCGAGATAACCTTCCCTCTGGCTGGAGAGATGATGTCAGCCCCAAGCTAACCTCCCATCCAACCAGAGACATTCCAACCCCACCATAAACTTCTCACCCCCAACAGAAACATTCTAAGCTTAGGATAAGCTCTCTCACCCTGAAACCAATTGCCTTAGTCTGTAAGAGACAGCATTACTGACCAAAATCGGCCAGAAGCCTGTCTCAGGTTTATTCCCCAAAATAAATCAATTTTTAACTGTTAAACCACATTTTATGTTTCTTTTCTCTTTCTTTAACTTTTACACACACCACATGGAAAATCAAGATGACCTACAGAATTGAGCACTAATAAACCTCATGACTGTTTTAAGCCACTACATTAGGGATTGGTTTAATATATGGCAAAAGCTAACTGAAACACCTCCTTAGCATAATGGAGATGTCAACACATGTTTACCAAGTATTATTTCCTTTTCCTTTTCCAGGATTCAGAGAGAGAGTAAATTCCCTGCCTTCCTTTGTTGTTAGCTTGGTGCTGGCTAACATGTGGTGATTTCTAGCAAACGTCTTCCACCATTGCTCAAATTAATAGTTGCATTTTTTGGCCGGGCACAGTGGCTCATGCCTGTAATCCCAGCACTTTGGGAGGCCGAGGTGGGTGGATCACGAGCTCAGGAGATCGAGACCACGGTGAAACCCTGTCTCTACTAAAAATACAAAAAAATTAGCCGGGCGAGGTGGCGGCGCCTGTAGTCCCAGCTACTCAGGAGGTTGAGGCAGGAGAATGGTGTGAACCCAGGAGGCGGAGCTTGCAGTGAGCCAAGATCCGGCCACTGCACTCCAGCCTGGGCAACAGAGTGAGACTCCATCTCTAAAAAAAAAAAAAAAAAAAAAAAAAAAGTTGCATTTTTGTGCTTATGTTTCTCAATAGTTACCTCTATTTGAAAGGAAAATGAATTTAGGTAGCTTTCATGCTGTTAGATATAACACTCTGATATAATTTAGAGTCTATTATAATGTGGTAATTGGCCCTTTTTATAAGTCAGTTTCTGCCAAAGGAGCACATAATTACTATCTAGGAATTCAGGCTCCAGGATCACTGGAAGGCCCAGGGATTTCTATTGACTGTGATAGTTCTTTACCCAAGGTAGATTTATCTGATCCAAATGGTTCAAAACTAATTTAGGACACTTTGCTTTTCTGTTTACTTTTATGTGGAGTAAAAATACTTAAAAACTTAAGGGGCAGAAGGCTCATCAAACCAATACAAGGAATCTCAAAGGATTTGGGTGGCATTTCAACATGGAAGGCTACTCCAGTGCATAGACATACTGTCCTTGGAGGGTGGAGTGACGGGGCCAAGGAAGAGTTTCAGTTTCCCTTAGGGATAATTTAGAACAGCTTCTTAACTAAAGAAATGCTAAACCTGTTCCCTGATAATTATCAAAACTTTCAATAAATTCCTTGCTAAAGTCCAAAAGAAGGGAAAAGGACTTGGACGTATAAAAAACATGAATTTAGAGAAAGAATGGGGCTATAAAAATTGAAAAGTGGAATCCTTGGGGAAAAATATAAGTTGACTTTGCAAAAGATTTATTTTCGGTTCCCTCAATTCAGCCACAAAATGCACAGATCAGACACTGGTTGCAGTAAGAGTTTACAGAAAAAGATGGGGTTTTAATTGAAAATAAATACTGTTTTCCTCATCTCAGGATTTCATGTAGACAAGAAGAAAGACAGCAATTTGGGGATGGCCATGTACAAACAGCCCATTTGTAGTCTCTTGTAGTCTCTTTTATCAGATGATGTTGGTCTCCTCACCATTTCTTAAAGGACTAAGTTCTTAACTTCGTTTTCAATTTTTGAACTATTTCAGATCCATATTTCATTTTCTAAACAGATGTCCAGAGTTGAACATGTCCTGCGTTTTAATAAGTATTTGGAAGATCTGTAAAAAAAATTCACATAAGAAATAATAGCAATCATAAGTAACCCAAACTGCATAATAGTTTTTGCAGAAAATAATGTTTTTTTAAAGTGTTTGGATCACAAAAGGCATACAGAGGGAGCTTGGAAACAATTTGAGATATATACTTTAAAATGTACATGTTTTTTATTTTAGGAATTTCCATTTTCATTATTTTTATAGATGATGTTTTGTAAGACATTAGGAGTGAATAAAAATAATATGTATTTCACACATATATTCTGCAATTGGTAGTAGATTTATCATGGAGTTAATCAAGCTTAAGCTTCTGGGCCACTATTTTACATTGGCCATTTGCAAGAAAATGACCCACACTTTATATTTATTATTTTTTATTTATTTTCTCAAGGAAGATAGCCAGAATTGTATGAGCCTCTGGTCTGCAAAGTCTTGATCTTCTCTGATTTGTAAAGAATGACCAGTTATCAACGTCTTTATCTGTTCTACCACTAATCTGTCTATTTGGATCTCTTGCCACTGCAAACTCTAGAACTCCTGTGAGTATTTTGGCGCTCTAAATATTTTGAGGTTCCAAGTCTGTAGACCGTCATCTTTTCTTTTATTTCCCCTTATAGCCACATGATACTGACCCTCATTCCCAGTCTATGATCCTGCCTCTGTCCCATTTTCCAAAAAACTAACTTTATAGCAGTTAAATACCATCCTCAAAAATGTTGTCTGCACAAGGAAAAGATTAGTTCACTAGTAGTCATAGATATACTTCTACTCAAATGCATGTTCAAATTTAGCTATTACTGAGAAACTACTCACCCTATGATATGTACTCAGTTACCTGGCTGTGGTGTTCACATAGTTAATCTGCACAACTCCTGCTGCTATTGTCATTGGGGGTATTTGATAATGTCAAAATAAGCTGCTTTGACCTCACCTTAGATATACATGCAGAGTCTAATTTCTCAATACATTGATCATGAACACCCCAATCTAAGGAACCATTACGTCTTTACAGGATTTTCACCCACTAGCACTCCTCCTTCTGCCCCGGACCATTTGTAGTCACTTTATCCAGCAGGCAGAAATGATGAAGGTACAAACTGAATCAGATTCTGTTAGTCTTCCATTAGTAATCATGCAAAGGCTAACTAGGAGAATAGGGAAAAGGAGGAGAATGAGGAGGAGGAGGAAGAAGAGGAGGAAGAGGAGGAGGAGGAGAATGAGGATGGGGAGGAGGAGGGGAAGGAGCAGAAGGACAGGGAGGAGGAGAATGAGGAGGGGGAGGAGGAGGGAGAGGAAGAGGAGGGAAGAGAGGGAGGAGGAAGAGGGGTAGGGGGAGGTGGAGGAGGAGTGGGAGGAGGAGGAGGAGAATGAGAGAGAAAGATTAAGGGAGAAAAAGGAATATCTCCATCACTAAGAGGCAGGAAAAGAGATGTGAAAGGCAGGCTTGGACTTTGTTTTAGAGTGTATGACTTCAAATCTGCTTCTGATCTTATGTTTGATTATAGTAAATCATTGAGCTTTCTATGCTTCAGTTCCCATAAAATAAAAATGGGGATAGTGTGAGTAACTGTTGCATGTATTATGTATTTATTCATTCATTTATCATAATTATAATCTTTAATACACAATGTGTCTGACATATGGTGATTACACAGTAAGAGTTAGCTATTACTATCCTGAGGATGACAGTTTACAGAGCATAATAAAGAAGGGAGTCAAGCTCCTAAAAGTCAATTCAGATAAGCTTGTTCAATAGCAATGGATCAAAAACACCTCCTTCAATAAGTCTTATGGATTTCCATGATAGAATTGTGTTAACAATTGTAGTAATATCTGATAATTTGTACACACACACACACACACAGAGTTATCTAATATGTACACATACTAACTTATTTAACCTTTATAAGAAATTTAGGAAATAATTACTAGTGTTTTCCCCAACTTTACCAATGAGAAAATTGAGCCATAAACTATTTAACTCGTCTAAGCCAGGATTCAAACCCAAATAGTGCAGTAGCATCATATGTCTGCTAACTCCTTAATGACATTTAAGATTATCTGACTGGGACTGGATAGACAAAAACAGTGGATTGTCTTACAGACAATGATTGAAGATTGATTGTGTCTGTCCATGTGTAATACACCTATTCTTTCACAGATATAGTACATTCATCCAGTCTGCCCTTTTCTGTTGTCTACAACATTTCATTAGTAGAATTTTAAAAAGTCGTTGTTATCTGAATTCTGCAGAAAGACAGAAGTAGAAGTCCATTGCAAAACTGCATTTGGATAATTTCCACTTCAGATTTTACTTTGTCCTTTGTGTAGTTGTTCATATTAATTGGACCAATGATGATTCATCAGACACTCTAGTGACTACCTTATATTATAAACATATGCATATTTATTCAGAATCTTTGCACAATTGTTGCCTAAAGTTAGAATGCAATTCTGTCATCTTTTATTTCACAGTCTGGGAAAGTTTAACCTATGCATGTAGGCTTCACAAGATAGGCTACCATTATTTTTACTAGATTGGGTTGATTTGATACTCTTTTTCATCTCGTCACCTCACTGTTTCTCTTTGCTTCCTGTTGTTTAGGCTTACAAACTACAGAGTTGTGTGAATACTTGAGAAAAATTTTAATCTACATAATTTCACCAAGGCTATGTGTGTGATTCTAAAAATCTCAGACGTTATCTAAGTTCTAAGGAAACTATTTAACCCACACTACTATTTTCTGTATATATTTATTTGTATGGCAAAAGTAGAGGCATGTTTTCTCACTTTTGTGGTATTACAGAACCCCCATGTTCTACACCATGAATAATCTTAGGCAATGTATATAAAATAACTCTAATAAATAAAATAAAGTTATCAGTACCTGCATTTTTTAGTTTCAAGTATTAGCAAATTTTAGTTGGATTGACTAACTTAGTATTCTTCATATCATTATTGATGATTACTGAGTAATTATCGTGATTACTGGTTTTATGGAGCTTCCAGATGAGTTGTGGTTAAAGAAAAGCTGCTTTTAAATACAGCAGCCACCACTTATCTATGGTTTTGCCTTCTGCAGTTTCAGTTACCCATGGTCAATCAGGGTCTGATAACAAGTGAATACAGTACAATAAAATATTTTGACAGAGAGAAATAGAGAGATTATACTCAATAATTTTTGTTATAGTTTATTATTTTAATTGTTATGACTTGTTATTAGTTACTACTGTTAATCCCTGATTGTGCCTAATTTATAAATTAAACTATATCATAGGAATGCATGTGTACAAAAAGCATAGCACATATAGGGTTTGGTACTATCCACGGTTTCAGGCATCCACTGAGAGTCTTGAACTGTTCCCCCACAGATAAGGGGGAACTACTATAATAGAAAATAAGATTGCTGTGAAATACACATATACACACACACACACACACACACACACACTCAATTGCTCAGTTTTGTGAGATAATAAAATTTTCTGAGGGCTATAAGTTAAATAGAAATGAGCCAGACAAAGGTATATAGAAAGGTGAGGGAAGAAATTAAAATTGAGTGGGGCATAGAGGCATCTGTTTAGGAGAGACAACAAATGCAGGCAGCTAAGAAAGAGAATATCACAGTCAAGGATTAGAAGTTTATGAAATTCAAGAGTGTGAAGAAAATTCACTCACCCTACTGGTTCCTGAGACAATTCTGACAAAAGTGGAAAAGATATTAAAAGCCTAGTGCCTACATTTTGCTGCCCTAATTCTAGTTTTCAATGTGTCTAACCTGAGTATTTAGTATCCACATGACACCAAGCTGCACTTTCTTCCCCAAATACACTGTGTCCAACATTCATATTTGTCACTCAGTCATTCACATGTCTGCTCCTTTTATTCAACCATTTACTCACCTTTTTAGTAAATAAAGCAAATACTTCTTGAGTTTCTACTTTGGGCCAGGCAAGAGAGAGAAAATTTCTGCCTTCATGGAATATTCTAGTTACAGAGACTAACATAAGCATGTACACATAATATATGCATATGTGATTATGTGATGCCTTTATAAGTATGTATACATATATAAATGTACTCATATATTATTCTGGTCTTCCACTTCATATAGAGAACTGCCTTAAATCTCTGTCAATGAGTAGACCCATAACACCTTCTCTGCTCTTGCCATTTTCTGTTCCTAAGAGGATAGACTTTATTTTTACTGGAATAATCAGCTTCTTGAAATGAAGGGGCACCTTGAAACCATAACTGGCATTGAATAGATGGTTTTCCTAGTTCGAACTTCCTTGGTTATTGACGTGGGCCTGGTTCAGTTTATGATGAACACCAAAGCTAAATATACCCCTCTACCTTAAAATGTATCATTATAACCACCACCATCACATTTTCTTGTTGTTTTAACTACTCAGTCTTTGTGTTCCTTGAAGTCTAAACATGCTTAATATCCATATAGGGTCAGGTTCATTTAGAATAATTTCTCTCTGTAATACTCAACAAAGATTTTTTTTTTTTTTCCAGGAATAATGCTTCTGTTACTTAGGCAAAATTCGTTATGTTACAAAGCTAAGTTAACTCCTTAATTTCCATGACATAATTATCAGAATTTATTCTTCACTAAATCTACCTGTTAAATTCTGGTTAGTGAGGACTTTTCTTCACTATTGAATCAGGGATTCAGGATAACAGAGGCGTCGCCATCTTGTTACACCAGCGTCTTAACACACAAAAATATCCTCAGTAGGGAAAGAAAGAATGAAATGTTGTGCTGCTCTTAGCCAGAAATATGTGTCTTCAAAAAAGGTCTAAATTTAGGCACCCACAGTTTGATTTGAGACTCAACATCCTTGACCAACACATAATTATCAATTTGTTATATTTGCATAGTGTTTAGAAAGCATATTTCTACATTTTATCATATTTTTTCCTTACTAAAAACACTGTCACCAAATAATTATTATGCTTATTTTGAGAAGAGAAATTGCACTATCATAAGACTTAAGTTACAAATCTAAGATCACAAAGCCAGTAGGGAAGACATCTAAGTAGGCTTAAAACTCCAAACCAGGTTTTTTCTTTTAAATAAATCCAATTCCTTCCTTTATTATATCATTTATACCCTACCAGGAGTTTGGTTATTAAACATATGTAGCACCATAGATTTTATGAAACTCAATGAGACTTTTTAGATAATCTCATCCAATATATTTATTTTACAGATGAAAACATCATAGGTAAGAAAGGTTAAATGGTTCACCCAATGTATTCAGCTAACTTCAACTCATCTAACTTCAAAATCCTTGCTTTTTCTACTACTCTACAATACCAGTAGGTTAAGTGTTATTAGGTACGAGACACTCAGTATATACGTAGTGAAAGGAGGTTTTAAAACTGATGTATTATGAAGCATTTTCACTAGCTTGGTTGGAGACCTTCATTCACTCCTTATGATATTTCCATCATCACTTTTGTGCAAAGGTTATGGATCAAATTAGCATGAAAAACCTACTGTTCTTCTCTTTTTCTATCCTTAGGTACCTTAGAAACCTCTTCCCTACTGATAGCAGCTTGCCTGTACATTTCTGTTTTAAATTGCCTTCTCAGTAAGTAGTGACTTATTAATGATTGCATTCCTAGTATTTCAACTTGCCAAGATATAAGCAGTCGAGTCTTTTAGTAAGAATATTTCCAAAAGAGTCTATACCACCAGAGACAAATGAGTGTTTACAAAAGTCACATTGTAAAAAAAGTCGAACTGTCCACTCTATAGCTAGTACCAACTTGTTTTCTTCATAATTTCAGAATTACTCCAAACTCATGGTTCCTGGTACAAACAAAGGTGGAAAGATATTTGAAATCCTCTACCTAAAAATTAAAATGCTCAAATTCCAAGGTTCTCCAAATGTAACTTTGTTTCAGTCAAGGATGCTAAGGGTGACAGCTCCAGAATGTAGGTTCATTTTTTTTGCTTTCCTTGTTTTCTCTTTTTTTCTGTAGTTAACTCTTTCTCACTTGGAATGACTATAGAGTTCCCTTCGAGTAAGGAAGGAAACTTGGTCTGTAACTCACTGTTTTTCTCATAATGTTGTTTATCTATGACAAACTGTATTGAAGTATTTATGGTATTTATAGTATTAAGGATTTATAGTATAGGAAAATAACATGAAATTTCTACAATAATTTTATTTTAAGGCGCTATTATTATTATTATTTTATTATTTTTTTTTTTGAGGCGGAGTCTCGCTCTGTCACCCAGGCTGGAGTGCAGTGGCCGGATCCTGGCTCACTGCAAGCTCTGCCTCCTGGGTTTACGCCATTCTCCTGCCTCAGCCTCCGCAGTAGCTGGGACTACAGGCGCCCGCCACCTCGCCCTGCTAGTTTTTTTTTTTTTTTTTTTTAGTAGAGATGGGGTTTCACCGGGTTAGCCAGGATGGTCTCTATCTCCTGACCTCGTGATCCGCCCGTCTCAGCCTCCCAAAGTGCTGGGATTACAGGCTTGAGCCACCGCGCCCGGCCTTGTATTATTATTTAAAAGGCATGCCATATGCCATTTTTTTTCAAACCAAACAGAAAAACGAACATGATAAAAAGATACATTTGAAAGCAATTGATGGTATTTATTGGGATTTTTATTTTTGTTTTTTTGAGACAGGGTCTCACTCTCTCGTCCAGGCTGGAGTGCAGTGGTGCAATCTCAGTTCACTACAGTCTCCAACTCTGAGGCATAAGCAACCCTTCCTCCTCAGTCTTCTGAGTAGCTGGGATCACAGGCATGCCACCATGCCCAGTTAATTTTTGTATTTTTTTGGTAGAGACAGGGTTTTGCCCCATTGCCTGGGCTGGTCTTGAACTTTTGGATTCAAGCCATCTGCCCTTCTCAGCCTCCCAAACTGCTAGGATTACAGGTGTGAGCCACCTCACCAGGCCTTATTGGGAATTTAATACTTTAAATATTCTTTGCAGGTAAAATTTGATGACTAGTCTTAAAAGAATCTTTTGAAGTTGGGTTACTCTAACTCATATATATTGGACATTATTATATAGAAACAATATATTATTGTTCCTAATGATAGCTTTTACTAGATTTTATATGTTCTCCAACATATATACAAGTTATTTTCATGAAATAAATACGAATGTTGGAAAGTTCCTGTCTATGTCTTCTTTAGAGACCAAATTGTAGATCTAATTATAAAGGCTGAATTAATTTAAATAGTGCACAGGACAATGTTCACTAAAATCTGGCTAGGTATGTAATTAGTTGTTACCCATCTGGCTTCACTGTAGATTGGATCTCACTATGTATTAAATATTACATAAATAAGTGCTTATGAATAATTGTTAATTGATTTAGCTTTCATTAAAAAAAAAAACTGTAACAACAATGCTGTAGTTGTCAGTGTAGGTAAGATAATAGAATGTGTTGAGGATTCAGTGAGAGTGGAAGCCATTTCTACTCCTACACCTGAAGGAAAGTTGAGGGGAAGATAAACAAAGACTTACAGCTGTATAAGAGAGTTAATGGGTAACTTTTTAAGGTCCAACAAAGCAAGTTAGGGCAATAAATGTCTGAATCTTGCTGTCTTCCTACCTATGCTCTCCCATAATTGTCTCCTATTAGCTGAAGCCAACCAAATGCCAGAGGACAAAAGAGGTTGACTGAATTGGTCCACAGAGCTCAGCTTCCTGGAGACTGGAGGATGGAAAATGTTGAAAACAAATTAGCAATATGATCCCTATTAGCTAGAGAGGTAAAGGGAAACTATCTAGTCATTAAATTTATGATTTTAGGATATCCTGATTTGTTGTGCTTATAATAAAAAACTTTATTAACTTTAGTCAAAAGGCAAACAAAATCATTTTCTAAAAACTTTACTGAAAATTCTAGCTGTGAAATTTGAGGAAAAAAGGTGTGTTTGTGTGTACATATGTTTATGGGTTATTTTACATTTGATAGTGGATCTATTATCTTATTTCCTTCTTCAAATTACTTTGTTATTTATAATTGACAAATTACACATGGGAAAATCTAAACAGGGTATAGATGTTTATTTTTTTTACATAGTTACTCTCTTTTGTTATACAATTTATAGTTTATATATAAAACACTTTACTCAACTGTAGAACAGAAATAATTTTCAACTACCTATGGAAGTTATAAAGATGTGTCACATAGTTTGGGTAACTATACAGACCGGTTTGCTCAGGAAAGTCCTTGTTTGTACCTATTGTCCTTAGGAGTCATCTGGTGAGCAGGTGTTTCATAAAACTCAAAAGTGTGACAGTTAAAATAATAAATAATTATGTCATCTTACATATACTGGAATATATAATAAGTCACACACAAAAAATCAAAGACAGAGCATGTTCTATAACCACAGTACAGTAGAAATCAATAACAAAAAGCTAATGAGAAAATCTGGGAGAGGGCGGAGCAAGATGGCTGAATAGAATCAGCTCCAGTCTCCAACTCCCAGTGCGAGTGACACAGAAGACCCGTGATTTCTGCATTTTCAATTGAGGTACTGGGGTCATCTCACTAGGGAGTGCTGGACAATCAGTGCTGGTCAGCTGCTGCAGCCCGACCAGCGAGAACTGAAGCAGGGCAAGGTATCGCCTCACCTGGGAAGCGCAAGGGGGAAGGGAATCCCTTTTCCTAGCCAGGAGAACTGAGACACACAACACCTGGAAAATTGGGTAACTCACACCCCAATACTGCGCTTTAAGCAAACGGGCACACCAGGAGACTATATCCCACACCTGGCCGGGAAGGTCCCACGGCCACGGAGCCTCCCTCATTGCTAGAACAGCAGTGTGCGATCTAACCGCAAGGCAGCAGCGAGGCTGGGGGAGGGGCGCCCGCCATTGCTGAGGCTTAAGTAGGTAAACAAAGCCACTGGGAAGCTCGAACTGGGTGGAGCTCACAGCAGGTCAAGGAAGCCTGCCTGTCTCTGTCGACTCCACCTCTGGGGACAGGGCACAGCTAAACAACAACAACAAAAATGCAGGAGAAACCTCTGCAGACGCAAACGACTCTGTCTGACAGCTTTGAAGAGAGCAGTGGATCTCCCAACACGGAGGCTGAGATCTGAGAACGGACAGACTGCCTGCTCAAGTGGGTCCCTGACTCCTGAGTAGCCTAACTGGGAGACATCCCCCACTAGGGGCAGTCTGACACCCCACACCTCACAGGGTGGAGTACACCCCTGAGAGGAAGCTTCCAAAGTAAGAATCAGACAGGTACACTCGCTTTTCAGCAATATGCTATCTTCTGCAACCACTGCTGCTGATACCCAGGCAAACAGGGTCTGGAGTGGACCTCAAGCAATCTCCAACAGACCTGCAGCTGAGGGTCCTGACTGTTAGAAGGAAAACTATCAAACAGGAAGGACACCTATATCAAAACCCCATCAGTACGTCACCATCATCAAAGACCAGAGGCAGGTAAAACCACAAAGATGGGGAAAAAGCAGGGCAGAAAAGCGGGAAATTTAAAAAATAAGAACGCATCTCCCCCTGCAAAGCAGCGCAGCTCATCGCCAGCAACTGATCGAAGCTGGTCAGAGAATGACTTTGATGAGATGAGAGAAGAAGGCTTCAGTCCATCAAACTTCTCAGAGCTAAAGGAGGAATTACGTACCCAGCGCAAAGAAACTAAAAATCTTGAAAAAAGAGTGGAAGAATTGACAGCTAGAATAATTAATGCAAAGAAGGTCATAAATGAAATGACAGAGATGAAAACCATGACACGAGAAATACGTGACAGGTGCACAAGCTTCAGTAACCGACTCAATCAACTGGAAGAAAGAGTATCAGCGATTGAGGATCAAATGAATGAAACGAAGTGAGAAGAGAAACCAAAAGGAAAAAGAAGAAAAAGAAATGAACAAAGCCTGCAAGAAGTATGGGATTATGTAAAAAGACCAAATCTATGTCTGATTGGGGTGCCTGAAAGTGAGGGGGAAAATGGAACCAAGTTGGAAAACACTCTTCAGGCTATCATGCAGGAGAACTTCCCCAACCTAGTAGGGCAGGCCAACATTCAAATTCAGGAAATACAGAGAATGCCACAAAGATACTCCTCGAGAAGAGCAACTCCAAGACACATAATTGCCAGATTCACCAAAGTTGAAATGAAGGAAAAAATCATAAGGGCAGCCAGAGAGAAAGGTCGGGTTACCCACAAAGGGAAGCCCATCAGACCAACAGCAGATCTCTTGGCAGAAACTCTACAAGCCAGAAGAGAGTGGGGTCCAATATTCAACGTTCTTAAAGAAAAGAATTTTAAAACCAGAATTTCATATCCAGCCAAATTAAGTTTCATAAGTGAAGGAGAAATAAAATCCTTTACAGATAAGCAAATGCTTAGAGATTTTGTCACCACCAGGCCTGCCTTACAAGAGACCCTGAAGGAAGCCCTAAACATGGAAAGGAACAACTGGTACCAGCCATTGCAAAAACATGCCAAAATGTAAAGACCATTGAGGCTAGGAAGAAACTGCATCAACTAACGAGGAAATAACCAGTTAATATCATAATGGCAGGATCAAGTTCACACATAACAATATTAACCTTAAATGTAAATGGACTAAATGCTCCAATTAAAAAACACAGACTGGCAAACTGGATGAAGAGTCAAGACCCATCAGTCTGCTGTATTCAGGAGACCCATCTCACATGCAGAGACATACATAGGCTCAAAATAATGGGATGGAGGAAGATCTACCAAGCAAATGGAGAACAAAAAAAAAGCAGGGGTTGCAATCCTAGTCTCTGATAAAACAGACTTTAAACCATCAAAGATCAAAAGAGACAAAGAATGCCATTACATAATGGTAAAGGGATCAATTCAACAGGAAGAGCTAACTATCCTAAATATATATGCACCCAATACAGGAGCACCCAGATTCATAAAGCAAGTCCTTAGAGACTTACAAAGAGACTTAGACTCCCGTACAATAATAATGGGAGACTTCAACACTCCACTGTCAACATTAGACAGATCAACGAGACAGAAAGTTAACAAGGATATCCAGGAATTGAACTCATCTCTGCACCAAGCGGACCTAATAGACATCTACAGAACTCTCCACCCCAAATCAACAGAATATACGTTCTCAGCACCACATCGCACTTATTCCAAAATTGACCACATAATTGGAAGTAAAGCACTCCTCAGCAAATGTAAAAGAACAGAAATTATAACAAACTGTCTCTCAGACCACAGTGCAATCAAACTAGAACTCAGGACTAAGAAACTCAATCAAAACCGCTCAACTACATGGAAACAGAACAACCTGCTCCTGAATGACTACTGGGTACAGAACGAAATGAAGGCAGAAATAAAGATGTTGTTTGAAACCAATGAGAACAAAGATACAACATACCAGAATCTCTGGGACACATTTAAAGCAGTGTGTAGAGGGAAATTTATAGCGCTAAATGCCCACAAGAGAAAGCAGGAAAGATCTAAAATTGACACTCTGACATCACAATTAAAAGAACTGGAGAAGCAAGAGTACACACATTCAAAAGCTAGCAGAAGGCAAGAATAACTAAGAGGAGAGCAGAACTGAAGGAGATAGAGACACAAAAAACCCTCCAAAAAATGAGTGAATCCAGGAGTTGGTTTTTTGAAGAGACCAACAAAATTGACAGACCACTAGCAAGATTAACAAAGAAGAAAAGAGAGAAGAATCAAATAGACGCAATAAAAAATGATAAAGGGGATATCACCACCGACCCCACAGAAATACAAACTACCATCAGAGAATACTATAAACACCTCTACGCAAATCAACTAGAAAATCTAGAAGAAATGGATAATTTACTGGACACTTACACTCTTCCAAGACTAAACCAGGAAGAAGTTGAAGCCCTGAATAGACCAATAGCAGGCTCTGAAATTGAGTCAATAATTAATAGCCTACCAACCAAAAAAAGTCCAGGACCAGATGGATTCACAGCTGAATTCTACCAGAGGTACAAGGAGGAGCTGCTACCATTCCTTCTGAAACTATTCCAATCAACAGAAAAAGAGGGAATCCTCCCTAACTCATTTTATGAGGCCAACATCATCCTGATACCAAAGCCTGGCAGAGACACAACAAAAAAAGAGAATTTTAGACCAATATCCCTGATGAACATCGACGCAAATATCCTCAATAAAATACTGGCAAACCGGATTCAGCAGCACATCAAAAAGCTTATCCACCATGATCAAGTGGGCTTCATTCCTGGGATGCAAGGCTGGTTCAACATTCGCAAATCAATAAACATAATCCAGCATATAAACAGAACCAAAGGCAAGAACCACATGATTATCTCAATAGATGAAGAAAAGGCTTTTGACAAAATTCAACAGCCCTTCGTGCTAAAAACGCTCAATAAATTCGGTATTGATGTAACGTACCTCAAAATAATAAGAGCTATTTATGACAAATCCACAGCCAATATCATACTGAATGGGCAAAAACTGGAAAAATTCCCTTTGAAAACTGGCACAAGGCAGGGATGCCCTCTCTCACCACTCCTATTCACATAGTGTTGGAAGTTCTGGCTAGGGCAATCAGGCAAGAGAAAGAAATCAAGCATATTCAGTTAGGAAAAGAAGAAGTCAAATTGTCCCTGTTTACAGATGACACGATTGTATATTTAGAAAACCCCATTGTCTCAGCCCAAAAATCTCCTTAAGCTGATAAGCAACTTCAGCAAAGTCTCAGGATACAAAATTAATGTGCAAAAATCACAAGCATTCTTATACACCAGTAACAGGCAAACAGAGAGCCAAATCATGAATGAACTTCCATTCACAATTGCTTCAAAGAGAATAAAATACCTAGGAATCCAACTTACAAGGGATGTCAAGGACCTCTTCAAGGAGAACTACAAACCACTGCTCAGTGAAATCAAAGAGGACACAAACAAATGGAAGAACACACCATGCTCATGGAGAGGAAGAATCAATATGGTGAAAATGGCCATACTTCCCATGGTCATTTATAGATTCAATGCCATCCTCATCAAGCTACCAATGAGTTTCTTCACAGAATTGGAAGAAACTGCTTTAAAGTTCATATGGAACCAAAAAAGAGCCCGCATTGCCAAGACAATCCTAAGTCAAAAGAACAAAGCTAGAGGCATCATGCTACCTGACTTCAAACTATACTACAAGCTTACAGTAAGCAAAACAGCATGGTACTGGTACCAAAACAGAGATATAGACCAATGGAACAGAACAGAGTCCTCAGAAATAATACCACACATCTACAGCCATCTGATCTTTGACAAACCTGAGAGAAACAAGAAATGGGGAAAGGATTCCCTATTTAATAAATGGTGCTTGGAAAATTGGCTAGCCATAAGTAGAAAGCTGAAACTGGATCTTTTCCTTACTCCTTACACGAAACTTAATTCAAGATGGATTAGATACTTAAATGTTAGACATAGTACCATAAAAACCCTAGAAGAAAACCTAGGTAGTACCGATCAGGACATAGGCATGGGCAAGGACTTTATGTCTAAAACACCAAAAGCAATGGCAGCAAAAGTCAAAATTGACAAATTGGATCTAATTAAACTAAAGAGCTTCTGCACAGCAAAAGAAACTACCATCAGAGTGAACAGGCAACCTACAGAATGGGAGAAAACTTTTGCAATCTACTCATCTGACAAAGGGCTGATATCCAGAACCTACAAAGAACTCAAACAAATTTACAAGAAAAAAACAAACAACCCCATCAAAAAGTGGGCAAAGGATATGAACAGACATTTCTCAAAAGAAGACATTTATACAGCCAACAGACACATGAAAAAATGCTCACCATCACTCACCATCAGAGAAATGCAAATCAAAACCCCAATGAGATACCGTCTCACACCAGTTAGAATGGCAATCATTAAAAAGTCAGGAAACAACAGGTGCTGGAGAGGATGTGGAGAAATAGGAACACTTTTACACTGTTGGTGGGATTGTAAACTAGTTCAACCATTGTGGAAAACAGCATGGCAATTCCTCAAGGATCTAGAATTAGATGTGCCATATGATCCAGCCATCCCACTACTGGGTATATACCCGAAGGATTTTAAATCATGCTGCTATAAAGACACATGCACACGTATATTTATTGCGGCACTATTCACAATAGCAAAGACTTGGAATCAACCCAAATGTCCATCTGTGACAGACTGGATTAAGAAAATATGACACATATACACCGTGGAATACTATGCAGCCATAAAAAACGATGAGTTTGCATCCTTTGTAGGGACATGGATGCAGCTGGAAACCATCATTCTTAGCAAACTATCACAAGAAGAGAAAACCAAACACCGCATGTTCTCACTCATAGGTGGGAACTGAACAATGAGATCACTTGGACTCGGGAAGGGGAACATCACACACCGGGGCCTATCATTGGGTGGAGGGGGAGGGATTGCATTGGGAGTTATACCTGATATAAATGACGAATTGATGGGTGCTGACGAGTTGATGGGTACAGCACATCAACATGGCACAAGTATACATATGTAACAAACCTGCACGTTATGCACATGTACCCTAGAACTTAAAGTATAATAAAAAAATAAAAAAAAGAAAAAGAAAATCTGCATTTCTGAAACTGAATATTAACTCTTCTAATACATTAGTTTGGGGAAAAAAAACACAATAAAACTTAGCAAATGATAATAATACATGATTATTAATTGATTTAGCACACATTTGAATGTTAAGGGCTAGAGATAAGATAGAAGTAAAGTAAAACTGAGTCCTTAAGCTTACATTAGAAAGCTTAAAATCAATGTGCTAAACGTTCATTCAAGAAGGTGAAGAAGGCTAAAAGACTCTAAAATCAATGTACTAAACATTCATTCAAGAAGGTGAAGAAGACTATTACCAAAAAGATAGTAGAAGAAAAAAAGTAAAGAATACAAAGCAAATAATGGAAAAAAGAAGTGGACAAAATGTAGTTAAAAAATGAAAAACAAAAGAAAAACTCAGAAATCTCAAACATTAAAAATGTTTAAAAACTAAAAAATTATAAAAAGATAAACACTTTGAATATTTAAATGAAATACACAAATTACAAAAGCCGACTGACTCAATAAACAGAAAACCTAAAATGTATACATTTATCAAAAATTAAATTAGAACATATACATCTTTTCCCAAAATTACATCTGGTTGAGAGATCTTCACCACCAAGTTTACCCAAACTTTCAAGAAAAAATTTTAAAAAGAAAACCTGAAGGGACATTTTTCAACTCATTTTAAGATAGTACAAGTTGATATCAAAACTTGAAAAAGACAACTGAGAAAGAAAAATTTTACTCCTATCTTAATCATAAATCATGATGCAAAAAAGCCAAAATAATTTAGTAATAAGCCAAATCCACAATGTATATAAGGTTAATACATCGTAATTAACTGTATGTTATCTGTGGTGTGAAAAGTTAATTAATCATTAGAAAATTAATGAACGTTTAACCACTTGAAACATTAATGAATAAAGAAAGAACGGGTTCTTTGAATAAATGCAACAAAAGCATTCATTAAAGTAAACAGCTATTCATGTTTTTCTAAAAGGCAGAAATCTGAGTGACCTTTCCAAATGATAGACAATATCTTTAAAATTTATAGCAAACATAGCTTAATTATAAAACATGCAAAGAAAGCTTCCCTTTTATATTCAGTTTATAACCAAAATGTCTGCTATTATCATTTCATTTCAACATGTTACTTTAGAACATAGCCTACGTGATAAAGCAAGTAATTAAGAAAAATGTTATAAAAATTGGAAAAAAGGAAATACAACAATGTTCATAAATGATACATCTTTGCACTTAAAAGTTCCAAAGCAATTAACAGATAAATTTAGTAAAAATTCATGAATACATTGCTGAAAAAAAACAAAGAAACTTACAAATGAATGCTACCTTCTACCAATTAAAAGTTTAGAAAATAAAATTTTTATGACACCATTATAAACACTGCAAAAATGTCAAGTAGTGATGAATAAACTTATATTAAAAATATAAGACTTTTATTAAGAAAATTATAAAACATTTTAGAGAAATTCAAAACCAAAATAATTTTTGTATGAATTAAAGAAATGCTAAACTCATTATTGGAAAAAAATTCTGTCCTAATGCATGTGTAATTTCAATACAATATAAAGTTAAACTACTATTTCATGAAAATTAGTATGCTGATTTTACACTTATTTGGAGAACAAGGGGGCAAGAATAACCAAAACACACTTTAAAAGATAAAGTGGAAAGACTTGACATTACAGGACAAGAATAACCAAGACACGTCATACATTGAGTGCTGAAATTTCTGAGATAGAGCTATAAACTTTTTAGATGTTAATATTTCATAGGAGAATATTTTCATAACTTTACCTTGTGACTAATTTTTTTCTTTTTCTTTTGTTTTCTTGTTTCATGTGTGTGTGTGTGTCTGTGTGTGTATGTGTGTATGTGTGTGTATATATATATATATCTATATATATATTTGAGGCTGTTGCCCAAGCTGGAGTGCAGTGGCATGAACAAGGCTCATCGTAGCCTCTATCTCTTGGGCTCAAGCAATACTCCCACTTCAGCCTCCTGAGTAGGTGAGACTACAGGCATGTGCCAGCATGCCTGGCTAGCTTTTTAATTTTTTGTCTCTACAAGACCCTCTACGGGGTCTTGCTCTGTTTCACAGGCTGATCTCAAACTCTTGGGCTTTAGTGATCCTCCTGCCTTGATCTCCTGAAGTGTTGGGATTATAGGTGTAAATCATCACGCCCAGCCCATAACTTCACTGTGAAAAAGAACTTCTTGAATAAGACCAAAAAGTACTAACCATATATTAACAAATATATTTGATTACTTTAAAGATTAGAACTCCTTTCATAAGTATTATAAAGAATGTAAAAAGATATGCTACTTGGTAAAAATATACATGGGAAACAAAAGACACATAACAAAATATACAAAATGACTTCCAAGCAAGAGAAATAGACAAATAATCCTTTAAAAATCAAAACCAAAAAAAGTGACTGAAAACTTACCTGGGCACTTCACATAAGGGGAAACTTTAAATAATGAATGAAGACATAAAATATGCCCAGCCTCCTTGGCAATCAGGTAAATGTGGTAATATTGCAGACACAATAAAACATCATTACACATCATTTAAGAAATGTGAAAATAGCAAATATTGAAGAGAATACAGAGCTATGAGAAAACACTGGCCCTAATTACATGTCCCTCCCTATTTCCGCACCTTTTGTTACATAGTCAGGTAATATCTCCCACTAAAGGTAAAATACATTTGCTGACTTCTGACTTTGGGATTATCCACGTGGTCTGCTTTAGCCAGTAGGATGTTAGAAGATACAATGTTAGCAGAAGCTTCAAAAGCATGTGTGCCATTTGTCTTGCTCTCTGCTCTCTCTACTATTACCATAGGAAGAACATGTCTCTGTCATATGGTTTGGCTGTGTCCCCAGCTAAATGTCATTTTGAATTATGGTTCCCATAATCCCCATGTGTTGTGGGAGGGACCTGGTGGGAGGTGATTGAATCATGGGGGTGGTTACTCCCCATGCTGCTGTTCTCATGATAGTGAGTGAGTTCTCACAAGATGTGATGCTTTTAAAAGGGGCTTCCCTCATTGCTCGGTTCTCATTCATCTCTTTCCTGCCACCATGTGAAGAAGGACATATTTGCTTCACTTTCCACCATGAGTGTAAGTTCCCAGAGGCCCTCCCAGCAATGCCGAACTGTGAGTCAATTAAACTTCTTTTCTTTATAAATTACTGAGTCTCAGGTATGTCCTTATAGCAGCATGAGAAACTCTGCTACTCTCCTGTTCTAAGGGGAATGAGGGACTCACCTCATAGACTCAGACCTACATATCTGCAGCGTGAAGCAGAGACAATCCAGAGATTGATGGGAATAAACAATTGCTGTGCTAATCCACTGAATTTGGATGGTTTGTTGAGCAACATTATGATAATAATTAACCAATCCAGGTGTAATGAGAATTCTTACACACTGGTGGTGGAAGTACAAATTGGTATAAACTTTTTGAAAAATAGTTGTTCCTTACTTATAAATATCTATACAGTTCCCTACAAACCATAAATTCCACCAGTAAGTAAATAACCTGGAAGAAATCAGGATAAATATAAAATAATATGCATAAAATGGTGTGTAATAATAAAAACTGAAAAAAATCCTACAGAGAATAAATATATAGTAATATATTCATAAAGTGGAATAAGTGTGTATACACAGTTATATTTTCATAAAATGGAATAGAGTATCACTTTGGAAATAAACCTATTTTACTACAAAGGCCAGTATGTGTCTCACAAGCAGAATGCTGAACAAAAGAAGAATGTTTTCCAAAAAACACACTTTTTTTCCAGTTTATGATATTCAAAAACAGAAAATAATACTTCAATGTTCAGGAATGCATACAAAAACACATATATAAGAGATACTTGTCATAATCTTGGTTTCCATCTACTTAGAAGGAAATTCTGGTTTCCTTCTATTTAGAGAATTTTCCTCCATGAGAATCTGATATATAGAACTCTCAGATGAGAAGCTGAATTCTTCTGCCACCATTCTAATATCAGTGTCATGAGTATATAAACTAGGCTCTGTCAATTAACATATCCTTCCTGGAACTTCCAATCTTAAGTACAAGTAGAATAGTGAAGAATTTGTGTTGCAGCAAAGCACATTGTTCTGTGTGACAACATTCCCTTCCTTTGGTAAAGGTTTGGCTATCACTCTAGTAGTAGCTTCCTTTGGGTTTTGATGCAATTTTTTTATGTTCATTTTGTTTTATTTTTTAACCCTAGTTCACCAATTTCCTGTTACTTCTCTGTGTAAACCATTATATTTTTTAAGTAAACTCTTGTTAATGAACCAGTGGTGATTTCTGGGGCTTGCTGCTAAGAAAACTAGGAGACAAACTAACAAGATCTTAAGATGGTCAATGACTGTCGGGACCTTTCAAGTCTGGGGCCAGAAGGGACTTAGAAAAGAATATGTCCAGCTAAACATATGCATATCTTACTACTAGGTGTCTGAGGCCCTAGGTAAATCAGGGTCAGTGATTCCATTTTTCACAAGTAGACACTATTCTCTGAGTTATTTTGAAACTGTAATCTCCAGTGAGCAAAGTGGCTGTTGTTTTCTGTGTAGAAGGTGCCAGGAAGTTTGCTCTGTGCTGTCCTGTCTCTCCACGGGAAATTGCCTCATTAACTTTTGTGACATTAGAAGAGCTGCCGTATTACCTCATAATGTTGGAAAGTGTGTCCAATTGCCATTCTATTTCTTTACTTTAGCATCCTCTGTGACTTCTAAAAGGGAATTTGTCCCTTTGAAACTGTTATATCTTTTTAGTTTTGATGTTTAGTAAGACAAAACCTTTTGAGAAACCTAGAAGGGTTTATAAACCATGATAATTTTTAACAAAGAAAAACATGAAAGAAAAATGCCGTGCAGAACAGAGTAAATTCACATGAGATGCTGGTTATACATCCATTCTGACTCTGGCGGCCAAATAAGAGCACCAGAGAATCAGCAAAGGGAAAATAAAAAGTAGAAAAAAACCCAAAAAGCTGACAAAGAATTCTGAACATGAAATAAAGGCAGAAACACAGAGAAAAGTAAACTCGAAGAAGGAAAAAGAAATCTAAAATAAATAAAGGTAACCCATCATGAAAATAGTTGACAAAGACAACAAATAAATAATCAAGCTAATACCAAGGAGAAAGAAAAATGAAAGAAAGAAAAATGAAAGGAAGAAAAATTCCAAATTCATGTTTAATTTTCTCAAGTAAGCAAAAATACACTAAAACAACAAAGGAAAACAGATCCTAGAAAAATGGAAAGAACAATATACAGTATGCAAGTTCTACCTCATAAATCTTAAGATGTTGGAGAGACTTGAGATGTACTCATTCTTTATTAAACACATATAGAGAAATATTTTGCTGCTTTCAAAACTACATTCACTCACTGCCCCTGTTCCATCTTTACTGCCTTAGGAAGTAAAGGGCTCCAAAGCTGAAAGCATTTCAGGTTTAGTTATCAAGGTTAATCTTCCGTAAGTGATTTTGTATAGACATGAAACAGGTTAGAGAAGAGAGGCATGGGCACACATTTTGAAAATCAGTATTCACTTCAGTCTACACATCTTTTCAACAATTTATTCAGCAACATATTTACCAGACATTTTCCTTCACACTCGTTGGGCTACTCCAGTCATAGTAATTTCCAAGAGGTAGAATAATTACATTTTAAGTAGATATTTGCAGTGCATGAGGCTTTTCAAAGGAATTTTATAGATGCTAAAATTCCCTATTATAATAGGTTCGTATATTGCTTTTGCATAGCTTATAGGAATAGGGAAGAGGTATGTAAGTTAAATATTGAGGCATTTTCTGGCCCTTCTCAACTGGGGTTTGTGAGAGAATAAGCCCCAGTGAAATTATTTGTAAGACTATTGTCAAAAGTACCATTCCAGATGAAAAGAAGTCAATTGATTATACACAAGAGATGACTAAGGGCAATTGTTCTCAAATGACCTCAGCATTATGTAAACAATTGTCAGAAATGTAAATGTTTGGTCCCCATCTTAGATCTACAAAATCAGATATTATATTCACAAGGAGAGACCAGGCATTCTATGTTTTAATAAAATCTACACATGATTCTGATCCAGTCTGAAATTTGAGAATCACCACCTTAGTGCATTCAAGCCTAAATCCCTTTGGGAGCGAGGACAGTTGTATCAGACTGTTCTTTCATTGCTATAAAGAATACCTGGGGCTGGTCAATTTGTAAAGAAAAAAGGTTTAATTGGCTGATGATTCTGCACGCTTTACAGGAAGCATGGTGCTGACAGCTGCTCAGTTTCTAGGGAATCATCAGGAAGCTTACAATAATGGCAGAAGGTGAAGGGCAAATGGGGGATCCGCCTCATGACCCAAGCACCTCCCAACCAGGCCCCTCTTTCAGGACTGGATTTTGCAATTCTCCATGAGATTTTGGAGGGTACAAATATTCAAACTATATCAACAGCCTATCAGCTTCTTGAGGACAGAGATTTGGAATGTTTTTCAAATAGTCACAATGTAAAATGATAAAACTAGAACAGTAGAAATTTTAATGCTATTCTCTTACATAGATGGATAGCCTTAGGAAAAAGCCTGCTGTGGTTTTATCAAAAATTATCCTGATAATAACAAAATTGTAAATATCAAATTTCAATGGCAAGGTGGAGTATTTGAAAATCTGCTATTCTGAGTTCTTCATCATGTAAGCAAACTTGCTACAACAACTACTACCACCAAGAGGTACATAATGAGAATTACTACTACTAATAATAGACTTATGGCAACTGATGGTCAAAAATCCAATAAATACTTATAATTCTATGGAGAAAATATAAATGGAAGGGAAAAATCTTTATATGTGTTTGTCAAAAATCCAAAAAATACTTACAATTCTATGGAGGAAATATAAATGGAAGGGAAAAATCTTTCTATGTGTTTGCATGTGTATGTGTGTGTGGGGGTGTTTGTGTTAGTAGGGGAAACTGGCAGTTATATATAATGTCATTTGGTTTGTTTTTAATGAAATCAAAGAAACATGCCCCTGAACTGCATACAAATAGATACTTTAGTATTTACTTTGATTTACACACACACATACACACACACACACACATGCACACACATGCACTGCTGCAACTTTCTTTTTGTTCTCCATTTTATGCTATAATAGTCCATTTTTCTTTTTCTAGTGATGAACAATATAGATATAGCAGGAGAGAGTTTCTGCAGAAAAAGGCAATGCATCATCAAAATACAAGAATATTAAAAGCAAATTCCAAATCAGGAAAACATTTGAGCTTTATGCACCAACTTGATTTGGGGACTAAAATGTATTTCAGATTTAGTATTCTTTCTTCTACTTTTCTTTAGTTTTCTTCCTTTTTGCTTTTCTTTTCATCCTATATTTCTTTTGCTATTCTCCTTCTTTGTTAATAAACTTCTGCTTCTTCACCCAAATGAGTGAAATATAGCCAATTGGGTCTTCATTTTCACTTTACATGTTGAAGTACAGCAATCCTCTTCAAATGGTTTGATCCTCTTCTCTCAATATCAAGGACAAATTATTGAAGATCAATACTGATGCCAAGGGACATGGTCTTCTAGTTACTGCAACCATATAGAGAAGAGGGTAATAATATTTGAATGGAAAGTGAAGTCACAAATAATTGATATCCACTACAAAAAAAAAAACACACACAAACCATCATTTCTATCACAATATTATTGCTTATTGATTCACCAGTTCTGAAAGCAAAAAGTACTGCTGAAATAAAATAGTTACTAAGCAAAGTATTTTATCTGTAGTCACAAATTAAAATTATTCTATTACATTTAACTGTTATTTGATAAATGTCTGTTCAGTACACATGTGAAAGACAATATGGTGGATAACATATGCATTATTTCTTAGCTTGCCTATATGTAGTTGGTGGACTTGTTAATATGCATATTTCTGGCCTCCATTTAAAGAAATTGCCCCTCATTGTTATGGGGAAAGGGCTCAATAATTTATTTTTAACAAGCTCCAAAGGCGATTTTCATGTTTTAGGACAAACACTTGAAAATGCCCTGAGAACAGAAAATTGGAACAATGTCACTTTCCTCAAAATTCCTAAATTCTGAAGCATTTGAAATCATAATCATCTTTTGATGTTGGTGCACACATATAGTGCCTTGAAATACAAAATAAAATATGTTATATTTTGTAAAGCATAGGCTCAGTTTCAAGGTTCAGGTTCAACATGTAAAATGCTTATAAGTAATCTCTCCTGTCTTTACAATAACAAAAAGCTAAAGACACTGAAAGTCAATAACTTTTCTTGGACCCATCAGACAACTGAGGTCACAGGGTAAATAGCAAGCCTAAAATCTGGAGAGAAAGGGAACTCCAGATAGTCATAGCTGAGATCTGCTTACCTACAGCAGAAGCTGAGGAGCCATAATCTGGTAGGCAAACTTAAATAGTAATTTTAACAAACTGCCCAAAACAGAATGTAGACTAGCTTGAGTTTGAGAAATTCCTAGGGCTGAATTCTAAAAATGTCCTTCACACTTTTATGGGTTCTACTTCCAGAAACTCACCAGATTCTTATTAGCAGAGGGCCATGAAAGAGCCTCTCAAGGATATGGCAAGGTTGGGGAGGTATAATCATTACAATATACACCTAGAGAGTTCTCCATTAAAACAAAAAGCAAAATAAACAAACAACAAGCAACAATACCTATCTCTGTTGGAAAAAAACTTGACCAGAGCCTTATCCTGTGTGGGAAAAGAGTATTTCTTCAACTTCAGCCCCCTTTAGACTTCTTGTTTCAACTTAGTGGGGGAAGGATGAAAGCTAAGAAACACCAGTGAAGTGTACAGCCTTGTGACATAGGTCAGCTGAAAGAGTGATATTTAACCACACAATTATAGAATATTTTACTTTCCTCACAGCCTACCACCTTATCAACAGGGCTTTAATATAATAACACTGGATACCAATAGAAAGTTGCAAAGTATAGACTCTATTTTAAAAGGAATTCTTAGGGAAGCACAAACACAAGTGAGAAAATAAATGAAGAAAATAAAGAAATTTGAAGCTTCTGGAACTTACAACTTTAACAAATGTTCAAAACACTCCATCTCCTAGCCTAATTTAAAAGCTCATAGTAAAGGCCTATTTACTTCAGTTCTTATTATCTGATGCAACATAGATGGATTTCACAAAAAAATTATAAACCATGCTAAAATGCAAGTAAAACATAATCTAAGGAGACCTAGCAAGCATTAGAACCAGGCAGAGTTATTACACTGATTTGAGAATTATCAAACAGGAAATTTAAAATTACCATTTTAATATATACATGTTTAAGAAGAGATAGACAATAGAAGTAGGAGGAAGGGAGCATTCAGAAGAGTTCAAAGGGAAATTCTAGAAATAAAAGATACTGCAACAGAAATGAAGAATGCTTTTTGACAGGTTCATCAGTAGATTAGACATGGATAAAGAAACAATTAATGAGCTTTAAGAGAAATCAATACAAACTTCCCAAACTGGGAGGCAAACAGAAAACAGAATTAAAAATAAATGAAAAAAAAATAACAAAACCAAACAAACAAAGCACAGAACATGCAAGAACTACAGGACAATGTCAAAAGGCATAACACGTGCCTATTGGAATATCAGGAAAAGAAGAAATCAGAAATCCCTCGCTACCTTTCACAAAGTCTTCTGGACTGCATAGGCAGTATTTCTGTCTTTCCCTCTTTGACAAAAATGTAGTCACACGATGCCAAAAGAAGGTTGAGAAATGCAGTCTTTTAATTGTGCACGCTGATCAGTGTTCTGTTACTTAGGGAAAATTGGAGAATGGTAAAACAGCCTCTATTGTACTCAGTTGGAAGTAATAAGGCTGGGAATAAAACAGTTTGATTATGAAAATATATTTGTCATTCTAATATGGAAGGGCTTTATTCTTTAGTGTTCTTTTTTTTTTTTTTTTTTTGAGACGGAGGCTCGCTCTGTCGCCCAGGCTGGAGTGCAGTGGCCGGACCTCAGCTCACTGCAAGCTTCGCCTCCCGGGTTTACGCCATTCTCTCGCCTCAGCCTCCCGAGTAGCTGGGACTACAGGCGCCCGCCATCTCGCCCGGCTAGTTTTTTGTATTTTTTAGTAGAGACGGGGTTTCACTGTGTTAGCCAGGATGGTCTCGATCTCCTGACCTCGTGATCCGCCCGTCTCGGCCTCCCAAAGTGCTGGGATTACAGGCTTGAGCCACCGCGCCCGGCCTATTCTTTAGTGTTCTGAAAGGCACACGGTAATTTACTCTGACGAGGTCTATATGAACTATATTGGATTTGAGCATATCTTGCCTTAGAGATATTGTTGCTCATTCCTAAAATAACGTTTCAGCTAATCAGTGGAAACATGTCATATTGCTGAGCAAATGCAAAAAAAATGAGTTGAATCTGGGGCTAATCCCAGAAGTACTAGATGTAACCATTCATAGCAGTATTTGTCTTCAGGCCTGTTGAAGTATGAAGAAAGAAAAATAATTTAATTTGGATGGAATGCCAAGTTCATTAATTAAAAAGTAAAAATAAAAGAAAAAAAGGATGATGTTGCAGAACTAGAGAGGATAAAACATTTGAAGACTATGAGTAAACTTTCCTGTTATATCAAATTATTTGATTTTATATTTTCTGAATAATGAATGGGAAACCATGAAATTTTAGAATAGGTTGAAAATTCTGAGATGCATTTAAGGAAACAAATTAGAAACATTGTCACTTGCTTTAAAATAAGAAAAATGAATATACAAAAATCTGGTAGGTGAGTAATGCATTTACAGTAAAGGTAGGAGATTGATTGAAAAATAAATACATCTGAATTATATTGAAAGCAACATTTGCCTACTTCCTTAATTTAACTATAAACAACTTTGCAAATATCCAATCCTCCCAAATCTAGACCTCACTAATAGTTGTCCAAAGTTTACTATTTAACAACAGTTTGAAGAACGCATTCTGGAATTTTAGCGGTACTGCAAACTTTAAGTTTAGGTTACGAATGTTTCCCTCATTTGGAGCAAAGCAATTTTTTATTTTACTCTATCTTTTTTTTTTTTTCCTCAGGAGTGGAAAATATCATGCAATCTGACTGAAATTCAGATTATCTTCAAACAGTTATGCTGAGACTACAAGGTATACTGGGAAGAGAGAGCTTACTGTCTGATCACTTACTCACCAGAAATTTAACATGTTGGTGAACATATTGTATTATTTGGAATCTATCCATCATTAAACATAAATGAGGAGACTGTGTTACACAAATGTGGTAATACCAAATGGATACATGTATTAAAGACACTGTAACCATCTGGACTCAATATGGGATGCAGAATGTTCCCATTTATCAAATTATAATTCCCATACGATATTTTATATCTGTAATTCAATGTTGATGAAAACATAATTGTTTTCCATTTGTCAGAGTGATTTTCAGCAGTAATGGATTAAGTTAACACATTTATCAGAGAAGGAAAAGATTGGTGGCCAATAGAGAATCTTACTAAATTCTCTGGTTTTAAAGAAAGAGGAAGAACAGAGACAAATAACAGTCACCATCAGAGGATTATTCAAAAATTTTAAGAATGAACGCATTTTATAATTATTCTTGTCTCCATCTGTTTGAATTAATTTCCTTTCTTAAAAGTGCTCTCCCTTTTTACTGTTTAACCTAGATACTAAACAGGTTTCAAGATCCATCTTTTCCATAAAAAATTTTATTACTACCATCCACTCCATTATATACTGAACTGTCCCTTCTGTAACACAGGAGACATTACTACCTCCAACAAATAACTTTTATCACGGGCTTTTTAATGATCTCCACGCAAAATTGAGGTCTGTCTTCTTTCCTGTCTTTCTTTTTTTTTCTATTAATTGATTTTTTTCTTTCTTTTTTCCTTCCTTCTTTTTTTTCCCCTGAGGAAAAAAAACTTTATCATGAAAAATTGTGTAACAAACACTAATAAATAAAACTAAGAAAAATGCAGATATTATTTTTCAAGACATTGAAGTCCCCATACTTTGTCTACCAGGACTGTGTTATAGCTGGAACATCTCTATTGGAAACTCAGGATATGTTGATAGACCATTAGCACAGCCTGTAAAAAATATTACCCTCAATAGTCCTTTGATGAATACTATTAGCACCCCTTTTAGTTCCGGCTATTGCTACTTAGGATAACCAGTATCATATTCTTTCCCCTTGTTCTGAAATAAATGCTGTCAGGAACACTTCCACTTCCAGTCCATCTAGACTCTAGCTCTTCTAAGAGTCCAGGAAGGAATCTATGATGGTCAGATTGAAGGTATTAATGCAAGAAGTAAAAGTAAAAACTAATAGGGAGTAATAAATGCCCTGAGAGCTCCTTCCTTCCTCCAGTCTAGACTCTGTTTTCTCCCAAATGTTATTGGGCATCCTGAGTCTTTTTCAATCACCTCCTGTACCTCTCACTTAGCCACATTTTGCTTCTTAGCACTTAATCCTTGAATCCTACAGTCAAATTTTCATGATTTTCTAAGTATTTTTGCTCTCCAAAGTGTGTAATCCTTATTCCGTTATTCTCCTCAGTCATGGCACCTCTGTTTTTCCAGCGAATGAGGTCAAAAATCTTGGAGATATCCTTGCAGTTTCTCAGTCTTCAAAATACCCCTGAAATCTAACCTTTTTTTTTTTTTTTTTTTTTTTTTTTTTTTAGCAATACCACCATAGCGCAAACCAACAACATACCTAAATATGACCATTGCAATGCCCTCTGAGAGTCTTCCATTTTCCAATATTATCAGCCCTCATACACATATACCTCTATCTTTTCCAAATGACGATTTTGACATAGGAATCTGTTCATGACATTCCTGCAATCCGAGTTCTCCAGTGGTTTCCCATTAAGCCTAGAAAAATTCTCACGTTTTCTCCTTGGCTTATAAATTCTAACAGGAACTTGTTCCTGACTGCCTTCCCTACTCACGTCCCATTATCCAGCCACACATTTTAACATTTTAAAAACTCATCTGCCTTGGGACTATTGCACTTTGCTCCACCCATCCTATTACTCTAGATAGCCTTATGACAACTTCTTATTTTGTACAAAGCCAGGTCAAATTTATTACTTTCAGAAGTTAATTTCCTAAGTGTCTTAATTAAATAGAAGTCCTCCATAAATTGAAAACTTATTTTAAAATGATTTTATACTTATCACTATGTGACAGCATATAAATAAGATGTGTATATACATGTATAATGTCTGATAACAATTAATGTATTTAATATTTTCCCAGCTAATAGACTGTAAACACCATGAAGGCAAGGATATTATTTATATAAATAATAGTGCCTGATACATAGGAAATATATAATAAATATTCTGAATAAATAAATAATCTAAAGGAATTATACAATGTATATATTTCAAAAGGGAATATAAGCATAATTTAAAACAAAATATTGAGGAGGAAAAATATGTTTTAACATATATATCAGAAAAAGTAAAATTCCAAAAACTTAACCCTGAAATTCTTCATGAAACTTGGTCTAACAAGACCTTCCCCATTACAATTGATGGCAATTTCCTCTTTCCGCTTGCCAATACAAATCCTTGAAGACTTCCTTGATACCCTTCTTTCTCCTGGAGTCTCATGTAATCTATTATTTTAGTTACCCATAACTTCAAAATATATGCATACTCTGAGGGTCTCTCAGCACATTTTATTAGCCCTTTGTCCCATGGTCATCTCTATGCCTAAGTTATTGCCATATCCTCGTAAGTTGTGTCTTGGCCTACAGTACAGACTTTTCATATAACAGCAGCTGGAGTGATCTCTTTCTACTGACGGATTGAGTACTGGCATATGATGGGAACTTTTTCCTGCTTGCACAGCTTTCCAATTATTTTGTAAGTTAGCAGAGGTTCTTTGAAGCTCTGGAAAATCCTGTTTTCTGAAGCTGTCATCATCACCAATAAATATTCATGACAGTGGTGTTTATTGTATGAATTGTGATGATTCTTTCTGGAGTTACATGAATTTGTGTTTGAAACAGAAGCCTACATAAGCTTTGGATTTTTAACCCAATATTCTTGAATCTCTACCTGTATTGTTATGACTGTGATGAATGTCATGTAGACAATCAAAATTCCAAAGGGGTGCAGCATCAAAGTAGTTTCTCTCGTCAGACCAGAGAAATTCAAAATAGTTTTCAAAATGGAAAAAAAAAATAATTAAAAAAAAAAAAACTTGACTAACAGTAGGCTATTGGTAAGAAAACTTCATTACTACCTAACATTACATCTAAAAATAAGATAAATTTTGGGCATGTTCTTGTGGGTTTTTTTTAGTCAACTACAATTTCTATTTCAGGGATTCAATGTCCTGTTTTAACTTTAGAAAGGAGAAACTAAAATTTAATTTAAAAGTTTTTATTCCAACATGTATTTTATGCTATTCTTCTGCTTTATAGGCATGGATAAATCGTAAAGGCATACAATAATTGGAGATATATATATATATATATATATATATATATATATCAGAGTATGTTAACATGTATCAGATTATGTTATTATTTCTTTGCTCAAAATTCTGCATTTTAATAATATTAAATTCAAAATTTTCCACAATGGTCTCCTAGGTACAACGTGATTTGTATCCAGGCTATGACACTCCATTACCCCTACTTTGCCTCCAGCTGGTTCTTGCCTTTCTTTTCCTCACTTGTTACTGCATAGTGGCCTTCCAGCTGTTGTTGAAACTGACAAGCACATTCTATCCTAGGGCATTTGCTTTGGCTGATCTTTGTGCCGGGAGCACTCTTCTCCCAGATTTGCAATTGGCTTCCTGCCTTACCTTTGCGCAGATATCACCTTCTTAATGAAGCTGACCCTCACAAATCTATTTAAAATGTCCAGTCTGGAAATCCTTATTCCCCTAATTATGTTCTATTTTATTTTGCTTTGTACAGTACATATCATCTTCCAGCACAAGTTTTAAGTTAGTTATTTATTATGTCTGTAGTATATCATCTTTTTTTCTACAAGAATGTCAGCTGCATGAGCACAACTTATCTTATTCTTGTAGTCAAACTAAATAACAGAGAGAGGCTCTCTGAAAGAAAAAAGATATTTACTCAGGAGTAAGGTATTTCAGTGGGAATACAAGTGCCACAGTAAACTATGTGTGTATTCAGGGAGGTCAAGGAAGACAAAGTTTTTTAAAGGAAAAAATGAAGAGGATTACAAAATTGTTGTCAGGTAATTATCCTTGACTATAAGGATCAATAACAAGCGTGACGACAATCTGAGAAGAGTTTCTGGGAAGATATTTTGCAGAAGTATTTTTGTGTAAGGTTGCAATAGCTTCTGTACAAGGTTGTGGTTTTTGCAATGCTTTGTGGTAGTTTTGTTCTCAGGCATACAAACATGAGAATCTTCTCCTCAGGGTCTTTTCTGGCTCTCCTTGTCTTTATCTTTTTTTGAAACACTAGTGACTCCCTTCTGATTCTGATAATTTTCACAGTGTATGTGAAGAACTACTATTATGCGTATACATGGTAAAAGCTTGGAGGGAAAGCTTTAAATTATATTTGTTACATGAATATTTTAAGAGCTCTTACAAATAAAGATAAAAACTAAACCTGACAATTGAAGAAATAAAAGTAGAAGCAAGATTATGAAAAATAAAAATTCAGCTTAAGATCAAAAGCAAATTAAAAGCAAAACTCCATTTTAGGCAATTAATTTAGAAGTAGCTTTTCCTTTAATTCCTGATAAACATGTTTTTAAAAAGGCAGTGTAAATAATAGAATCTAATAGAGAGATTCAGTCATGGTTGCTGCCCTATCTCACATGATTCCTTCTTAAAAGAAACGTACAATAACCTTCGTGTTCACATTCCAGGGCAAATATTTAGCCATGATTATGATTCCGTATGCTTACTGTGTAGCATAAGTATCATGCCTGTGGATAGAACCCTCTAATGTTGTGATCTCTATTTAACCTGTTCTTCAGAAAAGGTCATGTGACCCATGCCTTCTGGGGCAGTCTTGATAACTCTCACTCTCTTTCTCCATGTGCAGCCAAATATGTCAAGGGCAACATACTACTTTCATGTGAAAAGAGACTTCTTTCCTGACTTTTGTGCTTTTTTTTTTCTTTTTTTGATCTTCTAGTTTTTCCACAACACATCTGTATTAAACATCAAATTTAGTTTAGAGAATTGGGGATGATTAAATAGCCCAGCACTCTTATGTATAATTAACTGAAAGTTAAGTATGGCCGTAAATATGAACGTAGTCCATTCCAGCTCACCAGGGGAACTCTGCTTTAGAATTCCAAGAACAGATCTGGAAAGTATAAAATACTGTTTTCTTCAATGTTGTCATTTTTTCTTATTTATTTATCTTAGTTGTTTAATTATGGGGTCTGAAGGCTGGGATCTAAAGTAGAATTCTGGTACTGTACTTTAAGTTTCCTCAAACTCCATATAATAGAATTAAAAAATCCTACATTAAACCTGAAGAGAGAGAGAGAGTGTGGGTTTGTGTGTGTATGTGTGTATTTGTTCTCTATATGTGTATTGGAGTTCATCTGTTTTTAAACCTAGGATAAAAAAATAAGATAGGGAAACAGAAGATATTTGGTTTATTTGTTGATTGGAAAGATGATAGTTACAGTGAAAGAGGTGTATTAGATCTACAACTAAGAAGTGAACACTGAGCAAGAAAGAAACACTACAAAGATAAACAGACAAAAAATTCTATCTGGTAGTATCATGGGTATTGTAGAAAAAAGAGTATCTTTTTTTCCCATCTTAAATTTGTGGCTGAGTTCTCTATAACAAAAGACAGATTAGCAACACAAAAGCATACAAATGTATTTAATATAAGTCTTATGTGACACAGGAGTCTTCTGAAATGAAAACATTTCAGTCAATAATCAATTGTATATGTTACAGTGGTCTCATAAGATTATAATACTGTATATTTATTGTACTTTTATATGTTTAGATATGTCTAGATATACAAAACCTTACCATTGTGTTATAATTGCCTACAATATTTATACAGTAAGATGCAGTACAAATTGGCATCTCAGGAGTAATAAACCATACCATATAGCCTAGGTGTGTAGCAGGCTATTTCATGTATGTGTGTATAAGTATGACCTAGGACATTTGTGTCACAAAATTGGCTAATAACTCATTTTTTAGAACGTATTCCCATTGTTAAGCGATTCATGACTATACTTAAAAATTTGGAAACTGGAGTGGCAAATCATAGGTGCAGAACTCACCATCTTGGCATAGTCAAATAACAACACAGAGACTTAGGCACTATGACAAAAGTGATCAAAAGAGTCAAAATTGCCCATGCAAAATGTTGCATATTGTAAAGATCATGCCAGTTACTGTTTTCATTTATGCATATGTTGAAAAGAGTGTTTATCTCAAGTTCCTTATCATTGTAAATCAGAGGGAAAAAATGGATAGAGGTGAAGCAGAGGAGGAGGCCTAATATCAGAAACAAGAAGTTGTAGTTGGAAATCTCACAAAAGAGAGATATAAAACAACATATTAAAAACTGGTCATGAGCTATTTTAAAATAACCTATCTACTGTTTTTTTTTTTTTTAATTCAAATATATTCAGCACGTCAGTCATATATCAGTTATATATTTTTTTCTTGTTTCAATTCTAAAAATGCAACGGACCAGTTTTAGTAATCTCACCAGATAGAAAGAAGAATAATTTTTAAAATTTATATAATTTGAGGTTATTTCACCATAACCATATTGCAATGAAAAATGATGCTTTATTTTTAATAAAAATAATTTTGTCAACAAAAACTTGCTTACGGTGTGATTTCAAAAGTGATAAAGTAATGCGTTTAGAATTAACAATTAACTTTTTTTTTTTTTCTGTTTTCTGAATTCCTGATGCTGTGGCATCTGGCCCTTGCTGACCTGAGACAGATTGTCCCACCCAGGATTAGTTTATTCTCAGAGATAGTAAAGGACTTGCTTGAGAGCATGCCTTTGGTATGCAAACCAGCCAATCCCAAATCTATGTCCCCTTCTCCTTCTGTTATGTTTACACTATGGAACGCTTTCCTCCAGGCCTAAGCACCCCAGAACAAGGTCACTGACAACTAGGGACTACTCCTGCACCCCACAGTCCACCAAATTAATCAAAATATCTCATTTTAAACCTACTTGGCTTGTGTGCTTTGCATCATCCATTCCTCCCTACAAAGGTCCAGTCAAGGCTTTGCCGGTAGCTTTCCTCTCTGTCTGCTCGTCTCATGCAGATGCTTCCCAGGCATGGTGTGCTGTGCCTCCTATTTTTAGGAGACTGTGAGAATAATACAAATGCCTTTATTAATCACGATCACGTTTGTGCCTGTGTGTGTTATCAAACTTAATTAAAACAAATCCTGGGTACCATAAAACAAATCTGTATGAAAACATTAAAAAGTATGAAACCATTAAGATATAAAGAGTTAATCATCAATTATCCAGAAAGTTTCCTTCACTAGAAAACTCATTGCCAGATAATGTCACATAAAGGAGGTACTACAGTTTCCTGAGCTCTTGTCAAAAATGGAACATAAAACCTAAAAAAGAAATTAAAGATAATCAGACCTAAGAGCTTAAAAACACAGTAGATTGCTCACTGGCCTACACTGTAAAACTAGAAAATCTGGAGAACTCATTTAAAATAATGACCAGCCTCACAGGGACTTTACTTGTAATGAAGAGTTAATGTATCTGAACCATTTTAAAACTTTATGGATGAGAGACATGAATGAAGTGCTTTGCTAAATCACTCTCCTGTCTCTGGCCTCAGGAGGTTAACTGCGATGCTAGCTTTCCTATGAAGACCACAAGAAGAGGAGAGACCAGAATTTTTTGAGCAAAGGTCATATAGAACCATTGCTCCAGGGATCATTGCTTTTCTACATGGATTGTAGTCATAACAAACAAATGAGCTATTTTAATACACATTGAAGTGATCCTGGCTATCAGGAAGGTAAATCAAACTAAAGCCACACAGAGACCACATACACACAATATGTATACCAATCCCTGAAGAATAGAATGGTGGAATATGTCTTTATCACACAGAAATAATATGACAGTTACGACTTTCTGTGAAGTGATGGTTACTGGAACATAGAAAAATAAACAAACTCACTTTGAAGGAGACTGGAGATAGGGCCTACTTACAAGATGAAGGTGAATCATTCTATGACTAATATTGTTCAAAATGTTATTGGAAACTTTTTTTTAAAAGTTGAACATTATTGGGCTATACTGGTATAGCATTTGCAAATATGTTCTGTATATAACATCATATGAAAAAATGGAAGTTCAGAGCGACTCAGTAACTTCTCATGGGTTCTTTTTGATGGTGAAGAGCTTGGATACAATTTCCGATCTGAGTTCAAAATGCTAGCTAATGAGTTTTGAAACATTAGTATGTTTTATTCATATAAAACATTATCTTGAGTTTTCTGTAAAGAATGTGATATCTTTCTAACATTGTAAAATTATTTACATTTTTAAAACCATTTTTCTATATTACAATGAATGATAGTGAAAATTGGATGGACTTTAATATTAGAGACCTAGATTTAAATAAGAGCTTAACCATTTGATATTTGTGAATCGTAGAAAAGTTACCTAATCTCTCAAAGCTTAAGTTTTTGAATGTGTGAGCACAGCCAAGATGTGCTCACAGAGAATGGTTTGCATAATAAGGGTGATATGTTTAAGAAGTACTGTTAAATTAGAAGTTACAAAATATAGTTCCTTTTTTTTTTTTTTTTTGAGACGGAGTCTCGCTCTGTTGCCCAGGCTGGAGTGCAGTGGCGAGATATCGGCTCAATGCAAGCTCCGCCTCCCAGGTTCACGCCATTCTCCTGCCTCAGCCTCCCAAATAGCTGGGACTACAGGCATCCGCCACCATGCCCAGTTAAATTTTTTATATTTTTAGTAGAGACGGGGTTTCACCGTGTTAGCCAGGGTGGTCTCGATCTCCTGATCTACTGATCCGCCCACCTCCGCCTCCCAAAGTGCTGGGATTACAGGCGTGAGCCACCATGCCCGGCCAAAATATATTTTCTACTGTAGCACATAACAAGAAAAGAAATTACTTGGGAAAAAAAATCCCGTAAAATGCCTGCTTTGAATAATAAAAAAAAAAAAAGTGGAAAATTTATTCTGCTTTAAAAATAAAAATGACACTCCAAATTCAAAAGAACTGCTTTTCTAAATGATGTTGCTAAAGTAGAGTTGTATATTAAAGCATTTTTTATAAAAAGAAAGTTGCTGATGTTTTTTCAATGTATTGTGCCGTTCACACCCCCAGTCATCTAGCAATCCTTCTTAGCTATGTATCTAACTCATACTCCATATTTTAAAGACTCTCCCCTGCTCTTGTGATTTACCTAAAAATTCCAAATTTCAAAATTGTGTTTCCCTAGTATACTGTTGAAAGACTTTTTGAGAAAATCTTCTTCAAAACTAGTTTTAAAAAATCTGAATTAGCATCAAGCCATTGAAATTAGACCTGCTAGCCTCTTTAGAAATGATGTGCTGAGACCTGGAAATGCTCTGTCTCTTTGCAGAGGATGTTTTTGGATAATTCTCCTTACTACAAGCAGATAGCTCTGAGTGTGTTAGAGCCAAGCACTGAGGATCTTTACATTATTCTACTTTTGTTGTTGTTGTTGTTGTTGTTGTTGTTGCCTATTGTGAACAACACTGGTGACTAGAACCTATGACTTCCTCAAGGGTAGCATCCTGAAAGATTGCTATCCCAATTCAGAGTATTTATACTTTTTAACAACAGGTAGATCACAGATGCAGATAACCAAATCAGACCTTGTCTCTGTAAACAACTGATATAGCCAAACGCGTGCATACCAGGTGACTATCATCCCTGGTCAAGATTTGTTATCAAAAGCTAAGGTCCTTGAGTTTTCACAAGGTGTGATCCTCGAGGTGTCTTCTAGGTGTGATTGTGGAAAGCTTTCAGTACTTACTTCTAGCTTTAACTTTCCCGCATTTCTAAAGGATGGTTTTCAAACCTTGACATATCCTTCTATCTCCTACTGTCTTTGGTGTTGAGATAACTTGTCTTTGTTCCCCCTAGGAACACATTGAATCCCTTCGTTAAGTACATGTAAAAGACAGGAAAGAATGACAGCTTCATGGACTCCTCATTTTTCTCTTTCGTTTTTTATAACACTTTACAATGAATGAGATTGTAGTCAAAAGCCCTCCAAACTCTTAATCTTCCCACTTGTTCGCTTGAAAAACGTCATGCTGTAAGTGAAAGAAGGCAGTCACAAAAGATCTTATGTTTATTCCTCTTAAATCAAATGTCCACAATAGGCAAATCTATAGAGATGAAAAGCAAATTAGTGGTTGCTTGGGAATGAAAGAAACAAGAGAGTGATAGGTAAAGGGTCCAGGGTTTGTTTTTGAGGTCATAAAAATTATTTTGAAATGTTTTGTAGTGATGTTTATACATATCTATGAATTTACTGAAAACAGTTCCATATTTGTGAATTACATCTCGATAAAATGGCTAAATACCATATTAACAACTATAGTCCAGAGAGACAGGTACTAAAATACAGATTTCCAAGTAGTTGCCAATTGATCAAATAGTGGCTGTTTCTCTTTGATTATCATTTACTTAAATGCATTGTCAAAATTTAAAAATGTAGGGATCTCACATAAAAATCCAGAAGAAAGGGAAGGAAGAAAGGAAGGAAGGAGGAAGGAAGGAAGGAAGGAAGGAAGGAAGGAAGGAAGGAAGGAAGGAAGGAAGGAAGGAAGGACAAAAGAAGAAAGAGAGAAGCATTATACCTTGTCTGTTGGGTTTTCATAAGAGTTATTATCTCTGGATAATTATCTCTGAATAATAATAGTTTGAGCCCCCTAGGAACACATAGAATCCCTTCGCTAAGTACATGTAAAAGACAGGAAAGAATGACATCATCATGGACTCCTCAATTTTCTCTTTCCTTTTTTATAACACTTTACAGTGAATGAGATTGTAGTCAAAACTGGGGACAAGGACGGTATTTTTCTCTTGCAATGAAGGCAAAAAAACCTCAGTGTCAATCACTGACAATATTTAAAGAGTATCTTCTACTGACTGACAACTTTTAAGCCAATACTATATTGCCCAAGGAATGACTGAGATATCAGACTTCATAGTTAAGGATGCTATTTATGAACTCCAGGGGGTTGTGATGTTCTTACTGTTTAACAAGTGTAAGTAAGAGATCCCACAATGCTGCTGTACAAAATCCCTTTGTCATTTCACTTAATTCCCTTTACCATTTCCTCTCCTGAACCTTAGCTTCATGGCCACTTTAGTTCTTTGAAGTTTGTTTTTCTGCCCCCCATCTGTGTGAATCACTGCAGGCCAAATTCTGTTTTTGTGATAGTCAAGGGGAGCTGCCAGCCTGTATCTAAAGGCTGAATTTAGCACCAGGGGTGGTGGCTGATCTCTAACAAGTGTAAACAAACCTATCAGAAAATGTGGCTAAGCTAGACAAGTGTTAGGGAGGGATGTTAGAAGAGTGGTCAGATAATGACTTTTATATGGTTCTACAGAACTGACTTTGTTTTTCTTTCTTTCTTTCTTTTCTGTAATTCCAGTTAAATTGTGATCTTATATAATACCTACAGGTTGCATAATGACTGTAGGGTTATTGAAAATATTTTATTTTATACCAGTAATATTTCTTTTTTACATTTGAAGGCACTTTCAAATACCTTTTTTTTTTTTTTTTGTAACATAGTTAGGATGGATTATCATATTAGATAAAGGTTGATAAATTTAATGTATGATGACAAAAGTATTGGTTTCTAAGTACTTGTCAATGAGAAACCTAATTCAATGATTATAAATCAACATCTTTATATTCATTTATTATTTACAGATATGTAAGGATTATTTGTAATAGTCTAGTAGGTTTCTCAATTTGCCAATACAATTTCACTCAATTTCCCCTTGTTAGGATACAGGAGTTAAGGAATGTACTACATGTATGACTTTTGTAGAGTTGTCAATCTACAGATCATATTATAATAGTTTCAATGACTCTAGTACTACATATAAGTTGCTGAAGAAAGAGATTTAAGTAAAATTTTTAAGGCAAGTAAAAAAAATCAACTTAATTGTATCCATTTTGGAAAGCATATTAATCAACTTTTCGCTACAAAAAATGCTAATTCAGTAAGCTATCTAATGCTTAATCTAAAAGAGGTTGCATTGTATTATAAATTGAGAAAAACTGCATTACAATTTAACATTATTTGTTCTCATCTCTGAGGAGATTCTGAGCTTCTAAGTTCAATTTACTGGTCAGGCTAAGATTTCTGCAGCTGCTCAGTTACAGTTAAAACTGAATAGAAACTATCAAGATATGTCCCAGTTGATCATCAAAGTGCCAAACATATTCATTCCTGCTCTGATATTTGCCAACAACCTTCTCATGTATAATGATCATGTTCAATTATTACTCTACTATGACTACTCTATTAGGATAATCTTCTAGCACAAGGAGCCAAAGAGTTCATGAGGCAGCTGTGGTTATGTAAGTTTAGTGAATCTCTTACTTTGTGCTCAGGAGGAAACATCTCTTCTGTGAGAACTAGAACTTTGGAACTATAGAATTTAAAGTTGCAAGTTTAAGAAACACAAAATTCCTAAGAGGCTCAGTAGGATAGTAGAGCCATCCTGATTTCCACCCCTCAGATTCTGAGTCCATGTAGTCTACTAATTTAAGACAGGAGCATAATCTCTTTCTTAGTGAATATTCTCTAGTAGCTATTAGTGTACAAATTAAAGATCTCCACACTTGTGCCTATTCATATTGCTTCACCCATATGCATCTTCCCCAAAGTTCTTTGTACCCATATTTCAATATTGTTTGTTACAAGCCTATGGCCAAACAGATAACCCATTTGCTACTGTCCATGAATATTATATACAATAAATTTGGAGCTGGATGTGGTGGCACATGCCTGTAATCCCAGCATTATGTGAGACTAAAGTGTGATGATCACTTGAGCCCAGAAGTTCAAGGCTGCAGTGAGTTATGATCATGCCACTGCACTCCATCCTGGATGACAGAGTGAGAACCTGTTTGTAAAATGAAATAAATAATTAAAATGGTAATATTGGTTTAATTCTTATATTAGTCTGTTCTCACACTGCTAATAAAGACATACTTGAGACTGGGTAATTTATAAAGGAAAGAAGTTTAATTGACTCACAGTTCCACATGACTGGGGAGGCCTCACAATCATAGCTGAAGGAGAATGTGGATCAAAGTCATGTTTCTCATCATGGCAGGCAAGAGAGCTTGTGTAGGGGAATGCCCCTTCATGAAGCCATAAGATTTTATGAGACTTATTCACTATCATGAAAATGGCATGGGAAAGACCCGCCCTCATGATTCAATTACCTCCCACAGACAGGGCTCCTCCCATGACGTGTGGGAAATATGGGAGCTACAATTCAAGAGGGGATTTGGGAGGGGACACAGCCAAATCATATCATTCTGCCCCAGCTTATCCCAAATCTCATGTCCTCACATTTCAAAACCAATCATGCCTTCCCAACAGTCCCCCAAAGTCTTAACTCATTTCAGCATTAACTCAAAGTCCGGAGTCCAAAATCTCATCCGAGACAAGGCAAGTCCCTTCTGCCTATGAGTCTGTAAAATCAAAAGCAAGTTAATTACTTCCTAGATACAATGGGGGTACAGGTTTTGGGTAAATACAGCCATTCCAAGTGGGAGAAATTGACCAAAACAGAGGATCTACAGGCCTCATGCAAGTCCGAAATCCAGCAGGGCGGCCAAATCTCAAAGTTCTGAAATGATCTCCTTTGACTACATGTCTCACATTCAGGTCACACTGATGCAAGAGGTGGTTCCCGTGTCTTGGGCAGCTCTGCCCTTGTGGCATTGCAAGGCACATCCTTTCCCCCTGCTGCTTTCATGGGTTGGCATTGAGTGTCTGTGGCTTTTCCAGGTGCACAGTGCAAGCCGTTGGTAGATCTACCATTCTGGAGTCTGAAGGATGGTAGCCCTCTTCTCATAGCTCCACTAGGCAGTGCCCCAGTGGGGCCTCTGTGTAGGGGGCTCTGACCCCACATTTCTCTTCCACACTGCCTTAACAGAGGTTCTCCATGAGGTCTCTGTCCCTGCAGCAAACTTCTGCCTGGAAATCCATGCATTTCCATACATCCTCTAAAATCTAGGAGGAGGTACCCATACCTCAATGCTTGTCTTCTTTTCACCCACAGGCCCAATACCATGTGGAAGTTGTCAAGGCATGGGGCTTGTACTTTCTGCAGTAATGCCCTGAGCTGTACCTTGGCTCCTTTTAGCCAGGGCTGGAGCTGAAGCACCTGGGATGCAGGGCACCATCTCCCAAGGCTGCACAGAGCAGGGGGCCCTGGACCTGGTCCATAAAACCATTTTTCCCTCCTAGGCCTCCAGGACTGTGATGGAAAGGACTGCTGTGAAGACCTCTGACATGCCGTGGAGATGTTTTTCCTGTTTTCTTAGTGACTAACATTTAGTTGCTCGTTACTTATGCAAATTTCTACATTGGACTCGAATTTCCTCAGAAAATGTATGTTTTCTTTTCTATAGTATCATCAGGCTTCAAATTTTCTGAATTTTATGCTCTGCTTCCCGTTTAAACATAAATTCCAATTCCAAACCATATCTTGGTGAAAACATAAAGCCGAACACTTTTAACAGCACCCAAGTTACCTCTTGAACACTTTACTGCTTAGATATTTCTTCTGCCAGATTCCATAAATCATTTTTCTCAAGTTCAAAGTTCTACAAATCTCTAGGGCAGGGGAAAAATGTCACCAGTCTCTTTACTAAAACATAGCAAGAGTCACCTTTATTCCAGTTCCCAACAAGTTCCTCATCTCAGATGGAGATGTTCAAAGAGCATTTGTTCAAAACCAGTCAACAAGTCTCTAGGAAGTTCCAAACTTCCCCAGATCTTCCTGTCTTCTTTTGAGCCTTCCAAACTGTTCCAACATCTACCTCTTACCCAGTTCCTAAGTTGCTTTCACATTTTTGGATACCTTAACAGCAGCACCCCACTACCTGGTACCAATGAACTATATTAATCTGTTCTCATGCTGCCAATAAAGACATACCTGAGACTGGGTAATTTATAAAGAAAAAGAGGTTTAATAGACTCACAGTTTCACATTGCTTGAGAGAACTCACAATGATGGCAGAAGACAAAGGAACAGCAAAAAAACATTCTACATGGTGGCATGCAAGAGTAGAAATGCAGGGGAACTGCCCTTTATAAAACCATTAGATTTCATGAGACTTATTCACTATCACGAGAACAGCATGGAAGAGACCCACCCCCTGATTCAATTACCTCCCACCAGGTCACTCCCGTGACATATGAGAATTATGGGAGCTACAATTCAAGATGAGATTTGGGTGGAAACACAGCCAAACCATATTGATTCTTTTTGTCATAAAATGGACAACAAAATGTATGTGCCAAACCTATATCTATTGAAAAGATTCCTTCTCACCATTATGTCTCATAGCTATCACTAGAGACCAACAAGGCCAACCTGGTGAAACCCATCTCTACTAAAAATACAAAAATCAGCTGGGCATGGTGACAGGTGCTTATAATCCCAGTTACTCAGGAGGCTGAGGCAGGAGAATCACTCAGACCCAGGAGGCAGAGGTTGTAGTGAGCCTAGATTGCGCCATTGCACTCCAGCCTGGGCGACAGACTGAGACTCTGACTCAAAAAAAAAGAAAAAAAAAGTCGTACTACAAAAGTCCATTTTTGGCTCATACAAACATACTGAGGTGACCTACTCATGAAGTAAGTTCTGTACTATTCTTCCTCTGCCAACCATTAAAAAAAAGATCCAGCTTGCGAAAACAGATGTAAGTATAAAAGAAGGTACTGTTCCAAAAGTGGTGGGTGGCATCTGATACTTTGACACTCATTTATATATCTTATTTTTACCCATGAAACTTGAGATTTATCCTAGATATACTACTTCCATCTTACCATTGATTCTAGCTAGGTCCCACTGACTATATGACTTTTGAAGTCTTCTCACACCCAGATCTTGATAAGTAGTACTCATTCCATGGTTTCTTAATATGCCATGGTTAGGTATTCCATCTTTACCAGTGTCCAATAGCATACTTACAGTTGTTTTTCAAATATGCTTGCATCTCTGCTGCAAATGTCATGATCTTTCTTACTTCTTAAGCCTTGGAGTTTGAACTACACTTTTCATCTGAATCTGTACGTTAGACACCACGTAAAACCTTTTCCCTAAATCAGATAACTTTAGTTCTATGAGATCTTCTAGTTGCATGGCTCAAACAACATCTTGGATCTGTTTCAGAGCCTTTTCTAGTTCTAAGTCCCACTCAAAGCCATTCATGTTACCTAACAAATGTGTCAGAATAGCATTACATGTAATAGCATTATTGTGCAATAAATGTGTCAGAATACCACTCCCAAGTATAGTATGCTGCACGTGACTCCCAAAGAGGCTTATGAATGATGTAGCTAGTTTATTAATATATTGACCTGCTCTGGATTCCAAAAAATTTTGAGATATATGATAGGCACGTGAATAATTTTAAGGATTATCTTTACCCTCTACAGCAAGGTATTCAGACTACTAGCTATTTTTTGTTCATCACATCAATCAAGATGATGTCCTTAATACAGTGGATCAACTTTATATCCTGTGGTTTGTTTAGATGGTACTAGAGCCTACTGGTATATTGTGTCATCAAGCTAGAGAAATAAACTTATTCAAGAGAAAGACCCACAATGTTTGTTGTCAGACATCCATTGTGAATGTGACTGTTTCTTATTCTCTTTCTCAGTGGGTATGTAAAAGAAGGCACTCGCTTTATCAATAGCTAATAGTATATATCAGAGACCCTTGTAAATGTACTACATCTGGCATGACAGCTACAATTAAGTTTACAGTGGTCCTGCTTCATAAGCCGGACCAACTATATTTTAAGAGATCATGTTGTGAACTAAATGGTGATATCATAAGCCGGACCAACTATATTTTAGGGGATCGTGTTGTGAACTAAATGGTGATATCATGGGGATCACAGTCCCTGCATCTTTTAAGTTTTTGTGAGTAGCAATAATCACCCTGTGATATAATTTTGTTCAGGATTTACTTTATTTTATGGAAGGGATCAGTTTCAGAGTCTTCTTGGCATTTCCTAATGCAGTTGTTCTTACTCCACAGAAACCAATGTGTGGGTTCTGTCAACCACTAAAGATTTTCATTCAAATTATAGATTGTGAAAATACGGCTTGTGGATGTAGTGGATCTTCTGTGAGTCAGATCTGGGCCAAGACTCCCTTTATGACTGGAGTGCACGTGCTTATGGTCTACCATAGCAGAGAGAATGAGAATTTAGGTATCTAGTATCTGTGTCCATAGCATTTTTTTTTTCTAACTAGCCATTGAAATATGAGATCTTCCTTTACCTCTGTGTAAAATTACCCAAGTAAATTGCCATACAAATGTGTTTAGTAAAGGAAGGTGAAAAATTACTACTGTGTACACTTGCTGTGCTATCAAAGGTCTTTCTTCATGGGGCGCTGCTCCCCTCACAACCAGTTGTTCCTTGGGCTAAAAAGTGTATAAGCTACGAAAAGTGGGGAAAGGGCCGTGAAAGCTCACTGAGGTAACTGACTTCAACCTTTTGCTCATTCAGTCTTGATATATTTTAATCATAGATGTTAAGAAATATACTTTTCTGTGTTTTTTTCATCTTGGCCCGTGCATCTCCATGTTTTATTAACATTCTTTACCTCAACCTTGCTGCCCATTATGGTATCGTCTCTCTTGCCTCTACCTTTTGTCATCTGGTATTTAAGAATCTTATTATCCCAAATGCTATTAGGGGGCCCAGTTTTATAACAGAATCTCCTGTCATTCTCAGCTTATCTTGAACGGTCAATACTGAACACATCAGCAATACTGGAACATTTTTCACTTGCATATTTATTACTAACTTGTTAAATAAAGTGTCTCTAGGACAGTGATTCCCAGCTTGTGGCAATAGTCTCCACTGCACCACAGGGTACAACTGATAATGTCTGGATACATGTTGGTTGTCACAACTGGAAAAGGCTATTGAGGTCTAGTGTGGAAGGGATACTGTTCAATATTCCACAAGGCACAAGACATCCCATCACTTCCACAGTAAAGAAATTTCAATTCTCAAATATCCATAATGCCAAGGTTGAGAAATTCTCACCTACATTGTCCAAAATTTTTAATTCCCAAGAGCTATATAATAGATTAATTTAGGAAGACTCGTTTCTCTTAAGTTCTTTGATATTTTCCTCCAAATCTTACTATAGTAGATCTGGTATCCCATACTGCATTTAATATGAACCGTTACTTTTTTCAAAGTTCCAAGAGTCATCTCAACAGTATATTAAAAATTTGTTCCAGGGATGCTCACTGAGATGTCACATCCTAAGGCATGAGGTATTACGTTTATCAACAAAATCTCCTTTATCTGACTTTCCTTTCATTCTGCCTTTTATTGGGCACCCTAAAGATTCTCTTTCAGTCTTACTCAGGAACACCCTGGCATATATGTTAGCTGTGTCCTGCAGCTTATTTAGTACAAAATTACTCTACTGCCTTATCAGGTTCAGCACTTTCCCAGTCAAATAATGCTGAAATGTAATGCTAGTTACTGCTTTTATGCCATGGGAAGAGATGGGAGCATATCCTTAGGAAAGCAAACTTTGCAAAGCACTTGCCTCATTTGAAACTTCCCCATAGTCTTTAGGCAAAGGGAGTGAAGAAATCTTTCTTTTCAAACAAAGTAGAGTGAATCACTTCTGCAATCCCAGAGGATTCAGGAAAATCTTTAGTTTTAAGTTTCTCAAGTGACTGTCCCCAGATATATCCATTCTAATCTCATTTCACTTCTTCCCTCTGAAGACCCTGATTTTGGCATGGATGACCTGACTAGTCTAAGAAATTCAACCTTTTCTGAATTTGTTTCAATTTTACAATAAGGAACATTATTTTTTAGCTTCATATGTTTTAATAGAGAGTCTGAATCTAGGTTTGGAAGTTTGACTACTGACATCTTTTATGCCTAACCCCTTCCTCTCCCTTTTATACCCCACATCTGAGATTGCTGGTAAGAAAGCTTGGGTGCTCCCTGAGATTGTACAGATGGGAAGTTTAAATCACATGCCGTCACTCTAAGCCTGGCTCCACCTCTAATTACCATAAAAATCCCAAGCCAGTCTTTTTTTTCTTTACTATCTCAAGATATTTTAGACTTGCTGGAGAGTTACACTCTATCTTCAGAAAGCCCTGTTGTGTGAGTAATAAACCTTCTTATACTCTGTGGGTAAATGTGTGGCATCACCAGTTTTAACTGGCAAACCAAATGTTGGATAGAGGTACATTCTATTTCTGTAGAGTGCCTGCACCATCAGCTTCAACCTGGAGAAAATTAAAACTTGCTTTAAAGGTTTCCAATGAGGCCCACTGACTTAAATATTTGTGTATAATAGATAACAACACATCTATGACTGTGGCAGTATCTACTCAATTCCATAGTCCTTGTGGTTATCTCCTTCAGACCTCTCAAATATCAGAAACACTGCGTAAACTAATGTGTCTCTTCTATTTGTAGTTTGTCCTTCTTTCCAAAAAGGGACAGCTTCAGCAGTCATCCTGTTAGAACTCACCAAGGACAATCCAAATTCCACCTAACACTTATCAAGGGGATCATTGCCATCCAGGCAACATGTTGTGTAACTCTCAACTTTTACCCTTAACATCCATTTCTTTGCATTGAATCTTGTACCAACTATCTTAAGTGCATCCTATTCTTTAAACAGTGCTTCAGATGATAATTTTTGTGCAAGAAGTTTTCTTTGAAGATGTGATTTAAGTGAAAGATGAAAGGAGGGAGGAAATCGCAATAAGCCAAGATAGGAAGCCAGGAAAAGTGTGCATCCTCAGACTGATTACACACAAAGCTCTGGAGCATGAATGGTATCACAGAGTGTTACCTCTTTGAGACACGGGGGCTAGTGTTTTACACTCTTGTATCAATCAGTCATCAGGTATGGGCTATCCTTCCACGGAAAGTATAATTGGGTAAGATGATTTCCCTTGCCGAGGATAACTCTCCAGGGTTAACAGACAAAACCCCACAGTAAATGTGTATGGGTGCAACATTCTGATAAGGAGGGTCTGTGAGAGATTTTAAAAACATGTACATCAATTAGACAAATGCAAATGAGAAGACTACTCCAGTAGATATTGCAAAGGTATGCACTTAGCATATTCCAGGAACAGAAAGAACAGTTCAGCTGTAATCTGGTGGGTTAGAAGAGTGATTTGAGATGAAGTGTAGGAGGTAGGTAGGGGCTAGGTCAGATGAGCTTTTGAAGACCAGGATAAAGAGTTTAAGTTCTATCTTAAATGGGAGTGGAGAGTTTTTAAAATAATTTAAAACAGAGAGTGGAATAATCTGATATTATCCTTTTAAATTTTATCTTTTTAAGAGAGTTAATAAACTTCTGTTATTGATGTCTCAGTCTTACACTAAGTATCAAAAAGAAGTTTCAAAGTGGACAGGTGAGTGTGAAAAGGGGTGCCAAACTCTTTCCTAAACTCTGTTAACGTATCTGTTTTAAGATAAAAGTGAAGGTAAGGAAAGAATACAAAATTGTTTTTTTTAAACCTCAAATGAACTTCACACTCATGTTAGTCAGGATAAATTAGAAAAATTATTTGATTTGAAATGGCATACTTAAAACATCTTACTTTTTTGCACATTGTAAGTGGTACAGCAATTCACATTTATTATACATGTGAAAGATATGTTTAAAATATGTGCCACTCTTGGAAGCAGCATATGTTGTTTCATATAAAACATTAAGAGAAGTTTTTGGCAGTGTCTTGTGACATAAAATGATGTATTTTATCAAGAACAGTGTCTTGCACACAATCAAGTGTCAATATATATGTAAAATTTGTAGATGGACTTTTATTTCACAGGTGACAGAGGAAAATCATATCCTGAAGTTTTTCTATTATTTCACTTCATGACTCTCATTACCATACAATTTCTTTTTAAACTGAATATTATATTGACTAAACATATTTTTAGGAAGACTATCATATGAGTGAGAAGTTTTAAATGATATGTCCACTTGAATAAATAGCTAGTTTTAATAGAACATAATCATTTTAAGTATTTTTTAATTTTGTTCTAATCATTTGGAATACATCAATAATCTTACTTTTAGAAAAAAAGCTCAATATTCTATTAGACAGGATAATAAACTGTTGAAGTAATTATTGATGGTGTATTAAGTGTTAGCCACTAAATAAAAATTAAAACAGTTAAATTTGGGGGAATTTTACCTGAATGATTACATTTGTCCTTTTAGAAACATTCAATAAGCAATCAATTTCATGTTTAATGATAGAATTATAGTAGAAAACAAAATGAATATATGAAAAGTACACCATGCTCTATTTAAATTTTAAAGATGCAATTCATTTTTTACAACCTTTGTATAGTAGCATTCATATGTCTTACTCATACATCCAAGATCGTTACAATGACTACAATAAGTTTTTGATTTAATTGCAACCATTATATTTTTAATTACTACTATTTCTCATTATTACATTCCAGTCTATTAAAATAGAGAATAAAAATAAAAAAGAAATAAAGAGCCTTTTTTCACCCAGAATATTCGTCTTCTGAACTTAACGATTCTAAAGGAATATAGACATCACAGGTTGCAAGCAGGTCGATGATCATGAATCTGAAACCTAAGCTATAGGACTTTGAACTGAACTGTGAAATAGGTGAAGTTTCACAGATAATGAAAAGAAAAAAAGCGTATTTTGGAACTACATTTTTTTCTGCAGTTCCTCATTATCAAGCATGCACTGATTTTCCAACATTATGCAATTGCTTTAGGAATGAATTGAAATTTCACTACCTAGAGAAATGGCTGAGATTTTCAGTTCAACTGAAATTTAATGTAACTTAGCATTATAGAAAAAGAAAACATCTTTCTAAGTTGATTTTTCATAACATATATTATAGACAACAAACTTGTCAGCCAGCTTTCCACCTCTTATGGTTTAATTATACAGTTTGAATGTATTTTGTGGAACATAAAATGAATAAAATACTATTTGATTCATGTTAGCAGAGTTTGCAAAAGGTTTCAAAGAAATACTAAGAGTTATGGGTTGCCTTTTGTATCCCCCACAAAAAAGTTCTAACTTCCAGTACCTCAGAAAGTGACCTTACTTGGAAAAGGTTTGTAACAGAAGTAATCAAGTTAAAATGATAGGATAACTAATCGGATAGGACTGAGGTTTTCATAAAGAGAAGAAATGTGAATGCAGAAACACACAGAGGGGGAAGATGATGTGAAGAGACACAGGGAGGATACCATGGGAGGACAGAGAGAGACTGGAGTTACGCTGCCTCAAGCCAAGGAACACTGGGGGCTACTACCAGCTGGAAGAAGAAAAGAAGGCATCTTACCTTACAGACTTCAGAGGGCTAAAGACCTACTGATACCTAGATTTCTGAATTCTAGCCTTCAAACATGTGAGACAATAAAACTTTCTGTCTTAAGTCACCCAGTTTGTGGAATTTCGTAATGGTAACTATGGGAAGCTAATACATATGAGTCTGAGAATTAGATGAGTTTCTAGCATAATACAAAAAATTAACCAAAACTATTAAATTATCATTTGGTTTTACTTAAAACTCTGAATAAGTTAGTTGAGATATTATCTATGTTTTCAAAGTAAGCAATGCCCAAGAAATTATCTTGGGCATGCCAATAAACCCTTATCCATATTCTTATAATATAAAAAAGGAAACATTGTCTGAACATTAACATTAGCTAGTCTTTCACTTACATTTGTATATACATGCTGTTGGAAAAACTCACAAAAATTGTTAAACATTGAACCTGAAAAGTTTAGCCAGATCTCCTACTTCCCGAGCCTGTGACTTAATTATTTTAAACACATAGTATCAGTATGTGCTGAATAAGCACTCAGATATCTGGTGATGAAAATATCCCTGTGTGTAATCTTTAATACACACTTCACATGACAGACTTAGATAATTTATTCCTAGAAGTCTAGCTGTCATTTAAAGATAAATACATAGATCAATAGATAGACAAATAGATTAAAACTTGCTTCTAAAGAAATTCCGTCTAGTGAATTACTTTGGAGAAAAATAAAAAATCAGAGACATTTGGCATTTTTTGGAAAGGAGATGGGTAAAGCTTTTCAGAATGACTTGATGGATTTGACATAAATGCAAAAAGAAATGTATTATAGGATTTCTGACTAAACACATCTTTATCAAATAAAATTATTCTCAGAATATTAATTTTTATCATTTAAACAAATGTAATTGAAGAAATACAATATGAAATATTTCTCCATTTTAGAAGCAGAAAACATGCTGAGTTGTTAACCTCTGAATATAAAAGTTTGCTTGTATAATTTAAACCAATATATTTATTCTCAATGCATAATTCAGTTTTACTTCACAAATGTCAGTTGAATCAATAGAGATAATTATTGTCATCTGCAGTAATATTTGGGATTTCCAAAAATGTTTACATGACATCATGGAGGCCTTTCCAGTCAATCAGGTAAGGAGCTTGGGAGTCTCCAGTTTGTTCTTAAAACAGGTACAAAGTGAAACAAACTGAACAATAAAAAAACTCTTCTTAGATTCATTAAAAGAAGTGAGATCACAGGGTAAACCGATGCCTCCCAAATCAGAGAGACAGGCAGATATAAAAAAATTACTACTTCCCAGAGCAGAAACCTATAAACTGAAACCTCCTGGGATCTAGTACCGTGGTAGGAAAATCGAAACTGTAATTGAAAATCTTCCAGAGAATCAGTGTGGAAAAGTTTGTGAGTAAACTAGGGAGGCCTAGCCTTAGGGGGATCCCCCACACGTTGTGAGTTTTACCTCCAGATGCCCTAGCAGGTCACACAGTGACCGTCAGAGAAAAATCCCCTGATGATTCAGGCAGGGGGAGAAGAAAAATCACCATTTGAAAAACAAAGCCAAGCCTCAAGAAAAACTATTTTATTAGCCTAATTAATTGAGGTTTTATGACAGACTAGCCAACCTTAGAAAAGGAAAATTTACAGAGCCATGAAATGTCACCACACATGTATTAGAATGACCAAAATCCAGAACACAGAAAACACCAAATGCTCATAAGGATGTGGAGCAAAAGAAACTCTAATTCATTGCTGGTGGGAATTCAAAATTGTACAATTTAGTGGTTCCTTACAAAACTGAACATTTTCTTACAATACGGACTTTTCCCAAACAAGTTGAAAACTTACGTTCACACAAAAACCTGTACATGGTTGTTTACCGCATCTTTACTCATAAATAAACTTGGAAGCAACTGAAATATCTTTCAGTAGGTGAATGGATAAATAAACTGTGGTATATTCAGATAATGGAATTGAGAGGTGAAGCCAGCTGGACTTCCTGGGTGGAGTGGGGACTTGGAGAACTTTTCTGTCTTCCAAGGGGATTGTAAAGTGCACCAATCAGCCCTCTGTAGCTAGCAAGAGGTTTGTAAAATGGACCAATCAGTGCTCTGTAAAATGGACCAACCAGCAGGATTCTAAAAGTAACCAATTGTGGGGAGGATTGAGAAAAGGGCATTCTGATAGGACAGAAACAGGACATAGGCGGGGACAAATAAGGGAATGAAAGCAGGCCACCCCAGCCAGCAGCAGCAACCTGCTCCGGTCCACTTCCATGCTGTGGAAGCTTTGCTTTTTCGCTGTTCACAATAGATCTTGCTGCTTCTCATTCTTTGGGTCCGTGCCACCTTTAAGAGCTGTAACACTCACTGCAAAGGTCCATAGCTTCATTTTTAAAGTCAGAAAGACCACGAACCCATCAGAAGGAACAAACTCTGGACACAGAACGTTTTTCAACTCTAAAACAAATGAGCTATAAAGCCATGAAAAGAGATGGAGAAACTTTAAATGCATATTACTAAGTCAAAGAAGCCAATTTGAACAGGCGACATACTGTATGAGTCCAACTTTATGACATTTTGGTAAAGGCAAAACTCTAGAGGTAGTAAAAATATCAGCTCACACTTCTGATCCCAGCCATTTGGTAGGGAGAGGTGGGAGGATTGCTTGGGGCTAGAAGTTTGAGACCAACCTGAGCAACAGGGTGACACACCAAACTCTAAAAAAAGAAAGAAAAAATAAATAAATTTAGCCAGGCATGATGGCAAATGCCTGTGATCCCAGCTGCTCAGCTCAGAAGACTGAGGTGGGAGAATCAGTTGAGCCCAGGAGTAAGTTTAGACTGCAGTGGACCATGATCAGCACCCCCTGCACTCCAGCCTGTGCAACAGAGTGAGATTATGTCTTCAAGTGTGTGCCATATATATATACACACACATATATATATGTATGTGTATACACATCTATGTGTGTGTGTGTGTGTGTGTGTGTGTGTGTGTGTATATATATCTTCCATATATACTTATCTGCAGTTGGGGGGAAAGAGAAATGAATAGCCATGATCAGCCCCTACCACACTCCAGGATGGGCAAGAGAGAAACTCTGTCTCAAAAAATAATAATAATAATTGTGTGTGTATATATAAAGAAAGATGAATAGGCACAAAACAGGAGAATTTTAAGGCAAGGAGACGATTGCATATGACACTAATGGTGGATATATGTCATTACATATATATCCAAACCTGTGTAATGCACAACACCGAGAATGAACCCTTATGTAAACTCTGGACTCTACATAATAATGTGTCAATGTAGACTCACTGATAATAACAAATGCACCACTCTCGTGGGGGATATTGAGAGTAGACAGGCTGTGCATGTTGCAGGGCTGGTAGAGGTTTGTAGAGAACCTCTGTACTTTCTACTTAATATTGCTGTGAACCTAAAACTTCTCTAAAGAATAAAGTCTATTAAAAAATGAGACTCATGGACATGTCATCATGGTTTACATTATCTGAGTTAGAGTTTGGGTTTCTGAGACTTTTACATTGTTGAGTAAATTAAAAACAGAAGCTAAATGACAATCTGATGATTGAAAACTGTAAACAAAACAATTATATTAATGGAAAATAATATATTATTTTAAGGAGTAAAGAAAGAGATGTGATGAAGATTTAAAAAGGAAAATGCTTTTTCTTTTAGTTATACCATTGGTGGAAGTAACACAATTCTGAGCAAAAATCTCTTTTTAAAATTTAATTCTGAATTGAAGGCAAATGTAGTACCTTTCCATTTTTAGCTTTTCCATGATTTGCTAATCTGTAAGGCAAAGGTGAAATTCTGTATACTTTAACTATGAAACGTCAACCATAGCTTCAGACCATTTCAGAACTGGTAAAAATTTCATTCAAACATAGGTTTCTAAAAGGATGTTTTAGAAACCTATGTTTGAATATTAACCTGGATTTAAAAACTGTATCCATAGTTTTTATGGAAACTTTAACAGTTCCAGTTGGGTTGAGTCTCATTCATAAGTATGGAAGGATTCATTAAATATGCGTGTAAATAGAAATAAATATACTGGAATCATTTAGACAAGGGTGGAATTGTGGCCACTTTTGACTTTTTAAAAATGTTCAGAGACCCATTTGTTCAAAAGAAGTCTGAATCCATGGTTAGTTTTTATTTATTTAGATAAATAGCATTGTCTTGAAAAATGACATGAAAAACGAAACAAAAGAAAAAATAAAATATCAAATGGAAAATTCTGGAAATAAATATTTCATAAATTTCATATTGCACTCTGGTCTGATCATTGTGATAAAATCTTGTGCCTTTCTGCTATGTCCTGCTTGGGAACATGAATCATCCCTTTGTCCAGCATATCCATGCTGTCTAAACTCCCCTTCCGTGAGTCACTTAATAGCCTTTTTGATAATCAAATTAACTGTCACTGTATCACAGTGCTTGTGTTCAAGTAATGCTTATTTTACTTAATAATGGCCCCAAAGCGCAAGCCTACTGATGCTAATGTACTGTTATAATTGTTTTATTTTGGTATTATTGTCCATCTCTTTCTGTACATAATTTATGAATTAAACTTTATCATAGGTATATATTTATAGGAAAAAAATAGTGTATATAAGATTTGGTGTTATTCACGGTTTCAGGCAGCTACTGAGGTTCTTGAAATGTATATCTCAAGTGTATGGAGGGCATTACCATATTTCAAACTCACACCCTTTTTGCCTAATAGTCTATTCGTTTTTTGTTCTCCTGGATAACTATATTTTATTTGCTATTATACTATAAGCTATATGTGAATTTTTTTCTGTAAATTGCCATAATCCTTTTTTTGTGATTATGAAATTACTTTATTAATGGCGGAATTTGTCTATTTTCTCACATGTGAAATGCTATTAATGTAATATTTGCTACGTTAGAGGTAGAGAAAGAACCATGAAACACTGAAAAGCGTCTCCACATAGACCTAGATGAGTCTTCGAAAATAAGTGTGGTTGATCATACATTACTATATAGTAAGAATGAGCAATAAGAATGTCATCCCATGAACCGAAGTCAAACATCAAAAATTCTCCCCTTGTTTTCTCTTGCACAGAATCCCCAGTATAAATTATGGTATGCAAGTTGTAAAGGTAATAAAAGAATACCAAACAAAGAAGATGGGTTGAAATGCTGCTTGCTTCTCTAGGCTAGACATAAGCATTGCATTTTCTACTCTCTTGCAACCACCTGACATCACTGCCCCAGATAAATGTGCTATGAAATTATAAGACACACAGTGAGATTTCAAATGGCAAGTTACTGCAATAGTAGCAACAAAGATTCTGAAGAAATTAAAATTATTCATACACTTTGATGGAGGCAAGCTGGTGAGAGGATAGTTGGCTAATTTTTTTTTTAAAAAAAGGTCCAGATTACACTCGAGAAAGAAAACAAATAATGGGGTAAAATATTCACAAGAGGTAAGGCGCTGTAAGATATTCTAGGATTTAGGAGTGAGTAGAAGAGGAGGGAGAAAGGGAAAAGTTTCTTATGATACATTTCGGTTTTGGCCAAATGTTATTAGCAGTCTCTTATTAGGTTGTGGTCATTATTGTTTATATATTACAGAATTAACAATTTGTATGTATAAAATACATGTCATATAACATAAACATGTGTTAAATACTTCATTTATTCATATATATTATTGTACCTCTGGATTGTGTTTTTGCAGTTGTATAGCTTATATTATATATTACTTGTAATCATTTTACTTATATCTTCTATTTCATATGTTTTATATTTTTTACTGTTTACTGTTAAATAACCAGAGCAATCTTCCAAGAAAAATATTTTTTTTTAATGTTTTTGTTTGTATTGTAATGACACAGTCCTTATGTGGGTGTGAAATACCATTCAATGTATTCAAACTGCTTTTTCTCTAGATTGCTGGGACATTTTGTTTCAGTGTATGAATTTGAAAAAAATATATATAATAAGCTTACTTGACTAAGAGTCTTTCATGGATAACATGAAGGTGTTATATATTTGGATATAATCATCATTGTGAACATTTTGGGAATTAAAATTATTTATGCCATGCTTTGTATTCTTTTCAACTCTTAGTAACGATAGTGCAATGTTTAATACCACAAACTATCTCAAAATGCAGAATTTATTATCTTATTTTAAAGAGGAAAAAAACTGAGACCTTTCCAAGTTCACATAGTAAACATATGGATCAGAATTAAAAACTTACAGCATAAATTTTATAAGGTGCCACGTAATATATAGCACAGTACCAAGGGATACAGACACTTTAGTCCAATACATCAGAGTCCAAATCCTGTGTTTTTCCTAACCAGATGTGTCCATAATCAAAGTTTTTAATCTACCTAAGGTTCAATTCCTTCACCTTTATAAGTGAACATTTACAGAACAAATCTTTGTTCTTTACTTCTTTCCTAAATAAGTTAGAATTCAGTTTATTATTTGCCCAGGAATCTAAGAGAATTTACTGAGCTGCAGAATAAATAACAAATTCTCTTTAATTTTCACCATGTGAGTGAATCGTATTGACTTCAGGGCAATATAGTTTTAAATGCATGAGGTTTTTTTCTTATTTAAATTATTTTTAAATTGCTAGAATATGGATTTTTTCCAGTTTATAGTTAGGTTAATAATGCCAAGTCCATTGTTTGTCATTTTAATGGCTTTTAATTGTCCTTTGGTCAACACAAGCATATGTTAAATGTGACTTACTTGCAGTTTGTCCACATGTAGCATTGTAATTGGAACTTTAAAATATGCAGAGAAAGCTGAATAGCAAAATCATAACTAACTGCTTTCTGTCGACGCTTTTACTATTGTTTAAATGTCACACATAAAATAAGTCACAGAATTCTAGAAATAAGTGGTCTCATAGAAATCACCAAATCTATTGTCTTCATTGTATAGAAAATAAGTAAATATATTAAATTTAGAAGTTATATTTACTGACAGAATTAGGAGAAAAATAAAGAATTATGCATTTGTGGATCTGTAAAAACTTCAGTACTTCTTTTATTACACATATCAGATTTCAACAATTTACCCACAAGTCTACCATAAAGGGTTTTGGTGAATTTATGTTAACATATTACTTTGATATTTCCCTACTAAAAGGAAATATAGTTAAAATAATGTAACATATATGTATGTGTATACATATGTGTGCATATGTATGTATATATATGAGTGTATAAGTGTGTGTGTGTATGCATGTGTGTGTGTATATATATATATGTATATATATAATTTTTGCTAAAATATTTGTTTAGCTGCAGATATTCACCCTGTATTGCCCAATAAGTAGGTCATTCTTCCACATAACCACAAAATAATTAACCCCTTACAATATACTAACACTCTTCATATGCAGTCTGTACTCAATGATCTCTATTTTTTTATTAAAGATGATCTTAATTAAAGGAAAATACTTTCATCTTAGTTGCAAAGTCTATTGAGTTATTTTAATCTACAGTGCTTCACCAAGAAAAAATTGTTTTTATTTTTATTTATGTATACTTTCATTTTTTGTCTTTCATGACTCTGGCTTAAAAAAAAAAAAAAAAAAAAAAAAAAAAAATCCTAGGCCAGTTGAATTGCAGCCTCCATCGATTCTTCATCATTATTCAGGCTTCATCTAATAGGGCATGCATAGGATTTTTTTACACACAGACTTCATTTATCTGGATTTGTAAACCCTTTATAGTTAATTTGTAATGGTTCTGTTTTCATTTTTCAGCTTTATTAAGGTTTAATTGATAAATAAATGTGTATATAGTTATGAAGTATAATATGAAGTTTTGATATATGTATACCTTATAGATTGATTAAATCAAGCTAATTAACATTTCTATTACATTACATACTTATCATTTTTGTAGTAAGAACATTTCACATCTATTCTATTAGCAATTTTTATGTAAAACATACATTATGATTAACTGTATTGTAGAGCATGATCACCATGCTCTACAATGAATTTCCATGACTTACTCTTCCTGTCTGACTGAAAATGTGTGCCCTTAAACCAACACCGCAATACTCCTACCTCCCAGCCGCTAGTACCCACCATTCTCTGCTTCTGTGAGTCTGGCATTTTTAAATTCCACATATAAGTGAGATCAGGCAGGACTTGTCTTTCTGTGCCTAGCTTACTTCATTGATCATAATATTCTCCAAGTTCACCCATGTTGTCACAAGTGACAGCATATTTTTTTTAAGGTTGAGTGGTATTTCACTGTATATACATTTTCTTTATCCATTTATCCATTACTAGACACAGGTCGATTCCATATCTTGACTATTTTGAATAACGCTGCAATGAACACGGGAATGGAAACATCTCTTCTACATATTAATTTCTTTTTGTTTGGATATATCACAAGTAGTTTTCTCTTATCTTCACAGTAATTGTTCTAGTGTTTTCAGTTTATGGTAATTGCTTAGAGCTTCATTTTAAATAATGTGAAAACAAAAGTAAACAGAAAAATAAAAGTAGGCACAACACGCATGAAATTAAAGAAACTATCTGTAATAGATAAAGGTTACATACATTTCTATAGCACTTTGGAAACCTCAGACTTTGTATTTACATTATCACTGTTTGCATAATATTGTTTATTGTTAGCATGTTTTCTCCCCTAGTCTCTGTTAAGGCATATTCTTCCACGTTTCATCTACTTTTTCATTCAGATTGCACTTGTTTGCATTTTGATCGTGCAAATCCTAGTCAAAAGACTAGGCAGAGAGCCCTGGTCCAGAATTTTATGATTGAACTTTGCAGTATAACCTGGGACTTTCAAGACGACATAATAAATTAAATGTGGAGGTCTTCGAGTACACCTGGTTTATACCCATGTCCTTTTGGAAGACCCTCCAATTTTAATTGGTATTTTGTTAAAATAAACTTAGCCCATCCATTCAAGATCAGAAGGCTCATCTATCATTTTAGAACTTTTTTCAAGGGATGAATTTAGCGCTAATGCTATCACAAGTGACATACTTATGTATAATATCTCGCCAATGCAGCTGACTCTTCCTTTTACCTGACCGTGACGAAACACGTATTTGGCATTGAAGAATGGAATCGATACACCAAACATTTACCTCAAGTACGGGCAGTATTACAGATTTTTATATAGAACTATCTGAAAATAATATACAGTTAAGCATCAATCCCTGTTAAAATTTTCTTACTGGTGAAAGGAAAATGTTTTTATGAAATGGATAAGTAGACGGGATGAGAAGTTCTTGCAGATCATCATATTTAATCTTTGCCTTTCAAGACCACCCTGGGGTTTAATTTTAACGGATAGGCTCCTGCTATCTTCAGAATGCTGGCTTTCATGTAAGGTTTGTTGCATTGCTGCTATTTTTAGTCATGTCTCTCTTGTGTTGCCTAGCCCCAAACTTTTCTAAAAAATGTGATAATCAAATGAATGAACTTTCTAAAGACCTAGAAAGTGTAGAGTTCTAATAAGTCAGTCTAGAGACATTTGAAACATAAAATAATCATAAGAAGCTTACATTGATATCTTGTTTTACAATTTTAAAAGTCCTTTAACAAATTTTGTGTCATTTGATTCTTGAGTTAAAGCTAAGAAATGAACAATGTATTTCTCATCACCTCAAAGAAAAAAGTCACATCAGTGACTTTTTCAGTCCTAAAATATACACAGGATTTGTTTGACTAATTTATTCCAAATCCTCCGTTTTTTTTTTTTTTTTTTTTTTTTTTTTTTTTTGGCCATGCTGACTTAATGCTAATTCTTTTTACCTCTGTACCTAAAATTAAACTATTTTTATGGACTTTTAAGCTTAAAATAATTATGAAAAATATAATTTAATAATTTAATTTAGGAATAACCACTTTTGCCATTTATTTAGTTTTTGACAAGCTCTTGTAAGTGTTCATCTACATTATTTTATTTTATAAATACAATATCCCTTTGAAGTTATAATTTTAATGAGAAAACTGGAATTTGAATATACTAAATGCATCAGCTAAGTAAATAGTAAATTGTAGAGTTAGAATTAGAACATCAGGTTCTATAATTCCAGAGTCAGAGCTATCAACCACTCAATGAGGTGGTCATAGCATTTAGGTTCATGAAGATCCAAATTATAGATTTCCTGAATAAAATATTATTTATAACTTATTATGTGTATAGTTGTATATGTGCAGGAGGCACCATGGGTAATTAATAATTATTAATTAATAAAGGTAATAAATTATTATTTATTAAACACTACCCACAAATAAAGTATGGCCAGCTATCTAATTTTTTAAATAATTTTTCTCCACTTTTCCCAGGAAAATTTACAGAATACAAAATCTTTTTATTTAACATAAATTTTTAAATATTTATAAGAAGCAGGAGAAAACTCAATAGAAAGTTAAATTAATCTTAAATAAATACATTCTATTAGGCTTGACCCTGTGTTTTACAAAAAGTTTATCACTGAATTATAAATCTAGGAGGACTCAGAAAGTTGAGTGAATGTTGAAACCAAACATTTTCATACCAGCATATAGAGCTCAGCTCTAAACCTCAGTATATAGAATGGGGAACGTGAACTACTTATCACTTCCAAAATGACACCCTTTTTAATTGCTATGGTTTCAATGTGTCCCTCAAAATGTATATGTTGGTAACTTAGTCCCCAATGCAACAGTAGTGGGAGGTAGGGCCTAATAAGAGGTGACTGGGTGATTAGCACAAAGTCCTCATGAATGGATTCATGTAGTCATCAGTTCAAGGAGTGTGGTGCTGTAAAAGTAAGCCCAGACCTTTGGGCTCTGTCTTTTGCACCCACTTGCTGGCCCTTCCACTCTTCTGATGTGGAATGACACAGCCAGAAAACACTCGTCAGATGCCAGCCTCTTGATTTTAGACTTTCCAGCCTGCATATTGGTGAGTTAAATACATATCTGTTTATTATAAATTACAAAACTTGTGGTATTCTGTCACAGGAGCCAGAAGAGATTAAGAAACTAACTGAAACCTACTTCCTGTAACTCATCTTTTTCATCTGTTCTGAAACTACCACAGAAATTGCTCTACTCATCTCTCAATCAGATACCTCATTGCCTCTTGCCTGCTCTAGAGACAACGGAAGCTCATGATCCTTGGAAGAATGATTGGACTCACTATCTGTTGTCAACCCTGCTCCAATAATGTGGCTATATCCTCTTGTTTGCATGTGTCCTATTTATTTTTAAACTCAGTTGTGTAATGTATCGATTAGGTTGTGACTCCAGATTATTTTACCATTTTGCTTTATCTTTCAGGGATCGCCCATGGTGCCTCCTGCACATATACAACTATATCTATTTTCTTTTTTATTGTATATATTGAAGGTTTACGACATGATGTTTTGATTTTAAAAAGTTAAATACACATTCCCTTTTAATTGTTGGTTATCTTACATTCTTTTCTGCGTCTTCCTTTTTCACTTAAAATATTCATTGTGAACAGTTCCCCTTCCACATACAATCAACTGATACAGTTCTCAATTATTTTTAATCACACATAAAGTTTATACATATGTATGTATATACATATACATGCCATAATATGAGTAACAATTCTTGTATTGATGATCATTTGTTTTGTTTCTTTTTTGCTAATAAGAAAAAGTCAATATTTATATGTGTATGTGTGTATGTATAAATCTCTTTTTTATCTTTTTTATCTCTTTTGTGTGTGTGCATATATGTGTTTATATATAAAACATATATTATATATTATATATAAAATATTATATAAATGTCATAATATATAAATATATAATATATGTTTATATATCATATATTATGTTTTATATATAATATCTATTATAGGTTTTATATATAATATATACATATATCAGACATTCAGATCTGTGTATTTGTGTGGGTATGTGTAATGGTAATGCCTAATGGTAGGCAGTATGTGCTTGGCATTTTAAAAAATTTTGTGTCTTGCTATATTTTCATAATATAAAAATTCTCTAACCTACTAATTCCACTAACAATTACAATTTTCCCCACATTCCTTATTTCTCAAATCTTTGTCAGCCAAAGATACTCACCAGCTATTTGTAACTGAATACCTTCACATATTTTGGCCTTTGTAGGGCAATATCTTAACTAAGTTGTCTTGCATTTGTTTGGCACTGAAGTCCTGGAGTAACAGAGCAATGACGGTAACACACCCAGAGAGGACCCTTAAAACGATGTAACGTTTCAGTTAAAATAATAACTTCTTTCTGCATTCTTTATGTGATTTTTTGCCAGAACCCTGTGGTATAAGGAAAGCAACATGGTTATACCCTTTTTTCAGATAGTGCTGAGAAGGAGAAAAATCAGTTCTTTGCATAAGGTCAGAAGAATTGGGACAAAGAACCAAAACTTTCTGTGTACTTTACAATCAGATTTTCTAGAAATAAAAGTAGCTTTATTGAGTGCAGAAAATAGAACACTACTTCATGTAAAATTTACATTTTATTCTCAATGGATTACAGGTTTCATTTTCCAGTCTATATAATATATGCTGAGACATAGATTTCCAATTACTCACATAATATTAAATCAATCAGAGACCCAAGAATTGTAGTCTACTTATTAAATTCTACCTATGACAACATGAAGGATATAGAATTTTATTTTTTTTCCTATGTCTTTTAACTTCTCACTGGCCCACCAGAATGTTTGTTTCCTGACTTGAAGCCCAGTGTTTTTAATCCTATCCTCCTACTGCATTTTGGTGCTTTAAAAAGGAAGCTATTTCAGTTCCGACTGGACTAAGTGATTAACCCTGTCAGAAAAAGAGTCGATTTCATGTCTAAAACATAGTGATGGATTTTGATTGGTAACCTAAGGGAAAATGGACCATGATTCTATTAGTAATCTAATGAACTATACATTACTACTCTAGACAAGTTTTATCATATTTTAATGCAAGTCAGTCAGTGTTCAATACTTCTGCTAAGTGTGTGTCTCACAGCATTACCTAGTTGACTGGACCATTACATAAAAATGAGTATTTCATAAAATTATAAACGAAATTTACTGCAAATGACGAATGTCATTATTTTATAGGCTATAGTTTTGATTTCTCAAGTTCTCTCTTTAAAACAAATATATGCAATGGTCTTATCTAATTCTACATTATTTCTGGAAAAGGCGTAGTTGAAATTGCCCAACTCTTTAACAACTTAACAGTTTTAAATGCCATCTATACATCTGGGGTGCAGATATGTGCCCTTGGTTCTGTGTGTCAGGTGTTCCCATGGAAAAACTCAGATCCTCCAACGTTGTGATATCCTTCCTTACAAAGGATGAAGGGAGAGTCTATTTTTCAGAGGCAACAGTAGCTAAGGTCCTGGCGGTAACATTTATGGTGTGTGATTTTAGGCGTCTGTATGTAGCAATAGCATCTTACTGGGCCCCACAGGAGCAGCCTGACAGTATGATTTGGCTATTATTCCTGGCTTCATGACCCCCAAGCTTATTTCTTTGTCTTCTGGGAAAGTCTATGAGCTATCTAACATTCTTTATTATATTCACTTTCTCCATAAAACAGCTGTAGGGGATTCTGCTGTTTTGCAACTAAGACCCCTAATTGATATGAAGAATAACAAATCAATGTGCTGTGGCCCTCAAAGCTGTCATTCCAGGTCTAAATTTTCAGGCAAGTTGTGGCAAGTGGATTCATTAATCTCATAAACAACAATAGGCTCTTGCAAGGTTCTATGTTTAACATGAGAATAGCAACACAGAATAAGAAAGATTTCAGTTTTCAAATTGTTAACAATCTAGAAAAGTAGACAAATACATGTATACTGACTATACAGCAAAATTTGTCCTAATATAACACAAATATTAGTGTATTACGAAAGCATAGAAGATGCCAAACATTCTGGCTGATTTTTTTTTGAAACTGAGTACTATTTCACTGGGCACAAAATAAGAAGAAACGCATGTTGAGAAAAGAAAGCATGAAAAAACTCACACAGATGGAAAGTAAATTATATATTCACAGTTCGATGTGTAGTCATGAAATGTAAAAGTCATTGAATACAATTATTATGGAAGGGACTCATGGGACAGCATCAAAAGACAGCTTGAGAGAAGATGATGAAGTTCCTTAAAAACATGACAAAAATTTGGAATATATATGGTGGTAGGCTGATAATGGGCCCCTCAAAGATGTCTGTGAATTTATAAATCTATGAATATGTCACCTATTGTTGTAAAAAGTACTTGCATAAGTGATTAAATTAAAGAGTCTGAAACGGGAAGATTATCCTATATTAACCAGATGGTCCCAATATAAACATAAGAATCCTTCTGAGAGAGGAGCAGAAGGATCAGTCTTTGATAGGAAATGTGACTACAGCAACAAGTGGCACCAGTGATACCAGGAAGAGGCCAAGAGCCAAGCAATGTGTTCAGCTTCCACAATCTGAAAAAGATGAGAAGTGGATTCACCTTTGAAGTAATTCCAAAAGAAATACAGATTTGCTACCACCTTGATTATAGATTGCTGACCTCCAGCATTATAGGATGTGTTGTTTTAATCCACTAAATTTGTGAAAATTTGATGCAGCGGTAATGGAGAATGAACACATGTACCCTAGAAGGAAAAGGAACTTTATTAACACTTGGAATGCAAGTGAGAAATATGCCAAATCATCATTTTAGAAAGCAGAGTGAAGTGAAGTATAAAGGTTTAATTAAAGAGAGAGAGAGAAGTTTAGTGTTAGAAAAAATAGGTGGCTTTTGCAATAATTAGTTTATATTACCCATCAATGAGAAAAGAGATGAAGAGACATTCTAGAGAAAAGGCATTAAGCCAACTATAGTTGTCAAATTGGTTGAAATAATGGATGTGTCGTGTTAATAAGAGGGAGATCTCCAAGATATTAAATGTGATATATAAAATATAATCAACATTTGCTATGTGGTATGTATTGTAACAATAACTTTGCATGTATTGTGTTATCTGATTCTTATACCAGCCCTATGAGCTGAATATAAGTATTATTATACCATTTTTATGAAAAGAAAAATGTGAATTAGTGAGGCAAAGTAACTTACCCAAGTCACAGAGCAGTTGAACTTTAGTGTTAATAGGCTATTGCTGATAGGAATGAAAAAATAATGGCTCAAACAATAGTGTCACTGTGTACAGAAACACAGTCTTATTTATTTAAGGAAAGGATAGGAATATCCAAATACTCTAAGGATTTGGGTCTGCATAATGTCTCCCTTGCTAATACAAATACGCAAAAATATGTAAGTTTGGGGAAAATATCAGTCTCCAGAAACAGAGTCCCCAAGGACTGCCAAGCAATCGTAAAGGCAGTATTTATCCCTTATCCCTGGAGAAGTTGTGAGACAGTGAGAGTCTAGGGAGTGACATAGTGAAAAGCTTCCTCAGGTTCCGTTATGTTACACACTAGCTAATCCACAATTAAAAGTCATCTTGAATTGTGAACTCATGGTGCACTGGGGTCATATGCAATACCACAGAGAATTTTGCATTTAACACACGTATTTTTCTGGAAATGAAAGATATTAAAGAACAATCAAGATAGAAGAAATCTATGTGGTTTATCCTCTAGAACAAGGTTGTGTCAAGATTAAAGATTTAATAAAACAGTAAATACATTTTAGTATCCTAACTTCCAAAGAAGCACATAGCTAATCATTGGCAGTGAGTCTCTGGATTTTGTTCAAGACATTTTTGTGGAATAAAGACTGGTTAAAAACATATTATAAAATTAATTTTATTTGATTAATTTGATTTGATAGCATTTTGTCTATAAATATTCTATAGTTTTGCTTTCAGAAGCTAAAAATGTTAAGTGATAAAAAGATTTTAAGAGCATTTTGAAATTTTTATAGAATGTTTTTGTAAGTTTAATGTTTGTAGTATAAAAAAGACTTGATTTTTAAAATATATTGATTTGTCATATTATGGAGAAAAACATCCTATGTATTTGTGACCATATGGGAGATGCTTATGACAAAAGTATAGAATAACATTTAATCTAGAAATTTTATTTCCGATTAATCAGTTTTAAGGACTTTTACATTTTGGCCAAATGAACCTGAGTGAGCACTTCATGTTTTCATGGAAGTTCTTAATGACAAAAGCAGGATATATGACCAGGACACATCATTTGACTAAGGCAGGGATATAACTTTAAAATAACATAAAATATTTTTAAAAAGTTATTAGTCTTATGTGTCACCCAGTAAAATAACTTGGATAAAGTGATGGAAGGATTTCACTAAATACATACAAGAACATATGATGGTTAATTTTATGTGTTAGCTTTACTGTGCTATATGATACCCAGATATCGGGTAAAACGTTAGGCCTGAGTTTATCTGTGAGGATGTTTCAGGAAAAGGTTAGCTTTTAAATCAGTGGACTGAGTAAAGAAGAGCCCATCTCACCAATGTGGGTGGGCATCTTACCTTCTACTGACGGCCCAGACAGAAGAAACAGGTGAAGGAAAGGTAGATTACCTCTCTGTCCTTTTAAACTAGGACATTCCATCTTATTCTGTTCTTGGACATCATACCTCCTCCTTCTTGGGCCTTTGGTCTTGGATGGAGAATCACACCATTTGCTCCCCTGCTTCTCAGGCCTTTGGACTTAGATTGAATGAAACGACCAGATTTCCTGGTTCTGCAGCTTACAGATGGAAGATTATGGGACTTTCTGACCCCCACAATTGCATGAGCCAATTATCATAATAAATTTCCTTTTAAATATCTCTATGTAGTTTATTGGCTCTTTTCTCTAGAGAACCCTGATTAATACACAGCAATTTGGGACAAAATAATATTCTGACCAAAATGACTTGAACATTGTGGTGGATTCAGTTTAGTTACAAATTCTTCCAATGAAAGTTGAATATTTTGCCCCATCCCTTGGAAAATGCCAAAGGGTTACCTTTCACCTGATATGGTTTGGCTGCATCCCCACCCAAAACTCATCTTGAATTGTGGCTGCCATAATTCTCATATGTTGTGGGAGGGACCCAGTGGGGAGATCACTGAATCATAGGGGTGGTTTCCCCCACACTGTTCTCATGGTAGTGAACAAGTCTCAGAATACCTGATATCTTTATAAGGGGAAACCCCTTTTGCTTGGTTCTCATTCTCTCTTCCCTGCCACAATGTAAGACTGGACTTTGCTCTTCCTTTGCCTTCCACCATGACAGTGAAGCCTCCTGAGCCATGTGGAACTGTGAGTCCATTAGACCTCTTATTCTTTATAAATTACCCAGTCTTGGGTATGTCTTTATTAGCAGTGTGAAAAAAGACTAATATACCACCCTTTCAATGTATGAATCCCTTAATAAGTAAAACACACTGGAAATGATGCTATTCCAGATCTAGATCCTAGGCAAGTTCTGTCTTGCTCTCCTAGAGCTCTGAGTCATTGTGTACAGAGGCTGATTTACCTTCTAGAGAGACCAGGAGGAAAGAATCTCAGACTACATGCAGAGAAATATAACCCATTTGAGCCCTTTCTCACAGTTGTTCCCACAAGGCACCAGACTTACGAGTGAAGTCTACTTGAAGCCATCAAGCCAGGCCAGCTTCCAGATACATAACCAAGTGACTATAATTTACATCACATGAAACACAAAGAAATACCATATAATCCCTGCTGATACGACCTACAAATTGTGAGATAAAATGGTAGTTTTTTTTTTTTTGTTTTAATCCCAATGAGTTTCGAGGTTGTTATGTGTGATTTTCTTGACTTCTCTGCTTTTCACTTTCCTCAGCTACAACATTGGCTTAAGAATCTTGTAGGTTTGTTAAAGTTATTATTTCAACTGTGTAATGATACAGCTTAGATTGCCATCTACTGATTGTTACCATAGCACCTGGCACATAGCAGTAATAACTGGTATTTATTGGGCAATCTCTAGCTGCTAGGGACTGTAAAGACACTCAAGGGACACCTCTTCATGCAGAAAAATAACACTGCTTAAACTTGGTGGATGTGTGAGCACTTTCAATTTTCTCCACTTGCAGAAGTAGATTTACATTGATTCATCTGTGTTCAATCATTTTTCCCCAACTTCATAATAGTGCAACCTTTTTCAATACAGTCAGTCAGAGTTACAGGAAAGCTTACTGGTTATATTCATGAACAAATGTATGACTTTGACTATATGAGCAACAATATATTACGTTCATGAGGCTCACAGTTTTTAAGCGTGTCACATGTTTTGAGTCTAATAAATCAATTCTGTGAAGCATATGGTGGGGAATTTCTACTCTCATTTTGCAGATGAAAATCATGAGTCTTAGAGATGTGACATGTGACTGTCAGTATTAAATGTATGAGATGATATGAGAACAAGTTCAGACATTTTTCTGACATTGGGCTATATTCCTCCTTTGCAGGACAACAATTTCAGCTAACCATACTGTGTTATACCTTTCAAATGATTTTCCTCATTTTGTTGATGTTCTAATTATTTTATTTTAGAAGTCAATATAAAAAATTAATATGAAGAATGCACTTGTATTTGTTTAGAAATCTCCAATAAATACAATATATGGATAAATGTAAACAAATAAAATTTCAAAAACAATAGTCAGATAAAAGAATCTAAGTAAACAATTGCCAGCATTTCTTTTATGAGTGTGGTACAAAGTTCTTTATCCTAAGAGGAAAAAAACAAATGATTTCACTTAAAGTATTTCAACACTAATGCTTAATGCGCAACCAGTGTCGTTTCTAGGCAACCTCTAAAGTTACTATTTAAAATTGTACTAGCTCTAGAATACGTGACCATGCCATGGTATGAAAATTAAACCATTCTCTTGATAAGACCTAAAATTGAAACCATAGAATTCCTTGGGCTGATAAACTTATTCTAAATGTGCATTTGTAGTAGTAACAGATTATCCTTTTATAGAAGTAAAAAGTCTAATCATGTCAGGAATAGGAATGCTTCTAAATGTAGAGTCGATAGGCATGTGATCTCAACCTAATACAGTGCTTAGTGGATAGTAGATGCTCAACTCAATATTGATGGACTTAAATGCTTCTAGCAATTGCAATAGCAACAACAATCTTAACACTTTTTATTCAATGATTACATTTTCACATATTTTACTTGTAAGCTGTACAGTGGCCTTGATAATTAGACATTATACCAATTCTACATAAAATTAAAAGTGAGGGCCAAAGGGTTTATGAATATAAAAAATAATTTGCAGTAAAGAAGATAGCAATTTTTGTATGTGGAAGTTGAGGGAAATAGGCAGAATGAACTTTAAAAACGTTCTTTAGAAAACATATTTTGAATATGTATGTATGAGACAGACAGTAGATAAGATGAAAATAAGAAATAGGATAATGATATTACAGGCATCCTTATGCCGTCATGGGGGTCCTCATTCAAGTACACTAGATTGCAGTGGCTTAGAAAGCTATCAGAGTTGGTTGTCTGCTGGTTGACACTACTTCCCCTCCCTTGGAGGATATAACCTCACTGATTCCAAGTTTTATTAAGTATCAGTAGAGCTGTATGTCTGTACAAAGATAAAGAAAAGATACAATGAAGTTGTCTGTTTCTGAGACAGGATATTACTGTGAGTGCCCCTAGAACTCATGTCTGGAAGTCACCTCACTTCTTGCTGAGGTTTGTCCTGTTTGTTTTGTTTTATTCTGACAAATCAAAATCATAAAGAGCATGTCTGTATGGGCCTCTGTAACAAAAGGCACCTACCTGGAGTAGTTACCTAGGTTTTTGAAATGTTAGGCTGCACACAGATATGCTTGGGATAATTCATGAAACTGCTGAAATTCCAGACAAAATTGTTAACATATTTTTAATAAAGCATTTTTAAGGAAAAACTATTTTTAATCAGAAGCTAAAAAAAAATGGTAAACCAAATATGGTCTACAGGAAGGTACATAGTGATAAAAGCCTTCATGGTGTAGTACATGAAATAAGCACACACAAGTTGCCATGGAATTTGAGATTATCACCTGGCACAGACAGAGACATTACAGAACAATTCTAGCAAAAGATAATGGTCAAAATTACCTTTAAATGATGAGTGGGAGTTAACTGGTTCCTGAAATATGGCAAGAACATTTTTAGTGAGAGAAAAAAGTAACTGCAAAGAGACTGAATTACTAAAGAGATTGATTCTTCATTAAAATAGCAAATCGTCCAATATAGTTCAAATTAAAAGAAGAAAGAGAATCATTGTGAAAACAGTAGTTCATTTCCTGGTTTACCCACTGACTTATCCCAGTTCAAGTTCTTTTAAAGCACTTTCTAAACCACAGACTCTCTTGCCACCTGATAATCAGCCTATGGCTTAAAATCTGAAATTGGAGAACAAAGAAGGACAAGAAATCAATACGATACTCCTGTTGATTTGATGAAAGGTACTAAGTTTGAATAAGATTTCATCACTCAATGAAAAATAACAAAATAAAAACGAAAGTATAGGTTATAAAATGATTCCAGGATGATAAGGATATAAAACAAAGCACTGTTAAAAGGCAACAATAATAAGAAAAATAACTTGGAAAAACTTAAGTAAAATAAAGTTTCTGACTTGTGCTTTCATTAATTTGAGAGAATACATGAAATCTACAACGTAATTGTTGTAGACAATATGACAAGATCAAAGATTTGATTGAAATGATATTAGAGGAAGAGACATAAAATTATTTAATAAAACTAAAATATAGGAAAAATAGTTTTTAAATGTTTAAAGATGTTAAGAATAAAATAAATAACATAAAAACTAAAATATGTGATGTAATGAACAAACTTCTGGTCCTAGTTGAGAATCCAAGAGGAGGAGATGAAAAATACAGATCAACAGAAAAAAGAGGATGAAACCTCAATGGGTTCATGTTAGGAACAGAATTAGAACTGAATTCACAATTAGTGCAAGTGTTCAGTTAGAGTTAGGTTTAGAACTCTATTAGCCAATAATTAAAATTACTTTGGGACCAGCCTGGCCAACTTGGTGAAACCCCATCTCTCCTAAAAATACAAAAATTAGTCTGGCATGGTGACATGTGTCTGCAATCCCAACTACTCAGAAGGCTGAGGCAGGAGAATTGGTTCAACTCGGGAGGCAGAGGCTGAAGTGAGCCAAGATCGTGCCACTGCACTCCAGCCTGGGTGACAGAGAGAGACTCCGTCTAAAAAAAGAAAAAATAAAAATAAATATTCTTTGAATAAGGAACAAATGAGCAAATAAACTATTCAAATTATTATAGAGAAAATATTCTGAAGAAATTACTGACTCTGCAGGCAAAAAAAAAAGTGCACTTGGTTTATATGACGAATTAAGTATGTTAGAAAAAAAAAACAACAACACTGTATCTTAGTGAAATACTTGACTTATAAAGAAAAGAAAGAAATCACATGTATTTCACCAACATACAGGGAGGAATATAGTTTATCAAAAAGAATTGCAAAACAAGCACTAAAGTCTGCACTAAGATTTTTTATGGAATCAGTTTATTTCCTTGTAATGTAAATACTTACATGATTATGGAATATATGGATATCTTACCAATGTGTTTTCTGAAGTTAGCATAGTCCTCACACCAAAAGTGGTTAATAGTAAATGCTTTGGAACCAACCTGACTGGATTCCATCCGTCTTCATTACTTATGCGCTCTGTAATATTAGGTAAGTCATTTTTCTTTTTTGTTTCTCACTGTATTCGTGAGCCCAAAGAGCCATAAAAAATACCGTAAACTGAGTGATTTAACCAACGGGGATTTGTTTTTTCACAGTTCTGGAGGCTGAGGCTGAGATCAGAATAGCAAGCATGGTCAGCTTCCGGTGAGGACCCACCTCTTGGCTTGCAGATGGCCTCCTTCTTGCTGTGTCTTCATCTTGCACTGGGAGAGCCCTGATGTTAATACCATCATTAGGGCTCCAATCTCATGACTTTACTATTCATTAATTCATCATTTGGTATTCATTATTCATTAAACCTAATTATCTCCCCAAGGCCCCAACTCCAAAAACCATCTTGTTGGAAGTTCCAGAGCTTCAGTATATAAATATGGGGAGGACACAATGCAATCCATAGCACTCAGCCTCTGTAAAATAGAGCTATAAATAGAATACTTTCTTAAAGGCTGTTCTGAAGGCCAAAGGAAGTCATAAAAGTAAGAGAGTTATCAGAGTTATAGCATGTGGTCAATGCTACATGAGTGTTGGCTAATACCATTATTACCTCCAGGCCACTTAAAAATAGATATAAACAAAATATTTAATGAAATACAAGCAAATTCAATCTAGCAATAATTAAAATAGATGATAATAGAAATTGTTTCTGGAGTTCGGGGATTTTTTTTTTTTTGCTATTATTATTATTATTATCATTATTATTTTTATTATTTTTTTTTTTTGAGACGGAGTCTCGCTCTGTCGCCCAGGCTGGAGTGCAGTGGCCGGATCTCAGCTCACTGCAAGCTTTGCCTCCCAGGTTTACGCCATTGTCCTGCCTCAGCCTCCCGAGTAGCTGGGACTACAGGCGCCCGCCACCTCGCCTGGCTAGTTTTTTGTATTTTTTTTTAGTAGAGACGGGGTTTCACTGTGCACCCTGTTAGCCAGGATGGTCTCCATCTCCTGACCTCGTGATCCGCCCGTCTCGGCCTCCCAAAGTGCTGGTATTACAGGCTTGAGCCACCGTGCCCAGCCTTGCTATTATTTTTTAACAGTACAATTCATCATATTACTATATTCAACAGACAATATCTATATTCTCACATTAGTGGATAATAAAAATGTTACTAAAAGTAATAAAAATATTGCTTTAAAAAAGCAATCAACCAATAAAAATGTCAGAAAGAGAGAATATTAGAGAATTAAATGTGTAAACCATGCATCATCCTAAAAGCTTTGAGGCCTCCTAGTGGAAACAGAAATAAGGCAACTATTTTGCCATGACCTAGTATTATCTAATTTTGCTTCAAAGGTGACAATACCTGAAACAATAAAGTGTACTGTATCTCTTTAAAAAATACCTGGAAGCGCCAGGCGCCGTGGCTCACACATGTAATCCCAGCACCTTTGGGAGGTTGAGGCAGGTAGATCACGAGGTCTGGAGCTCGAGACCATCCTGTCTAACACGGTGAAACCCCATCTCTATTAAAAATACAAAAAATTAGCAGGACGTGGTGGCGGGTGCCTGTAGTCCCAGCTGCTGGGGAGACTGAGACAGGAGAATGGCTCGAGCCCAGGAGGCAGAGCTTGCAGTGAGCCGAGATCACACCACTGCACTCCAACCTGGGCAACAGAGCGAGACGCCGTTTCAAAAAACAAACAAACAAACAAAAATTCCTGGAAGCATAATCATTAGTAAGTTGAAAAATTCTCATTATTTTCAGATGAAATAATTTTTATCCTGGGAATCATATTAAATTTTCAAATTCTTAGGAATAATGAAGAAGTATTATTAAATGAATTAAAGTTTTTTAAAATAAGATTGTTTTATAATTGATGCACATACGTTTTTAAATTACTGACATTGATATATATATATGCATGCACATATACGTATATAATCATTGTTTTATAATTGATGCACAAATATTTTTTAAATTACCGACATTTATATACACATATTTTTAAAATTACTGACATTTATACATATACACATATATATAATTTTAAATTACTGATATTTATATATGCACATATATAGACATTTATATATACACATATATAGACATATATATACAATATATAGACATTTGTATATATACACATATGTTTATTTTAGTCATATTGAATGTAACCTATTTTCTTCAATTCTAAGATGCAATGATTTGATAACAGAGTAAGGACATCAAAAACCACCTTCTATCACTTCTCTAGCAAATTATTACAAAAGTAGTGGATTAAAACAACACATTTATTATTTGACCATTGTGTAGTTCAGAATGGGTGCCACTAGGCTAACCAATGTGTCAGTGGGGCTGTGTTTCTTTCTGGAGATTTTAGAGGCAAATTCATATCCTTCTCACGTCCGGCTTCTAGAGGATGTCTGTAGTCCTTGGGCGAGGGTGGAGTTCAAGATAATGATCCTCTTGAAAAATACTCTACAATTTCCCTGAATGATATAATTAAGTATTATGTACCATGAAAGTTATACTTTTAATGCTATTTTAAGGAAGATTTATGACTATCATCTTTGCATTTGTTTTAAAAAATATATTATTTTTAGCAATAGCCAGCTTTTTTTTTTTTTTTTTTTTAATACTTTAAGTTCTAGGGTACATGTGCATAATGTGTAGGTTTGTTACATATGTATATTTGTGCCATGTTGGTGTGCTGCACCCATCAACTCGTCAGCACCCATCAATTCATCATTTATATCAGGTATAACTCCCAATGCAATCCCTCCCCCCTCCCCCCTCCCCATGATAGGCCCTGGTGTGTGATGTTCCCCTTCCCGAGTCCAAGTGATCTCATTGTTCAGTTCCCACCTATGAGTGAGAACATGCGGTGTTTGGTTTTCTCTTCTTGTGATAGTTCGCTAAGAATGATGGTTTCCAGCTGCATCCATGTCCCTACAAAGGACGCAAACTCATCCTTTTTTATGGCTGCATAGTATTCCATGGTGTATATGTGCCACATTTTCTTAATCCAGTCTGTCACAGATGGACATTTGGGTTGATTCCAAGTCTTTGCTATTGTGAATAGTGCTGCAATAAACATACGTGTGCATGTGTCTTTGCAGTAGAATAATTTATAATCCTTTGGGTATACATGCTGAGGATGTTGGTATGAATGTAAATTAGTACAGCTAATTTATGGTTTATGGAAAACCATATGGAAATTTCCAAAAAACCAAAAATAAAAAATCAAAAAATAAAACTCTGTGACCCAGCAATTCCACTACGGGGTATTTATCCAAAGAAAAAATCAGTATATACCTGCACCTCCATGTTTATCATAGTACTGTTCACAACAGGAGATATGTGGAATCAACCTAACTGTCTATCAACAGATGAATGAATAAAGAAAATGTGATATACATACAAAATGTAATACTACTCAGCTATAAAAAAAGAATGAAATTCTGTCATTTTCAGCAATGTTAATGGAACCAAAGGTCATTATGTTAAATGAAATAAGCCAGGCACAAAAAGACAAATATTGCATGTTCTCACTCATATATGGGAGCTAAAAAAGTTGATATCATGGAGATAGAGAGTGGAATAACAGTCACCAGAGGCTGGGAAAGGTGTATGTGTGAGGGTAGAGGAAGGGATGAATAGAAGTTGATTAATGGGTATAAACATACAGTTAGATAGAAGGAATAAGTTACAGTGTTTGATAGTATAGTTAACAACAATGTATTGTATAATACATTTTAAGATCGCCAGAAGACAGGAATTGAAATGTTCCCCAACACATAGAAATGGTAACTAGTCAAGGTACTGAATACCTTAAATACTGTGAGTAGATTATTATACATTCTATGCATGTAACAAAATGTCACATGTACCCAGTACAAATGTACAAATATTATGTATTAATAAATATTTTAAAAATCAAAAAATATATATTAAAATAAATATTTATTCATTTGATCACAATTTTAAAAATTATATATATATTTTAAATCGCCACAGGGTATTGATTCTCTCTTTTTTTCACCCTGAACCTTGTTTAAAACCCCAAGCCTTGAACAGCTTTCTAGAATCTCTCTGGAAGGTAACTCTGAGATTACACAGATGAGTCAACTTTGTTTAATAGAGTCACAGGTATGGAATGTGATTAACCGCTGTCTCTATAGTACACCGTTTTCCAGTTTCTCTCAGGAAGTCTAAGCACTGCTGCTGTTCATTTATTTAGCTCCTCATGAGAAGGATTCTGATGACTAAGCTGCTAACCATCACTGAAAATACCCCACTGCCATCACGCCACACTGCATTAGAAACAGCGGCAGGGGAGAGTTGTGTACCTGTTGTCTCAATAAGATGAGCACGGCAACAGAACATCATCCTCCTTGGAGTCAGTAAGACCCAGAGATTACTACCCTTAAGGAAATCTAGAGTTTAATGAAGAGTTTTATATAGGGGAAAACAAAAATTGGAAACTACAGAAAAAGAATTTTTCATTTGTCACAATGTTATCACAATGTTGTTACAGTTAATACATATAATATTTTAGCTGTTATAAAACCACTCAGGAACTTGACAATACTTGGGTTCGAGGGATATGCAGCAAATAGTGTATATATAACACATTTGCCTCTAGGAAAGAAGAGTCAATTTTACATGAATATGAAAATCATATGGAACAGACTGTTCACTTTATTTATGATTGAAATATAGCTTTATGTAAAGTGAAATGACTGCCATAAAGAATGGAATTCTTTTTCTGTCATTTTATTTTTTGTTCTATTTTTTGACTTTTAAAACTATAGGACAAAAACCTATTTAATAAGAAACATCTCAAATATTTGAGGAATAAACATAAAATTGTATATTGTTTAACCTCATTAGGTTGATTTGAAGAAAAGGAAGTATTGAAATACTAGATTTGGTGTCTAGATGTCTACCACTAAAAGAAATAGCTAATGTATCTTTAATGTAGTGAAAACAATTAAATATTTTTAAGCTACAGAGAAACAGATATTATCTCAATTTTGTTTGTTTGGACTAGGGAGTTTATGAAACAGAAAAGACAGTCATATAAACATTTACAGAACTAACTTTTATAAAATACTAAGTAGTCTCTATTTAAATTTGTATTTATTTATTTAGAGACAGTGTTTCTTTCTGTTGTTCAGGCTAAAGTGCAGTGATACTTGGGCTGTAGAGCTCACTGCAGCCTCAAACTCCTGGGCTCAGATTATCCTGCTAACTCAGCCTCCCAAGTAGCTGGGACTATTTTTAAGCCAAAGTAATCATGTATTATGACTATGCTAAATAGCAGAGTGAAAATAAAAGGGGAACAAAAATTATTTTGTAAGTGAAACTGTGTTTCAAAAAATATATTCTGCATAATGTTTAGTATGTTTAACAAATAAGAAAGAAAATAAAATGCAGATTTGCAAAATAGTTTTATTTTTACTTTTTCCATGCATTTTCATTAATGATAAGGATTAAGTACCATGACCTTCTATCTTATATTACAAAGAGATTAGTAACATAATATAGGATTGTTCATTGCTATATAGTACTTAATCAAATTAACAAAGCATGATAAAAGATGTTCCTAAATATGTTAAAATCTTTCATGTTGATATTAAATTTTAAATGACAGAAAACAGAATTAAGAGAGTAACTCACTGCTATACGCTAAATCAACCAATAACAATTGTGATTATACAATATCTCTCTAACATATTAGATAAGGCTTTCACTACATCTTACCATGAACATATTCCTTATTTCAACTCCCTTGATTTAAAATTGTCCTCTTGAACTCTGTCAGGGTTAAATTCACAGAAAAAAAAAATATATAACATTTTGAAATAAAATTAAAACCATTAAAGAAATTGCTGATCTCGCTCCGCTCCACCAAAATCTCAAATTGTGGCTGTCACCAAACCCACAAGGTCACTTATTGTTTGTCCTTGGAAAACCATTCAGAGCTTGCAGACCACTCACCGTTCAGATGGAGCATGCAGAGTGTCCAGTATAATTTCACATTTGTTTAGGTCTCTGAGTGTCTTTTCCTAAGCTAGAATGAGAGGACCGTTTCCTCAGCATGAAAAAGCCAAGAAAGAAAGTAGAATCTAGCCTTTTCTTGAGGTCTCATACTTTGTATGTAGTTAGCCAATTCCTTTGGGTTATGAAGTTAAAGATTTTAAGTTTACTGACATTGTGGATTAATAGAAGAGCTATCTCAAAGTGAAAGAGTTTTGAGGTGGATGATTAATAAAAGAACTAACTTTTATCAAAGCAGCCCAGACAGGAGAGCAACTACAAGAAATAGCTGGTAAGTCACATATGTTTCATAGTCAAATCATGTTGGTGTTTAAATAAAACAAAACAGAAAAGAAACCACACAATTCCTGAAACTGACTAATTTATAGAGGACTGCTAGTACCTTTGATAATTGGATGAAATTTCACTCAATAATTATGTCTCATGCCTTGCTAATTTACATTTTTTGTTTGTACGCTGGGTTAAGGATCTTTGTTATCTGGTATTCGCGTTCATTAGAATGTTTCATGTCTATTAAAATGTAAAAGAATACTCTTTTGATTGATTCTTTGGTCATGCACATTCATTACTGGGGAAATAAAATTTTTGTTCTGTGATGTATTATTAAGTATAATTTAATTATTGAAAGCTGAGTAATTCTGTAAAAGGAAAATGTGAATGTGTGTGCGAATGTGTGTGTTTCATTAAATAAATATACTATACATTTCCTCCTTTCCAAATTACCTAATTTTATTTTTTGCAATAAAACCGTAAGTACAGTTTCACACTTTTATTCTAGGATGCTTACTGACACAAATAACAATAGAGTTTGAACTACACTGATTTACCTATTTTTAAATAATTACTAGAAACATGCTGTGAAAATTTTATTTCTTATGACTCACAGTTTCAGGGGGTAATTGTGGTAGATATTCAAACAGCATTTACCTTCTCCTGAGACTTGTTAAAAGGCAGCACATAGAAAAGAGAAAATTTGTAGAAATAAATTAAGGAAAAATATTTGCAATGATAAAATTTTATGTAGTTAAAGAAAATACATATTGTTGTGATTCTCATGCATGAGAGCAATTTTATGCCAAGTATAAATTGCAAGTCTTCTGCAAGCCTGCAGGGGGGTTAAATACTTATGATCTTCTCTGTACAACAATGTGTTTGTCTAAAAAAAAAAAAAAAAGAAAAAGCCCAGTCTATATAAGGAAAATGTGGAAAGGTAGCTACAAGCTGTAATGTAAAGGTTTTCTACAATAAAATGCCAATCAAACTTTGAAACTGGTACTTCATGTTCAACCTTTTTATACCCTCTTCCAGCAGATGAGTAGGCTTCAATAAATATTGATATGATATAATTTACCACTTCCATCAGGACTTTGTCAACTAGAGTTTCTCTTTTGAAACAAAGAAAAGAGATGATGAATTCCATAACTATGTTCTCAATTACCCCACATTTGATTCCATGACTATGTTCTCATTTCCCCACATGGTTGAGTAGTAACTAATATCACACTAACTGTGTAGGAGACGAGTTAATAATTTTTATATATAATGGATGTCTTAGGATGTCAAAGCTTAATTCTCTTAAGAAACACTAGCTAAGAATGTCTGAGAGCTCCATCCTTAAAGTGATGCCACTGTTCATATCCCTTGCCTTTTTTATATAAAATTGTGAATGGTAAAGGTGATATTGTAGGTCTTGAATAGTGTAGTCCTGGCCAATGAGAAAGAGATATCTACTGCCACTCTACAAAATTTGAAATATGTGTCATTTCCCTCTTAATATTATGTCTGTTTATTCTCTCAGTAAAAGCTGCAGTTGCTAAAACTGAGATAGTTTTGTGATTGGTATAATTGATGATCTACTCTTTATTGTTAGGGTGTAAATGGGAGGCACAGTTTGGTGTGTTTACAATCCCGTGTGTGGGTTTTTTTTTTTTTTCTTTTTCCTCAGCCTCTACTAGAAATCTTTCATTTATTCTTTTCAACAAATATTTATTACACATACACTACTTGTGCACTGTTCTATGTATTCAGGACTTAGGAAGCAAATAAAACAAATCTGCTTATCTTCAAGGGGTAGAGTAGGAGTGGAGACAGAGACTCTAGTAGAATAGAATGTATAAGACCAAGGATAGAGGCAAGAGGCTCTAAGAGTTTAATGAAATTCTGACAAGGCTAATTGTGACTTTGGATAGCCACTGAGGTCACGATGAACAATCAAAAGTCAGATATGTCAAGAAGCTGAGGTAGACAAAAATTTCTGGTACACTAGAGGTAGGTTAAGGAAGATTGAGAGAAGTCAAGTAAACTAAAAGGAACTTTGAGTATAAATTGTTTCATACCTAAATGCGTATCTTCTATGTAGCAGCCAAGAGGACATCATATAGTTACTCAATAATTGAATCATGATCAACTAGAATGAGTAATGGCAAACAAAATGTGTGGTCCCAATTATTTTTACTATTTTAATTTTATAAAAAAAAGTTCAACTTTTAGGTTCAGGTAGTACAAGTGCAGGTTTGTTGCATGGTATATTTTGTGACACTGAGGATTGGGACAAAAATGATGCCATCACCCCAGTAGAGAGCACTGCACCCAGTAGGTAGTTTCTCAACCCTTACCCCCCTCCCTTCCTTCTCCTTTTTGTGTTCTCCAATGTCTATTTTTCTCATTTTCGTGTGCATGTGTCCTCAATGTTTAGCTCCCACTCATGTGAGAAAATGTGGGATTTGGTTTTCTCTTCCTGCATTAATTCGTTTAGGATAATGGCCTCCAGCTGCACCCATGTTGTCTCAAAGGACATGATTTCATTCTTTTTCATAGCTCAATTCTTCTTGTATTATAGATTCTCTTACACATGGGAGTGCTAGAGAAAAAAAGTGATGTTTTAAATTGCAAACATTGTGTCCTATAAGAGCAAGATGTCCTAGTGATTTCATTTGATCATTTTAACTTGAATCTCAGAATATAACAGCAATCCAGCAAGTCTCTGAAGTTAGCATTGTTACTATTCCATCCTTTTTGTTTCTAAGCTAGCCTATATACAATTAAAAATTCAATAGTTCTCAAACTTGTTCTAAGATGATCTATTGTGGGATTCTGCAATTAATATTAATGATAATCTTGCTGATATATAAACTGGATAATAAATGCAAATTTCAGAATATGACACATTTTTAAGAACTGAAAGAATAATAAATGTTAGCAAATAGTAAAAAAAATGAATAATCAATGATTTCAAATAAAAGTTAGTTTCTTTCTACGTACGAGTTCCTTCACTGTCCCTTTAACTAGCTGCTTGCTGATAGGAAGAGAATATATATATATATATATTTTTTTTTTTTTTTTTTTTTTTTTTGAGGCGGAGTCTTGCTCTGTCACCCAGGCTGGAGTGCAGTGGCCGGATCTCAGCTCACTGCAAGCTCCGCCTCCTGGGTTCCCGCCATTCTCCTGCCTCAGCCTCCCAAGTAGCTGGGACTACAGGCGCCTGCCACCTCGCCCGGCTAGTTTTCTGTATTTTTAGTAGAGACGGGGTTTCACTGTGTTCACCAGGATGGTCTCGATCTCCTGACCTTGTGATCCGCCCGTCTCGGCCTCCCAAAGTGCTGGGATTACAGGCTTGAGCCACCGCGCCCGGCCGGAAGAGAATATATTTAACGACATTTGCTTCTGTTGGGGTGGAAAAGTTTGGTGCCCTTACTCAACATCATAAGGGGAACTGCCAACAGTCCTATAACAAAAAGCAGGTAAACGAGGACAAATATAATAAATGAATTTAATCAAAATGTTTTTGTGACACAGGGCCTTCAGAAATGAACACCTAAAGATCCAGGAAAAACTGGCAATTGTTATGCTTAGGTTTGATGAAGAATGAACAGTCATGTGGAAATGCGATTGGACAAGATATAATCTATTAGACTGAGGGGGAAACTCCAGCAAGGCCTATCTGCTAAGATTCTTTCTGGTCATTTTGTGTGGCATTCCTTCCTCCCAGGTATAGGTTAGCACCCCTGTAGAATGAGGGTCTTCAAGGGAGAAAAAGAAGAACCACCTTTCTAGTTTTTATGGCTTTCTTTGTGGGAGAAGATTTCTTTTCTATGACCCATCCTGCAGAAGTAGAATTCTGGTTTGTATGACTCGCTTCAGGGGAGAAAGAGGCTTGGGAGACAGGAAGGTTGGAGAAAATCAAAGAGACACATTGCCTCTGAGGCCTTCCAATCAATCTCCTTTAGTCGAAAGTACTTAGCACACCAAAGTGCCATATTTTGGAATTTTGTTTATCTGAGCCCCCAAACCTAAAAATTCTTATTTATTTTTTCCAAAAAGTTCAAACCTATCATCATTAAACTCAGAGTCAGCCTTCCTCATTTGAATACTTCTTTTCTTAGACAACATGCTTTGAATTTTAGCGATAACCCTGAATATGCTTGTTAAGGCCTCATTGGTGAAATCATCTTCAGTGAAGTTACAATTAGTAAACTAGTGTATTGCATGTTGTGCATATTGGTGGCATTTGATATAAAGACTAACATTAAAAGGGTGAAAATACAACATGAATCAGGCAAGATGCAACATTAAACACTCAGGATCATTTGTGTGATAAATCATCTCTTGCAGTTCTTTCTTTCTTTTTCCCTTTTCAGTAACCTTGTCTTTGTATCAATAACAGCATTAACAAAGCTCATCAATGAGTGTTTGCAAGAATTATCAGACAGAGACCAAGTATTAGATAAACCAAGCGATGAGAAAAAAAGTCAGATGAAAAACATAAACTAATAATCTTCAATTTTAAAATGTTGACATAATATTCAAGTGATAAGTGATATATTTGCTTCAAATTATAATCTTTTGATCTAGAAAAAAAGAAACTATTATTTTGACCCTAAGAATAAAAAAGAAACAGATAAATTATATATTCATTTATGTACTTATATTTGAATTCATTTAAAAATACATATAATATGTTTAACTGTAAGTAGGCTGATGATGCAATAAAACATAATAGAACTAAATTCACAAAGTTACAAGGTTTGGGGAAGAGGAGACCCACAGCTGTATTGTTGTGCATGTGTGTGTGTGATATTGTATTATATTTCTCTATATTAGCAATAAATTATCAGAAACAGATTTGAAGTGGCACCATTTGTAATAGCATCAAAACACATCAAATACGTTCAAATACATTTGACAAAACAGATGCCAGATTTATACAATGCAAACTATAAAATAGTGACGTGCGAAATCAAGTATCTAAGTAAGTAGAGAGATATACTTTGTTCCTGATCATAAAAATCAATATCATAAAATTATCTTCGGCCGGGCGCGGTGGCTCAAGCCTGTAATCCCAGCACCTTGGGAGGCCGAGACGGGCGGATCACGAGGTCAGGAGATCGAGACCATCTTGGCTAACACGGTGAAACACCGTCTCTACAAAAAACTAGCCGGGCGAGGTGGCGGGCGCCTGTAGTCCCAGCTACTCCGGAGGCTGAGGCAGGAGAATGGCGTGAACCCGGGAGGCGGAGCTTGCAGTGAGCTGAGATCCGGCCACTGCACTCCAGCCTGGGCGACAGAGCGAGACTCCGTCTCAAAAAAAAAAAAAATAAAATAAAATAAAATAAAATTATCTTCAATTCTCTCTTATAATGTTGTAAATTATTTCCAAGTTCTTTACAGGTTCAATGCAGGTTCAATTCAATCAGAGCAACATATCTTTTTCCTAAGAATTGGCAAAATGGTTCTAAACTATATCAAAAACAAGGGCTTACAATAACCAAAAAATAATTTTGAACATGAGGAATAATATTGGGTTTGTATACTACCTGATTTCAAAATGTCTTATAAGTGTACAATAATTTATACAAGAGTAACATATTGAGATCAATGGAGTGGAATAGGGAGTCAAGAATTAGAACCACATATTTGTTGCCAGTTAATGACTAGACAGAATAATCTTTTCAACATACAGAGCCAAAAACATTCAAGTATTGACACACACACACACACACACACACACACACACATAAACTCTAAGACATACCTAATATCATACCCCATATAAAAAAATAGCTTGAACTGCATTATGTATCTTGTTATATAAAAAACTAATAACAACTATTTTAAAAGTAAATAAATGGAACTCACTAAAATCAAAATCTCCTGTGGTTCAAAAGACACTATGAAGAGAGTGAAAAGACAAGCCACAGAATACAAGAAAATATTTGTGAAACACATATATGATAAAAGGCTTATGTCCAGAATATATACTGACATCTTAAGGCCCAATAATAAGAAAATAAACAATTCCATTTAAGAATAAACAAGAAACTCGAACTGACAGTTAAATGTATATATGGATGACAAATGGTTTCATGAACATATTCTTGTCATTAGTCATAAGAGAAATAAAAATTCAGTTTTGCATTAATTAGTGCAGACCCACACAGAAGTAATACGATACATAACAATGTTTGCATACAGTACACAATTAACAAGGATTGATTGTTTTTTAACCTTTAATGAAATACAATTACACTTATACAAAAAATACTATCCCTGACACTGGCACTGCCATGTGCTGGCAAGGATGTAGAACAACTTGTACTTTTCAACATTCCTTATAGAAGTAAAAAAGGGAGTCTAAGTCTCTTTGCAGGTCTCTAAGAACTTGCTTTATGAATCTGGGTGCTCCTGTATTGGGTGCATATGTATTTAGGATAGTTAGCTCTTCCTGTTGCATTGATCCCTTTACCATGATATAATGCCCTTCTTTTCTTCTTTTGATGTTTGTTGGTTTAAAGTCTGTTTTATCAGAGACTAGGATTGCAACCTCCTTTTTTTTTTTTTTTTTTTTTTTTTTGCTTTCCATTTGCTTGCTAGACCTTCCTCCATCCCTTTATTTTGAGTCCATGTGTGTCTTTGCATGTGAGATAGGTCTCCTGAATACAGTACACCAATGGGTCTTGACTCTTTATTCAATTTGCCAGTCTGTGTCTTTTAGTTGGGGCATTTAGTCTATTTACATTTAAGGTTAATATTGTTAAGTGTGAATTTGATCCTGTCATTATGATGCTAGCTGGTTATTTTGCCCATTAGTTGATGTAGTTTCTTCATGGCGTTGATGGTCTTTACAATTTGGCATGTTTTTGCAGTGGCTGGTACTGGTTGTTCCTTTCCATGTTTAGTGCTTCCTTCAGGCTCTCTTGTAAGGCAGGCCTGGTAGTGACAAAGTCTCTCAGCATTTGCTTGTCTGTAAAGGCTTTTATTTCTCCTTCACGTATGAAGCGTAGTTTGGCTGGATGTGAAATTCTGGGTTGAAAATTCTTTTCTTTAAGAATGTTGAATATTGGCCCCACTATCTTCTGACTTGTAAGGTTTCTGCAGAGAGATCCACTGATAGTCTGAGGGGCTTCCCTTTGTGGGTAACTCAACCTTTCTCTCTGGCTGCACTTAACATTTTTTCCTTCATTTCAACCTTGGTGAATCTGATGATTACATGTCTTGGGCTTGCTCTTCTTGAGGAAATGCCCATCAATAATAGACTGGATAAAGAAAATGTGGCACATATATACCATGGAATACTATGCAGCCATAAAAAAGGATGAGTTCATGTCCTTTGTAGGGACAGGGATGAAACTGGAAACCATCATTCTTAACAAAGTAACACAAGAAGAGGAAACCAAACACCGCATGTTCTCACCTATAAGTGGGAGTTGAACAATGAGGCTACATGGACACAGGGAAGGGAACATCACACACCAGGACCTGTCAAGGGGTGGGGGACTGGGGAAGGGATAGCATTAGGGGAAACACTTAATGTAAATGACAAGTTGTTGGGTGCAGCAAACCAAAACGGCACATGTATACCTATGTAACAAACCTGCATGTTTGTGCATATGTACCCCAGAACTTAAAGTAATAATAATAATAATAATAATAATAATAAAGGTGAAAATGGGACAACCCCTTTGAAAAAGTTTGGTAGTATCTTGCAAAATTAAACATATACACTCACCATACTATCAAGTAAACCTGTTCCTTTTTATTATCTAAGATAAATCAAAACTCATGTCTTCCCAAAGACTTCTATACAAATGTTTACAACAGCTTTATTCATATTTACCAAAAATCAAAATCAATTCAATTTCATCATGAATGAACTATTGTGAAACTGAAGTACATCCATAATATGGAAATCTGTTAAACAATTAAAAAGAACAAACTGCTAATAAGTGCAACAATATGGATACATCTCAAAAGTATTATACTGAATGTAAAAAGCCAGACAAAAAAAATGCTACACACTATGTGATTCAATTCATTTGATATACTAGAAAAGACAGAGATATAAGGAAATAAATAAAAATATTCTGTAAAATATCCTTATATGCCAGGAAATGTAGCATGTTCTGTTAAATAGAGAAAGGGATGATGGCACATCAATAAATAAAAAATAAACTTCATGTCTTAAATGAAACCGTGCCCCTGCTTTTAGAAGATGTAGCTTATAATTAACTTTGTAAAAAAATTTTTACAGTCAAATTTTAAGAAAATTAATCAATTTAGATTTAGCCTTTGCTGAAGACTGACTAATTAACACTTCTAATACTTAAACATTCTGTTCTATTTTTATTTTGTAACTCTGCCATACAATGATACCAGTTTGTAACACAATTTGGCAGTTATAAAATACTTGAAAATTAGTTTATTAACAAAAGCTACTTCTTAAATAATTTTTAATTTATAAATCACGTTTAAAATGTGAATGTATGAGAAAGTATCAGCATTAATGTTATAAATTAACTTATATTTCATAAAGAATTGTGCAATATCAAAAGAGAAAATACTTTGTATTGAGATTTTCTTTGTAGAGTGATTTGAAATATATTTTTAAAATTTTATTTATACCTTATTACAAAATATAAAGTTATTTTTAGATTATAAATAAGATTTTTTAAATTGAAAAATATATTTGCGTATAATATGTTTCATGCAGTTTCTCAAAAAAACCGGTTATGTATTTCATTGTTTCTATTTCTCTTTCTGCAAATAATCTAATACAGTATGAAATATCATGAATATTAGATATTTACTTATTGATTAAATAGTTTGAATATTATTCTTAAAGTTTTTTCGAACAAGAGTTTACATTTATCGGATTCATGTATTATATCACAAAATCAGTGTTGTGCTGAAGCCAGCTCATCTTGGATCACAAGAGCCGATCATTCATTTTTCAGTCATTTTGCTTTCTACTTATTAAATACAGCCATCACTAAAGATTAATTATAGAAACTTATGATCAAGCATATAATATTTAAAAAGGAAATTAATTCTCAAAACCCATCACATCCTAATGGTTTTCTATTCTTTATTAATATTTGTATCTATGAAGTTGTTTATATCTAGTTGCTGTATCTAGTGGAAATAATATCTACCATTGTCAGTCGAAACTATGCTATGTTGGGAGTATTTACACCATAAGAAATTCCACGCAATTTTTTTTCTATGTTAATTTTATTGGTTGAACAGCCATAATTCCCTGAAAATCTGTGGTTAATTTCTCAGGTTCAATTAATGTATTAAGAAAACATCAACATCTCAGCTGTTATGTAGCTATGTTTCTTTTTAATTTTTTTTCCTTTTATTTATTTTTATTTTTAACTTTTATTTTTGGTTCAGGGATACATATGCAGGTTTGTTATACAGATAAACTGCTTGTCACGGGGGTTTGGTGTACAAATAGTTTTGTCACCCGGATAATAAACATAGTAACCGATAGATACCTTTTCTGATCCTCTCACTCCTCCTACTCTTCACCCTCAAGTAGGTCTCAGCGTCCATCGTTCCCCTACTAGTATCCATGTGTTCTCTTTATTTAACTCTCACTTATATGTGAAAACATGTGTTACTTGGTTGTCTGTTCCGGTGTTGGTTTGTTTAGGTTAATGGACGCCATCTCTATCCGTATTGCTGCAAAGTAGTTGTTAAACATGTACCAGCACACAGCCACATGAAACTCTGCTTTTAGACATCTGCTATATAGTAAGCACGTACATTGAAAACACAAAAAATAAGGCACATTGCTTGCCCAGGAAACTTAAAAGGATATAAGACCTGCAATAAGCAGTGATCGCACCACTGCACTCCCTCCTGGATGAGACAGCAAGAGCTACGCGGGAGGCTGAGGCAGGAGAATGGCGTAAACCCAGGAGGCGGAGCTTGCAGTGAGCCGAGATCCGGCCACTGCACTCCAGCCTGGGCGACAGAGCGAGACTCCGTATCAAAAAAAAAAAAAAAAAAAAAGAACCTGTCTCAAAAAGCAAAACAAAACAAACAACAACAACAACAAAAGCACTACAAAAAAGAACTGATTGCAGACACGTGGGAAATGAACTCTTCCAGAATGCAGGGATAGACTATACAAAACAGGTGAGTTTGGAGATGGACCTTAAGAAATAAGTAGAAGCTCATCATTTAGAGAACGTGAGCAAGGTTATTCCTGTCATGGAGAAAAGCATAATCGAAGTAAAGAGACATAAGACAAAAAGCATATATTATTAGAAACCCTAACATTTCTAAGTCTCCAGAATAAAAGGTATGTTATCTCACTTTGCCTGTTTTATAAAGAACATTTGTGATGGTATTAATATTTCGGGACCATCCAGGTAATCCAGAATAATCTTATCAAGACCTTTAACGTCATTGTATCTGCCAAGACTCCTTTTCCCAATAAGATATCATGAATTTCAGAGACGAAAACTTAGTAGTATCTTTGAGTGGCCATTATTCAACCTCTTACAGGTACAATGTACATGGTAGTGATAATTCAAACCAAAGAAGTAGAATAATTCACAAAGAAAAAGTTTATAGAGAAAAAAAGGAAAAGGACCAAATTCAGTATTGCTATAGTCACCAAATTACTTTGGTAAGCAGATGAGAAACCAATGAGAGACACTAAAATACCGGGAGACATTTAAAGGAAGAAGGCCAAGAAATGAACATGGGATCCAAGCGAGTAGAAAAGATGCAAGGAGAAAACTGACAGCAGCTACGAATACCCGCACTTGTATGTTCATCGCAGCACAATTCACAAGAGCAGAGATAGGGGATCAACCTTAGTGTCTGTCAAGTCGTAATTAGATAAAGAAATTGTGGTATGTACACAAAGTAGAATACTATTCAGCCATAAAAAAAAAAAAAAAAAAACAATGAAATTATGTATTTGACAGCAACAGGGATGGAATCGGAGGCCATTATCTTAAATGAAACAACTCAGCAACAGAAAACACAAATACCACATGTTCTCACTTACAACTGGAAGCTACATAATGTGTACAGTGGACATAGAGTGTGGAGGGATAGATAATAGACTCAGAAGCTTTTGGAGTGAGAAGAAGGTGGATGATGAGAAATTAATGGATGCAAAGTACATTACTTAGGTGATGGATACACTAAGAGACATATAAGAAAATTACACATGTATCTCATAAATTTACACACATTTTCAGAAATTTTTAAAAAATGAATTGTAAAATACAAAACACTTGAATATTTACACACACGAATTGCAATCTTAGGTCAATTGCATAGGCAATCTAGTATCATTTCAGTTGTTTACAGATGAGCGATTGGAAAAATATGACTCTCACCCCTGAAGCTAACTTTAAAGTCAGGGGGTTAACTAGTAAACTTAGTGCTAGAGAGGCAATATTAAAATCATGCATGTAACTTATGAAGTAGTTCACTGTTGTGAAATATTAAAATTTATACCATCAAGGGAATTTCTACTCAAACCAGTCATAGTTACTAAGTAGTTGCTAAACTCAATTGCTTTTAAACTGTTGAAGAAGTGAATATGCGAGTATAAAGACATAATTAAATATTAGAATATTATAATTTCCTCGAATATTGTTGAAAGACTTTATAATATTTACAGTTTGGTTCATTGGAGCAAAGCCATGTAACCTTAATTTAGTTAAAGCTCTCCTTAAAGATTAAGGTTATTCTAGCTTCATTACTAACTATAAAGGTCTGTCATTTTTCCAGATATCCAGTTGTTTTACATATCCAGTTTCAGTTCTTGTGTGCCAGTAGATGTAGAAATGTGCTTAACCACTGTTTAATTCTGTGTGGATTTGTAAATGATTGTATTTGAGTTTGCCCTGAAATTAACTCTTGCATCTTTTGCACAGTGCTCCTTTTGCCCTGATATTTGAATTTTGGTATTACAAAAACAAAAACAAAAAAAAAAAAGAAAGAGAGAGAGAGAGAATTGACATTCTCTTAGATTAAGTCATTTGTAATTTTTTCAAGATTTTAAAATCATATCGAGCATCAGCTTTCAACTTCTCAAACTGAAAAATCCTATTTTCCTTTTTTTAAACTTTATAGGTTCTTTCATGTTATCAAAGTTAAGGCCATATTTTAAACTTTATTTATATTATTCCCATTCACAATAGGATAAAATGTACTGATTTTTTGACCAAAAATGTCTCAAATCCTGAAAAAAATGAGTCATTGGCTCCTATGAAGAGGATCAGATTGGACACAGCAAAATGTTTATTGAGGAGACAGATCATTCAAAGAGCACTGTGAAAATACAAGCTAATTCTATGTATCCCAAATAGAAAGAGATTCACACATTTACAGCACCATTGAAAAGTCTAGGTTTATGAAGTTTAGAAAGTCCCTGGAAGTTTCTGTCAATTACTTTATTTGTCTACAGTTTCACACTGAATGGTCACAGAAGCCACCGCAAAACCTAGCAAAATTCAGTATTAGAAAGCTCTGTAATCCACATATCCGTCTGTGGCTATCCCTTGAGAATAATGTTTTGTTTTTGAATCCCAAGTCTCAAATTTTACATTAATCACTTTCATTGGCCTAATATGAGAACTCTCCTGGCAAAGAAGTTAGGCAAATACAGTTCCCAGGCTTTCAATCGTTGAAGTACAAAGGACAATTTAGAGTATTCAGCACAGATATTTGACATGATTTAAAATATGGTGATTAAATGTGTATAGTTTAGTCACGACAAAGAGTTAATAGTTCTCATTTGTTATAGTTTTCTTGCTAAAATTATGATTGTTATATTTGTTATATTACAGAACAAGTACAACTGTGACACAGATTAAAATCATAAACTCATTGTACTTTTAAGAGTTCTGTAATATTTTTATTATATACACCTTTTTCCTACTCTGGTGAAGAGGAGGGTGATTGTGCCAAGTCTCTTTATCCAACTGCTTTCCCACAGACCCTAATTTCTCAGCTCATGAAATCTTCCTGGGTTTATTTATTTACTGGTGTTTATGTATTAGTGTCTACTACTTACTTTTTATTTCAGTTTTATATACTATTTATTTATCATTTTGTTATTGGCAATTTTGTATGTTCATCATCTCTGTTTATAGAACCATTATTGAAAATCATGTATGATATTTAAAATAAAATTTTATGTAATTCAAAAACTATAATTTCAAAATGTCACTGCATTTGGTATCACATAGTGATTTAATTTTAAAAATTTTATTAATTTACCTATTAACATTTATGAGATATGGATTTATCTTTTAAATGGCTCCAGACCCCTTTATTTTTCAGTTAATATATGGCTTATTTTCAGGTGATAACACAAAACTTAATGTTGCCAGTGAAATTAAAAATATAAAAGAACATTAAACCATGAATAAATTTGTACATGTTGCTTTGGAATCTTAGAATGATTACTTCCTTTCTCACTTCAAAATGATCTCTAATTTTTATTAATGTATTGAGTAGGAGACATATGAATTCTGTTTAATTTTTTCTTGATTACCACTCAAATATATGAGTGATATATATATATACACACAGACACACATACACACCATATATAGGTACATGTAATTATACATGTGTATACATATAATTACAACTCATATATATGGCTGGTATATATATCATATATATGTGTATATGTATCTATACATATATGTGTATATATGAGTAGTATATATTTATCTATGAAAATCACCTCTACCCTACAATTTATCATTAGCCACAGAGATTACATTATATAAAACAAGAAATTATATATCTATTATGATCATATAGTCATGATTACTTGTTTCCGAACATTTTTGAGACCCAATTTATAAGATATACATTAAATCCCAAACTAGAGGAAGATCTGATGGCTTTGTAACAGAATACACGTACATGTTGCAGCAATTGGTTCTTCTCTTTTGGTTCTAATTAACTAGTCCAAATTTCAAGGCTAACAACCTAAATAATTTTAGTGCCGTTGCTCATGCAACTTTTACCACAGTTACAAAAGTATAACAATATAAGAATTATTTTCATGACAGTTTGCATTTTCTTATCCTGTTTGATCTTATTGAGTGACTAAAATATCCAGTGGGATGTATGAAAGTTTAAGACAAAAAAAAATGATAGTTGATTAATAAGGAAGACACATTCTCTAAATGAATGGATAAATAGATTTCATCACATGTGAAAAATATTTCATACCTCCTAATACTACCAAAACTTAATTTTCAATTCTGAGCAATTTTATGATGCTCATGCTTTGACAAGTCTGAAGAATTGCTATTAATTACAGTTTTATTTTTCTATCTCCTGTTTCTCCTATATGCAATCAAAAGCATTGTGGTGCTGTACAAACAACATTAATCTGAAGTTAGAAGGTTAGAAGACCTGTTTTCAAAATGTGATTCTGCTCCTCAGATGACCTTGAAAAAATCACTCGTTTTCTCTCCAGTCTCACTTTAAAGAACCACCATAAATTTCTAATGAGATAATGTTTTAAACCACTTTATAACTATGGAATATTTAAAAATGGAATACATTTTTGAATTTACATGGTCACCAGCTGGACCCAATGGAAGCAGGTTAACAACTCATTTTCAATATATATCTAGCGTAAATAATGAAATAAATTCTTAGATTTGAGGATTTTATGTCATGACAGAGATACAAGGATTGCGCACAATGTAAGATGAATTAGATAAAATAAGTAACCCTTGCAAAAGCCACACGCTATAGGTCACATCTGACTCTAACCTGCTAAAAATAAAGTGTAATTTCTTTAAATCTGACTCCATCTTCCAGGGAGTCAGAATGAGTAAAATACTTTCTCAAAGCAAGTTCTTCATACTTGAAAGGTAAATTGCCTCTCCTGAGGCACAAGAAGGAACTAATATACCCAAGCAAAGGTAATTTCTCAGGGAGTCTCTTCTGGAAGAATTGTCTAAGCAATAGAATATTTTACGTATGTAAGCTCCTCATGAAATCAAGTTCAGTATAGACATATTTTGCACTGTTTTCCTCCAAACTTAAAATCTAAGTTTTCCTTGTAAGTCTATGCTTTAACGTAATAATAAATTCATTGACAAATTTACTATTTCTTGAGGGCACTACATGTTCAAAACACAGTGCTAACCACAGTTGTAACACAGTTGTAATGCAGTGCTAACCACAGTTGTTACACACTTGAATCGTGCCTAAATGTTGTTCTCAAATGCCTTGAAAGTTGTAAGGTCAGGTTAGGTCAGCCCAAAGCACCATGGTCTTTATATACACATGATACACACATTGCACATCAGAAATAATCAGTTGCTTCCCTATAACATGCTAATTGTCATTGTATGATACAATTGCTGTATGTTCTGTTGTCTTGATTTTTATAAATTTTATGGTCTATAATGTACAACACGATGTCACACATATAGAGGTATAGATAATAAAGTTGTTACTATAGTGAAGCAAATGAAGACACCCATCATCTCACCTAGTTACTCTTATTATCATGCCACATTAACAACTATTGACCTCAGGTTGTACATCTCTAGAATTGCCCAATCTACATATCTGCTACTTTGTATCCTTTGGCCAACATTCCATCATTTCCTCCCTGCCCCCTCTTCTCAGGGTAAAAATTGTTTTATTCTCTGTTTCTGGATGTTTGCCTTGTTTGGTTTTACGAGTCCCCATATGATGAGATCTCGCAGTATATTTCTTTTTGAGTCAGGCTTATTTTACTTAACAAAATGTCCTCCAGGTTCACCCATGTTGTGGTGGCAAATAACAAGATCACCTTCTTTCTAAAGGTGGAATAATATGTTATTGTGTGTGTGTGTGTGTATATATATATATCACAGCTTCTTTGTTAATTTGTTGACAGACACATAGGTTGTTTTCATATCTTGGTTATTGTGAATAACACTGAAAGTAACGGCCAGGTGCAGTGGCTCACATCTGTAATCCCAGGACTTTGGGAGGCCATGACGAGCAGATCACGAGGTTAGGAGATCGAGACCATCCTGGCCAACATGGTGAAAACTCGTCTCTACTAAAATACAAAAAAATTAGCCGGACGTGGTGGTGCGCCTCTAGTCCCAGGTACTCGGGAGACTGAGGCAGGGGAACTGCTTGAACCCAGGAGGCGGAGGTTGAAGTGAGTCGAGATGACACCACTGTGCTCCAGCCTGGTGACAGATCAAGACTCTGTCTAAAAAAAAATTATAAAATAAAAATTAATTAATTAATAAAGTAACATGGAAGTAGAGATATCTGTACAATGTGGCAATTTCATTGCTTTTGGGTATATACTCAGGAGAAGAATTGCTGGGTCATAATATAGTTCTAATTTTAATTTCTTTAGAAATTTCCATACTATTTTCCACAATGGCTGTACCAATTTACACTCCCACCAACAGTATTCAAGGATTCCTTGCTCCACACCATCGCCGCCCACACTTATCTTTTGTCTTTTTGATAATAGTCATCCTAAAGCTATGAGATATCTCATAGTGGTTTTGATTTGCATTTCTCTGATGATTCCTGATGTTGAGTGCCTGCTAATAAATCTGTTGGCCATTTGTATGCCCTCTTTAGAGAAATATTTTTGATCTTGCATGCATCTCTTTATCTTCCTGCTAATAGTTTTAAGGCTTACCAAAATGCACTGACTTAACCGATAAATTACAATAATTTGTAAGATTTCTGCATGTGATTATAAAACATATAGGCAGATATATGTTTATCTATATATGTATATATAAACACATAAACATGTATATACAGGTGTGCATGCTTTCAAACCACAAAAATAAATCTTCTTTGTTGGGGAAATAATTCAATGAACAAATAATTTCTGGAAATGCTATGTATTTTTTTTCCCTAGTGATTCGGAAAGCCTATTAAGACAAATATAAACAATGTTTATTGAAATACTGAGATGTTCTAAAATAAAGAAATGTAATTAAATTAGACTGACTCAAAATTTTCTAAGCTTAATTGACTAAAGTATTGCATACAACATGTATCTATATCACGACTTCAAGCCGAGTCCACAGATTTTGTGAAACCCTTTTGTAGAGTCATAGGATTTATCTTTAAGCAGCAAACTGCTCTGTGACAAGGCAGAAACATTGTATATTTCAAAGTATATTTAAAATACAATGCAATTTGGCATATTAAAGATCTAGATGAATATTCTAGACTACCACCTCTCAAAGTAATATGGAAAAATATATTTCTGAACCAAAATTTTCACAAATGAAAAGAGCAGTTAATAATACATAGCTCAAACATTTGTCATTATATTTGTTGATTATATACGTAAAATCCATTTTTCCAGTACCTAATATTTAGCAGATAGCAGTATTCAACAGAAGTTAGTTCATTTATCCCTCACTTAACTTCCTAGATTCTTATTTGCCATTATCACATTATTGAATTCTGAGTCTGCATAAATTCCCTCACAGTTCTACTGTGCATTCCACCCAGTAAACAGGGAAGTATGAGGGTTGAAGGAAAAGAGATAAGACTTGAGCAAACTCACCTTTGAGAGAATGTTTGACCTTAATATTTTAATTCTTCCTAATTCATAAAAAGATAAATTACATGGAAAATAAATGTCAACTCTAAAATATCCGGAACATGCCATTGATGTATAAAAAGTCCCTTATACACATAAAAACTGTACTTTAAAAATATAATACAAAAATAAATGTAAAGATAAGGATAGGGATAGGAACACACACACATACACCTAGACACTCAAATACATGTATTTGAGGAAACCAGATAGGTAAAATGTATAATGTATTGTAAACACACAACATAGAAAAAATAATATCCACCACACAATTTTTACATTCCCATATTCTGTTTATCTTGTCTAATGTTTGCATAACACCAAGGGAATAGAAGTTCAGTTTCCATCTGATATATACCACTGACTAGGCTGCCTTCTAGACTTGGGCTTATGTATTAAGTTTATACATAAGTAATTGCATTTTTTTGTCATTAAAAGTGATAACTATCTATCTAGGCCAATATTCTGTCACAACTGTGTGAACACAAGAGCTCGTGAACAAAGTCACAATGGTTAAGCTTCATTATTATTTACTTCAAATGTTTTAGAGATTTGCCTTGTGGGCTAGAAATTGTTAGCTTATCTCCTAATAATTATTCTCTCCTTTTCTTATTAGTAAGAAAATGTTTAGCTCAGCAAATAGGTAACACTGTATTTTCTTTTTCCATTGAAACTGTATTTCTGTGATGAATTCTATGTGTGGAAGTACTGTGAACAACATCCTGATTAGATTCTTAGAAGGAAGTTTTCTCTTTTCATCCTACTTGCTGGTAACAATAAGTACTTAATGTTGAGTCATAATGGTTCATGAAAGAAAGATAGTAACTTTGCATTGGTGGAGAAAAAGATAGCTACATCTTGGATCCCTGGGAAACCTTGTGGAGCAGAGCCATTATTCCACCTGTTCTTCCTCCTTCCAGATTGATATTAATGAGAGATATAAACTTCACTTAAACTAGAGCTATTTTGGCTCACGGTTACACATACAGCTTAACATATATCTTACCTAATAAACAATACCTCATCGTTACTTATCTTTTATTAGTAATTAATACACACATTTAACCAACTTATAGGCAGTGTACAATAAAAATATAAATGTGGGCTTTTGAAGCTTCTGGTCCGAACAATTCACAGAAAATAAAAAGCATAGAAGAACTTGTAAAACAATTCTATGATGTATTCAGAAACATTTGCAATATTGAAACTCTGCAAATTAAATCACTCAGTTTAGTGAATAAATCAATGATAAGAATTAAAAAATAGTAAGGATGAGGGAGAGGGTTTATAGCTGCAGAGATTGAAAGACACAAATCAACAAAATGTCCTAAGTGGATCTTGTTTGGATTTTGAATGTAGTAAATCATCTTTGAATTTTGCGTGAAACAATGGGGGATTTAAGTAATTCCTAAGCATAGGAAAATATGAAGGAATGATGGTTTATTTTCATTTAGATGTTATCATGGTACCACTGACACTTGAACAGCATGAGTGTGAATTGTGCAAGTCCTCTCGTGGGTGGATTTTCTCCCACCTCTGCCACCTCTGTCACACCAAGAGCAACTCTCTATGTTTTTCTTCTCCTCAGCCTTTTTGATTATAAAGATTAATGAGTTTTATAATCATCCACTTCCATTTAATGAATAGTAAATGTATTTGCCTGATGATTTTCTTGATAACTATTTCTTTTCTCTAGATTTTATTAATGTTGTAAGCATACAGTACATAATATAAATAAACACAAATTATGTGTTCTTTATCTTTTTCAACTTTTAATTTAGAATAAGTATGCACATGTGCAGGTTTGTTGTAAAGATGTATTGCATGATGCTGAGGTTTGAGGTAGGACCGAACCCATCACCCAGGTAGTGAGCCTAGTATCCAATAGGTAGCTTTTCAACCATTGCTCTTCTCCCTCCCTCCCGCTTCTAATAGTTCAGTGTCTATTGTTCCCATCTTCGTGTGCATGTGAACTAATAATGAGCTAAGCTTCTACTTAAAAGTGAGAACATGTGCAATTTGGTTTTCTGTTTCTGCATTAGTGCACTTAGGATAGTGACCTCTAGCTGCATCTACATTGCTGCGAAGGACGTGATCTCATTCTATTCTTTTTTGATGCCTGCATAGTATTCCATGGCACTGTTGATGGGAACCTAGGTTGATTCTATGTTTTTGCTACGGTGTACAGTACTGCAATGAACATATGGGTGCATGTGTCTTTATAATAAAAGAATTTATTTTCCTGTGCATATATATCCAGTAATGAGATTGCTGGGTCCAATGGTAGTTCAACTCAGTTATTTGAGAAACCTCCAGACTGCTCTCTACAGTAGCTAGACTAATTTATATTACCATCAACAGTGTATAAGTGTATCTTTGTCTTCACAGCTTTGCCAATATCTGTTATTTTTGTTTTGACTTAAAAACAAAGTCATTCTGACTGGTATGAGATGGTGTCTCATTGTCATTTGGATTTGCATTTCTCCGATGATGAGCAATGATGAGTATTTTTTTCTTAGGTTTGTGGGCCACTTGTATGTCTTCTTTTGAAAAGTGTCCGTTAGTGTCTTTTGCCTACTTTTTAATAGTTATTTGTTTTTTTGCTTGTTAGTTTAGTTCCTTATAGATTCTGAATATTAGGACTTTTTTGGATGCATAGTTTGTGAATATTTTCTCCCATTTTAAGCTGTCTGTTACTTCCTTGATCGTTTCTCTTGATATGTAGAAGCGCTTTATTTTAATTAGGTCTCACATGTCAATTTTTGTTTTTGATGCAATTGCTTTTGAGGACTTAGTCATAAATCCTTTGCTAATGCTGACATCAAGAAAGGTATTTCCTAGGTTTCTAGGATTTCTATAGTTTGAGTTGTTACCTTTAGGTCTTTAATACATCTTGAGTTAATGGTAATAGGTAGGAATTTGTTATTGGTAAGGTTTCCAGTAAACAGTGGACTACCAGTAGTTAAGTTTCGGGGAGTAACAAGCTATACACAGACTTTGAACTGGATGTGGGATTGGCACCCCAACCCCTGAATTGTTGAAGGGTCAACTGCATTGTAACAGTGCTAAATAAAGTCCATGTGTTTTATAGAGCCACAGTGAAATTTCAAGTTGAAATTGTATGATATGGGAGATCTTTCAAAATAATACAGATGAGGTGGAGGGAGATGTTTTGTTGGGAACAGGCTCTCCAAAATCTGGCCATAAACTGGCCCCAAAACTGGCCATAAAGAAAATCTCTACAGCACTGTGACACGTTCATGATGGCCATGGCACCCATGTTGGAAGGTTATGGGTTTACCGGAATGAGGGCAAGGAACAACTGGCCCGCCCAGGTCGGAAAACCGCTTAAACACATTCTTAAACCACAAACAACATCACGAGCGATCTGTGCCTTAAGGACATGCTCCTGCTGCAAATAATGCTCCTGCTGCAAATAACTAGCCAGACGCACCCCTTTATTTCGGCCCATTCTTTCATTTCCCATAAGAAATACTTTTAGTTAATCTATAATCTATAGAAACAATGCTTATCACTTCCCTGCTATCAACAAATACGTGGGTAAATCTCTGTTCAAGATCTCAGCTCTGAAGGCTGTGAGATCCCTGATTTCTCACTCCACACTTCCATATTTCTGTGTGTGTCTTTAATTCCTCTAGTGCTGCTGGGTTAGGGTCTCCCTAACTGAGCTGGTCTCAGCAGATTTCATGAAGATACAAATGGAACAACACTGGTCATAAAATGAGAAGTTTTCTGAAGCTGAGTGCTGGCTATATAAGAGGTTATACTTTTATTCATACTTTTGTACATGTTTGAATTTATTTATATTAGAAGTTTTTAAATGGCATGAATTATATGCTTTGGAATAAGATCCAAACTTTCTAGTCTTAGTTCAACCTCTTGCAAACTGGTAAACTTGGAAAAATTGACTACCTCTGCATTTTTTGTTATATATCAATAAAATAGGAATAACAGTGATTATATGTGCTAACAGTTGTTAAGAATAAAGCCCATATTTTAATGTATTTAGCATGTTAAGAGTCAATAGATGTTAACTCTGATTTGCATTTACTCAGTGTTTAATATGGTTTGGTTGTGTCCCCACCTGAACCCCATCTTGGTGGGAGATAATTTAATCTAGGGGCTGGTTAACATCATGCTGTTTTTGTGATAGTGAGTGAGATCTCTGGTTAACGTCATGATGTTTTTGTGATAGTGAGTGAGATCTCACGTGATCTGATGGTTTTATAAGGGGCTTTTTCCCCCTTTTGCTTGGCACTTCTCCTTACTGCTGCCATCTGAAGGACACATTTGCTTTTTCTTCCACCATGATTGTAAGTTTCCTGAGGCCTCCCCAGAGATGCTGAACTGTGAGCCAATTAAACCTCTTTCCTTTATAAGTTACCCACTCTTGGGCATGTCCTTAGAGCAGCATGAAAACAAACCAATACAGTATTATTTATGGGTATTTTGTGAAGTAGTTTAGCAAGCTAAATAGCATTTATAATATTTTTATGAGAAAAATAGGTTATTAATTCAAATACAAATGAATTTGGGGATCATAGTCTATTTATAATTTTGGAATTTCTAGAATTATTGTAACTAGAAATGCTCTGTGTTTTTGCACATAAATAAAAACTTTGATAGATTGGAGCTTCCTTGATTATCCCAAGGCAAAAATAAACAAGTCTCTTAGCAGAGAGATTTTTTTTTAATTTAAAAAATGATTGAATAAAACCAATGATGAGAATATTTTAGCAGGAGAGTCATGTAAATTTCTGTGCTATATATGTCTAGGGAATTTATAGTAAATAAATGCACTTGATATCCTCTCTTTCTTTTTGTTCTGTTTTGCTTAGTGATATGTAGATTTCATAGGATCTACTAATCATCCAAAAGGTTGCAATGGGCATACTGAAAAAGTATTCACTGGTGCACATTTGTTAAATTTACATTAAACGATTGTGTCTGAATAAGTTTGTTTTTATAAGCATAAAAAATGCAAACTTTTTTTCCTTTTATTAAAGCAGCACTTTTGAGAGCGATTAAACAAATTGCCATATAATTGCAAGATTTTCAATAAACTCTTTACTTCCACTTGCAATAGATATTTTCAAGTCTTTTCTTATTTAATTTGTGAAAATAATTTAATCCCGAAAGTCTTTCTGGAATGCATTCTTCTCTTGACCTCCACATGATCACCTAATTCTTTTCTTTTGTCTTATTTACTATTTCTTCTGCTTCTTTATTTTGCTCTTTTTTATGGCATAATCTGGTTCTCCTGTGTTCCTTCTCTCAACTTGCTTCCTGAGAAATCCAATCTGTCTATGAATTTAACTAACGTCCAAATATATATGCCTGTGGCCCCACATTTTTATCTTAACCAGACTGCTTCTCAATGTTCAAAATCACATATTCAAGCATAGTTCCTTCAGCCAAATTACAAAATTCTCCCTAATACTTCTAATTTCAATGTGACTTTTTCAACTTAGCAAATACTAATAGCACATCTCTTCATGCAGTTGCTCAAGCAAGGGGACAAGAACACAGACATCTTTGACTTCTTGACTCTATTAATTTTCACGTCTAATCACTACTGAATCATAATTTTATACATAGCTCACAGCATTCTCTCTTCTGTATTGTCAAGACCCTATTCTAGGCCTCCATACCCTTTTACCAGAATGCAGGACCTTCACAACTGGTCTTTCTGATTTCTTTCTTACCCTTTTCCTATCTGCTCATTGCTGCGGGAGTAGTTTCTCATAAGCACAGCTCTGTTACTTGTCTGTCTTACTAGTCTTTCCTGGTCCCAAATTGCTTTCAGAATAAGGTCAAAACATCTCAACCTTATTTTCAAAACTTTAAATAAACAAGCTCCTGAATTCCCTCCAGTGCCGTAGAATCAATACGACCCATTTGTCCTCCTTTGAATACACGTAGCTCATTAATGTTCTTCTGCCTTTTTCGTGCTACTGAATTACCTAGAACATCTCTTTTCTTTTCTTTGAAAACATTTGCATCTTACTGAGAAGTAGCTCCAACAACATTCTTTCCCTGGAATATGTGCTCATATCCACCAAATGCAAGAGGTCACTCCTATGTTGTCCTTCTCTGTCTCCCTATAACACAATGTTGTCATGATACAACATTATATTCATTATAATTGTTGACTTTCTTCTGCTTCTTCACACTAGACTATAGACATCTCAAAGTAAAAATCTTGATTATTCATCTGTAAACAGTTTTCAAGATTGAAATCTCACGTGATCTCATGGTTTTATAAGGGGCTTTTCCCCCTTTTGCTTGGCACTTCTCCTTGCTGCTGCCATATGAAGAAGGACACATTTGCTTTTCCTTCCACCATGATTGTAAATTTCCTGAGACCTCCCCAGAGATGCTGAACTGTGAGTCAATTAAACCTCTTTCCTTTATAAGTTACCTAGTCCCAGGCATGTCCTTGAAAAGACTGAAAAGTATCTGACTTAAAGTAAGGCCTAGTCATGTTTGTGGATCTAGAATTTATCACAGTATTGTTGGCAAAAGATGTATTTCCTTTACTAAGATAATTCAACCAGGGTTCCGAATTCTTGCATTCTATTTACAAGACCAAAGAGTACGTTGTAGTATTTAGATTAAAATTCTTATATTTAACATCTTAGTTTGGCAAATCTGCCATTTTTATCATCCCTTTTCTCTGAAAAGTTTTGGGATAGTTCTTGTGCTTTTGTTCTTCTTTTGGTGTTATCCATTTTTTTTTTTTTTTTTTTAACACTAATAATGGCCCTATAGATTGGTTTTATTTCTAGCTGAAATAACAAGGACAAGTTATCAAAAAGTCTAGCACTTTTCTTTGAATTGCTGAGTTTAGTCATTTTTACATACTCTATATAATGTTACAGATAACTTTGGATATAAACTAACTCTTTCTTCAATAAGTTTTGGATAAGGGTTTATAGAAAATGTGTGGTCAGTGTTCAATCTTAGCTACTAAGTTTGGAATTATCTGTATCTTTGGTCATTTTACCAAAAAATAAAAATCAATCTGATTCAGGTCCCCCAATAAGGTAGGAGAAGAACCTGTCATTTCAAAACACTTCCATTTCTTCAAATAATAGACTGATTTAATGGCAAAACTCAGCTAACTTTTTGTAAAATGTATATCCAAACTTTCTTTCACAAAGTTATTTTCAACACATGCAGTCTTTTACTGAACATGAAACCAGTAGAAAACACATGAAAAATAGTTTTTAATTAACCTCACCACTTTCCATTAAGTTAGGTAATATTTCTGTTTCCGTATAACAGGGAAATTTTGGCTGTTTTGAGTTATTATCATGTAGTAATAGTAATTACTTTGTATGGTATTACAAGCCACCCAAAAGGTAAAAATGGAAAGGAAATCTTAAATTGTTTGAGTAATTGATGTAGTATTAAAATGAATGTATATCTTCCCATAGTAGCGATTTTTATGAATAATATTTGTTAACATGTTTCTTTTAAAATGTGCCCTCATTATCTACAGCTATTTTTTTATGTGTAATAAACATTTCACTCTAAGCATTTGGAAACAACTTGTTGCAGAAATGGGCTAAGTGTTGTTTGCTTGTTTGTTTTTGTTTTATGTTTTTTTGTTTGTTTGCTTTCGTGTGAATGTGGGTAGACTACATATCCCATTTTCCTTACAGAAGTCAGGTAACTGTGTTCTGCCACAGATGACAAGTGTGGATATCTGGCACAATGATCTGTTCTTATCCCTCCTATGCTCTATAGAAGAACCAAGGGTGGACTTTAACCCCAATGGGGAAGTTCCATGATTTTCAAACAATTAAGATCTGATCATATTCAAACTCACAGAGTGATTCCTACAAGACAGCCATCTTAGAGAGTTTCCCAGAAGTAAGATAATATTTTGTTAATTGACTGACAATGCAGGATTTTTTGCTCTATTATTTAATATATTTTGACTCATACAGAGGCAGGATACTAATGTGACCCACAAAGACACAGAAATATACACCAAACCATATGATTAAACTCATCTAAAATGACTTGAATGTCAGACCACATGTCCACTGAAGTGCTAGGGGCAGAGGATAGAAACCAGAATATTAGAATGTGTGTTGGTTGGTATGATGTGTGTTACATAGTATAATTACATATGATTTGAAACAAGAACTGGCCAGTTGGAAAACATAAATGAAAGTGAGTAGAAAATGACCAGAAATATAGGGCCTTGAGAGATTGGAAAAAAATATTGTTTGTAGACTCCAAGCAGTAAAACTTAGGACTGAAAATGATTTTGAGTTACAAAATGCTGTTAAGATTCAGCTTTGGATCAAAGATCAGATTAAGGATGTGGTTTTCCCACTCAAGACTATCTTAGATAACCTCCTGATAACACTTAGATATATCACATAACCTCAAGGTATATCCTTTAAGTACAAAAAAATTGTAGTGAGATGAGTGCTAATAAGCAAACCAATCAATCGATCTTGAAAATGCATTCTAAGGGAAAAAAGTAAAACCTTCAGGTATGATGACTAGAACATAAAACTGATTTAAAACAGCTAATTTCAGTATATACTAAGATTCTGAGTTAAGTGTCCTGCTTCAAAAGCACAAGGCCATTATTAAAAAAGCCTTTGTTTATCTGAAAAGCAATCTTGGGGGCCCTGAATTTGTTCCAGCAGGAAGTGCTGTGCCAACACAATGCAATGCCTTTGGAAAGTTATTTCACAGGGTTTGCTTCTGAAGGAGCCAAATAGAATGATACCCAAGGATGAAGTCACAGGTCATGGAGAGCAATGAACAGGGGAGTTCCTCACACAGAGCGACATCAGTTTCTGGTCTTAAAGTGATAATTCATATTGACAAATAATAATTGTAGATATCCATACGGCACAATGTGATGTTTTGATATAAGTGTGCATTTTGTGTGATCAAATCAGGGTAATTAGCATATTCATCACCTTAAACTTTTTTTGTGGTGAGAATCGACCTGACATTCTACCTGCACAGTTGTGTGACTGTAGTTAATAATAATGTATTACATATTTTAACACTATGTCAGTTTTTAATCAAATATGAGATTTTTCACATTCCATGCCCAGCAGAATTTCAGAATTGCTATGGATCAGTACACACCAGTATATTTCCCATTCTTCCCCTTGTCAAACTGGAGTTTGAAATCATTGCATGTTGTCTGCATGAGTGAGGGTATGGATAAAGATAATTTGCCTTTTTAGTCCACGTGATGCCAAACCAAAAGGAGCAATATGTGACTAATCCCTACAAGACATTAGACTTTGAAATGGTTAAAATGGTTGCAAAAGTTGATGAAGTCTTTTTTGTTCCGATGCCAACCACTATCTCTTGATGGCTTGTAAGTTTTCATCACGTTTTCACTTTGTTCCTATGCCATACAGGCAAAACACTCAGAAATGATATGTCCTAGTCTCCCTTGCCAGGGAGAACTGGGTTAGATTCCACAAATAATAAGACACTTTCATGAGAAAGGGAGATGTGTAAGGAGAGAGCAGACATGAGTTTTGAGCAGCTTTTGAGTTACCACACACAAATCACTGGAGTTACAGGCAACTGCAATCATGAAAAAGTCTCTCCGAAATGCAGAAGAATTCTGATTTTGCCACAGTGAGCAGCAGTTTTCCTGGATTTTGTATTTTGGTAGATTTTTCCTTTCTTTTAAGCATATAATTCCTTGCATCGAACCCCTTCCTTTTGTAAATTCTGTAGAGGTTTTTATTTCTTGATCATCACTGATTAGTATATATCCCAAACAAATGGTATCTATTATATGTGTACAAGAAGAGAGAAGTAGACATTACATGTCAAGAAAAGTGAAATGTGACAAAATTTGAGCTAACTGCTCACCAAATCGTTTTCCTTTTGTTTTTATGCACAAAACTAATTTACATTTCCCAATTCCCCTTGTAAGTAATACAATTATGTGACCATATTTTGGCCAAGGTGGTGTATTGGCCATACATACAAGATTCCCTGGAGGACTACAAGATACAGGGGAATGGCAGAGCCAATGGGTGAAGCAAAACTGAGCCTTTAAGTCACTACTTGAAGGACAGCTACCCACCCAGAATGGTCTGTGTTGAACTCTTTATACATAAAAATATACTTTTATTGTTGTACTCCAGTTACTTTGTTTTAGATGTTACAAAATTTAGTCCACCATGTCTAATACACAGCTATTGAATATGAATTTTGTGCCAGAGTTGAAATATAAAATATGCATTATTTCCATTGTTTCTATGAATGATATACCCATTAATTGTGCACACGCTCACCGACAAATGTTCAATGATTTCTTAGCACAGCATTGCCAGAGAGTTGAAAGTGAAGGAGGAGGAATGCGGAAGTAGCAATGGCTTGAAAACACTGGGCTCTTTCCTGAACCAGTCTTGACTGAATGATGAACAGATTCAGAGACAGGCATTGCTACAAACGTCAGATTAGTATATCTCAGACCAATCATACTTTCTGCATTCTGAGGTTCAGGCTCTTTCTTCTTAATTTCTGCTGTTCAAAATCAGGCTGCCTTCCTGACTTTGTCATATCCATGGAACAATGGCACAATGGAAAGAGCAAGACATTTGAACTCTATTGCATATGTCAGCAAATCCTTGATACCAAGGATTTCTAGCTTCCTTTTCTGCTATATAAAATACAGCTGGTAGTGTACACTTTCAGTGTATTATAAAGGTTTGAGTTAAAATGAATTAATGTGTGCCTGAAATAAATAGATCACATTAGAAACTCAGGGAATAATAGTTTGTTCTCTTTTCATTCCTAACTTGCTTCCATTGCTTTTCATTTGACTATCACACAGGTTAGAACTTAGATATCTATTGCCTTATATTAATGATCATTTTACCAATGCCAGTATCATGTACTAGATATAGAGTCTTAGACATGTAATTTAAGGACATGCCCTTTGAATATAAAATAATAAGTCCTGCCTTGAAAATGAAAGATAAATAGGTAATAGAAAACTAACAAACATATGTGTCCTTAATTTTATTATTAATTAAAAGTTTTGAGATGATAGGCAATGTCTAACTATTTTCATCATTTTAATGCCCAGAACACTGTTGGACTACAGGGTAAATAATTTAATGAATGATTGAGTGGATGTAAACTGACTGATTCTGAGCCAAACTACTTTGCTAAGATTTTTGCTTATTTTTATATTCCTGTGTTTCTATATTTTGATATTTATCTTACTTGAAGTCATGCTTTCCAAACTATGAAGAGTTTAGTTAATTCCTAGCCCAGCATTTTATAAACTATGCTGTATATCACAGTTCTTTAATATGTTCTACGAAAAAAAGTAATCTGTGTCCAATTAAGTTTAGTGTACACTCTATAAGGTATTTTACTCTTAGAGACTGATGGTGTACTTGAAGTTATGAGGCACTCCGTCAACTTTAGCACTAACGAGACATTTTTACCTTTTCTTGACTCAGTGTTTTTCTAATGCTTCTGACAAATGAAATGTCCCCACCCTCACAAGCTACCCCAGTCTTGATCACGAGGTACTTATTAGCAACTTTTCAGAGCTAATATAATATTGAAATACAACCCCAAATCTCCATATTAAGCCTAGAAGAGTCTACTCTATGAGAAGTTACCTTTCCTCAGTAATGTCACAATTCTCTCAATGACCTGGTCATCTCCTAGGCTGCCTGCCTATGCTCAGTATATGTGTGCACCTGTGTGTAATTGTCTGGCAGTAGAGAGTAGCTAACCTTACAGCTTTAGGCTTTTTCTTTTCATACCTAGGATGGCACTAGCGAAGACAAAGGCTATCAGAGCCCTCTATGCTAAGAACAGCTGATAAAATAACTGCCTATCTACTTACCAACCAATGTAATTGCTCAACATTTTATTTCTGTCTCAAAGTCTTTGCCCGCTGGTGTTAGAGATGGGTATCTCACTGGATGCTTGTGTTGTCTTCCTGTTTGTGTCCTGTCATAGAACTGCTCTGTGTGATCTGGTATAGAACTAATCTTCCTCTATCTAGTTGGCTAGCCCACCGCCCTGGGTTCTTAGACTCAATACTGGTTAGACTTCCCATGTCCTGAATTCTGGTTTACATTACACATCTTGTTGAATTAAAGCAGTCCTTACCCATTCCTTCAATTTTGTCTTTATTTAGTTTTTTTTTTTCTCCTCTCATATATCTGTAATATCCTTATTTTGCAAGAATTTGCAGAGAAAGAGTTTTCACTTTTATGTTGTCAAATCTGTCAGGTTTCCTTCATTAATTCTAACTTTGGTTTGATTAGTAAAGTTTTCCCTTTTCTACCCCAATATTATTAAATTTTCTCCTGCAACTGCTTTTAGTTTGTTTAAAGCCAAATATGTATCCGAATTTAAAAAAAATATAGGAGCAAGTTAGCTGAAGCTGTCGTTTTGTATTGTGTGTTTTTATAAGCCTGAAGTTAATCACATTCATAATATTGCCTTACGATTTTCTTGATTGTATCGAATCTTTTCCATATAATGTCTCAAAAATGTTTGAATCTTTTCTCTTTTTTGATCATTTACTGTGATTTTTTTTTCCACCCAGACTTCTGGTCTTGAAATGTCATGTCTGGAAATCTTTATTCAAGTCATATAGCCTAGTCTGACTTTCTGAAGAACAGTCATTCCATGCCTTCTTAAGACTATTATCCCTAGTCATTTGTTTTCTGCAACTAAAGTTCACTGATAGCACATTTGTTAAACTATTTCACATAGCATGAATGAGCTACTTGGGCTAACTACTGTATCAAAAATATATAAATATAAAACTAGAAATAGACATTCATATAATTAAGATTTTGATTTTTAACAATTTATTATATAACAGTTGGGGATAAAAATAATGAAAACCAATTAATTAAGTAGTACAGATATTTCCAGTGTAGGAGAAGCTATCATAGCTATTGCAGCTATTCAATTTATAGAGTAGAATTTCACCCATAGGCATAACTCTATCTCTGTTTATTTATCTATCTGTCATCTACTGTAAACACCAACATTATAGCTTATCTAGGGCCCCATTCAGCTGGAGGTCAGTTTATTTTCCATTTAATGAAGAAAAATACATAGCTGCTTTCCCTAGTCCTTTATGTGAAAAATTTGAAATACAACTGCAACCCCATTGCAGAATGTAAACTAACTTTAATAAGTTCGTGTAGAATATGTTTTAGGACCATCAGCCCCCCAATTGAGATCTATGTACTTAATACACCTTTATTAATTCTGATCTGTAGCCCAGTATTCCTGGCATACATTCTGCAATAGGCCTAGTCTACCTGGTTTATTGCTTATGGCCCTAGTTAATTACTGGGTTTGTAGCTCTCTTTAATTAATCAGTACTGTTTCCCACCTCACTGTTCTGAGGTGTTGGACTTTCATGAATATCAAGCAATCACGGGCTGAATGTTGTAGTTAATACATTTTAGAACGACTCTCTTTTTCTCACTTAATGCTGTATAGTTCCTGCCATTTATTCATCAGTTACTGTGTATTGAGTCTAGACTGAGTTTCTTTGGTTTACCGTTGGGCCCAATTCTGAGTTTTGTATAAGCCTTTGATTATGCTCTGGAAAGATACCTCATGAGAAGTAGTTTTGATGGGTTGCTTGTTTACTCTCCCACTTTTTCCTCATCTTCAGGCATTTAGGAATTCTTCCCATTTTCTCCACCATATCACTGAAGGCTTAGCATATATTGCATTGTGCTATAGTCAACATATAAAGAAAGAGGTCCCATTTGAAATTACTTTTACTTTGAGATCCAGATATTTACCTTTTTCACTGATTTATAGGAAGTAAAATTATGTATTAAATATGGTTTTGTACCCATTCATTTATTCAACATAAACTTATTGATCACCTACTATAGGCTGGCACTAATGATTCAACAATAAAACAAGACAAAAACTTTAATAGTCAACTGTGTGTTTTCTGATATCGTGAAAAAATAGTTCACATACACGTGTCTAAATTTTATTAGATGCTAGTGTGTTTTCAAGTTCTGGATAAAGTATACAGGCCAATTACACAATGACAAAGATTGTTTCCCATTTACTCTGGTCACTGAAAATCATTGATCACTTTGTGCTCAAAGCAGCAGCTATCAGTGCTCTTGGGTATGTAGGAAACTAAAGCAAACTATGTAATTCCCGAGCTATCTATCTTGCCCTTTGCCAGCGCTAAAGTGAAAGGAGATTGATGGCAGTTTTGTCAATCATCTTCACTCAGAGACTTGGCAGCCCTTGTGACAAAAGGCATTTCAAGTTCTTCTTTTTATTTTTGCCTAATGAAATCCTCCCTTGCCAAATGAATTTCCCCAGCCACTTCTATTTCTATGTGTACAAAACTGCACCCTGTTCAGGTTACAGTTTAAAACTCACAACATGTTCAATCCGTCTTAAAGCCTTTATTCTGTAGCTAACATTAAACTTGGCCCATTTAATATTTTACAGTCCATACTTCCTATCTCTCCCATACTTGCACTATGGTTATAATTCTAATAGCAATTAGATTGCAAATTCCACAAAGATGAAAATAAATAGGATGGGAAACAAATTGTAATACTGCCTTTACTTTGAGTAAAAATATCTTTATTTTACATACCTTTTTGTTATTTGCAAAATATGTTCTCATATACTTGTAAAAGAGCTACATGTAAGCATTTTATCAATTATCACCTTAAGTTAGTATTATGGAATATTGCCTAGAGGCTTTTTATGCTTCCCTAATTTTTCACAAATGTTTAAAAATTTAAAAATTAGCCCCCCAAAATTGTATCAAGCCATTTAAATAACAAAAAGTATTATATAATATGCATCAAATGTGATAGAAGTAGTATGAGTACTCCAGAGGTGTGTTCAAATACTCATTAGAGATGTTTAAGCACCTCAGTTCACCAGAGCTTCTTGCTTAACTCACGTGCAAATATAACACTTTATGCTTTTTTATTTGTTTATTTTGTTTTGTTTTGAGATAGAGTCTTGCTCTGTTGCCCAGGCTGGAGTGCAGTGGCACCATCTCTGCTCACTGCAACCTCGGCCTCCCAGGTTCATGCCATTCTCCTGCCTCAGCCTTCTGAGTAGCTAGGACTACAGGCACCCAACAACAAACACGCCCCACTAATTTATTTATTTATTTTTTTGTATTTTTAGTAGAGACGGGGTTTCACCGTGTTAGCCAGGATGGTGTTGATCTTCTGACCTCATGATCCACCTGCCTCCACCTACCAAAGTGCTGGGATTACAGGCATGAGCCACCACGCCCAGCCCACTTTGTGCTTTTTTATGTGATTCAAACTTCTCTTTTCCTGTGTTCACTGATTAAACAAATATGGAGAACAACAGCATTCCAAAAACCATGCCAAAAATCGGAAGTAGGATCATAAACAGGAGACCTTTCCTTGATTAAACTTATAGATTAAGCTTCATTAAGACTTTATTAAGATTATAGATTAATGAAAAATATAGCCAACCCACATAGCTACATGTGTGATATGTTCTTATGGAGGAAGGGCAGCTGGATGGAGACAAATAGTAGGAAGGACAGGAGTTTCTTAGGGTAGGAAGGCAAGGAGGGGAGAAAGGGGAGAGATCAGTTAATGGATATAAAATTACCGCTAGGTAGGAAGAATGAGTACTGGTATTCTGCAGCATTATAGGGTGAATATGGTTAATGATGAGTGACTGTATTTTTTCCAAAAGCTAGATGGGAGGATTTTGAATGTTCATAATATAAAAAATGTATAAACGTCTGAGGTGATGATAAACTAATTACCCTCGTTTGATCATTACACATTGTATACACATATCCCAATATCACTTTATATCCCATAACTTTGTAAAATTATCATAATTTAACTAAAAAGAAAAAAGAAAGAAAAAAACTTTCTGCTTTAGAGGGGTAAGGAAGAGCTCAGAGCCAAAATGATGTCTAAAATGAGATGACAGACTGAGAACCCAAATATATGGGAGCCAGACTTGCCAGAAGATGACGGTTCATTCAAAATGTATTCAAAGTAGAGGGAAAAACAATTATGATAATCAAAAAATAAAATATTCTGGAATGATATACTCAAGTAATACAAAATTTTACCTTAAAAATCTGCATTACAGATTGGAAAAGTCTAAATAATGAGTCAGGTAATCAGAGCACAAAATGCATACTATCAAATTTGGACTTCATAGCAAATACAATGGGAAGTAACTTCAGATACTTTTTTTCCCCCATTAATTCATGTGAAAGATTATAGTGGGATTAATTATGGTAATGACATTGAAAGTGAAAAACCGTTAAAGGATTCATGAGTTATGGAGGAGTTTTTTTATATAGCTTTTGATTATTTTTCAGCTATAGGAAATCAGAAATAGCAAAGGAATGAGAGTAACAATTAGGTTTAAGGCCCAAACAAGTGGATGGACCTGATTCATGATACCATTCACTTAAAGTGTGTCATATATCTTATTTTTGTGTGTGTGAATGTTATCATGGTTTATTCATTCTGATAATATTGATTACGTTGATGGACAATTGGATTTTTTCCCTGTTTTTGCCAAGAACATTCTCACCCATGTTTTCTGTTTTATGTATATAAATTAACCCATAAATAAAACCCATTTATTGCATCTATTTTATTTGAGATTTCACTATGGGGGATAATGTTAATCCATTTTTTAAATGTTTGCAAACTTTTCTACTCCAATCATTAGGATGTAAGAGATCCTGTGTCCTGTAACCTCTCCAATACTTGGTATTATCATAACTTTTATTTTTCCCAGGTGATTGCATGCATATAACATGATATTATATTGTGATCTTGATTTTAACTTCCCACATCATTAATATCCATATACACACACACACACACACACACACACACACACACACACATATTCCATTAATGTTAATTAGCAAATATAGCTGGAGTTATTGGATAATATAGATCAGGTCTTTGAGCTTATGAAATTTCTCTTCTCATAGGGTGTGAATGCTTGACCCTACTCCCTGTAGTTAAATATTGAAACTTAATCACCAAAGTGATTGTTTTAGGAGAAGAGGCTATTGGGAAGTGATGAGCTCATGAGGGTACAGCCCTCCTAAATTAGATTCGTGTCCTTCTGAAATAGGCCTAAGTGAGCTGGTTTATTCCTTCCACCACATGAAGACCCAGCTAGAAGGCACTGTCTATGAACTAGAATGTGGGCTCTCACCAGATGCTGAATCTGTTGTTGCCTTGATCCTTGACTTCCCAGTTATCAGAATGGTGAGAAATTAATTTCTGTTGTTTATAGGCTACTCAATCTTTGGTATTTTGTTTTAGCAGCCTGAACACAATAAAAGAATTTCTGTAAGATTACTAAAACATCAGTGGGATGTAAGCACTTTCAGAGGTAAAGAGTGTTGGGGTGGTATATTGTTTTAGATATTGGGACTTGGGCTAGGTCCTCTTGATAACTTGATATTTGAGTAGGGAATTGAATTACGGGAACAGTCCATTTGGATATATAGAAGAATGATTCAGGTCTAGGGAAGAAAAAATACAAAGACTATGAGATGGGGATGAATTTAGTGTGTTTTAGGAACATCAGAAAAAAACCAGCATAGCTTGACTACTATAAGAAAGAAAGAAATTGTGATGGAAGATGAGTTCAAAGAGAAGGGCAGTAGCATTCATAAAACAAACGTTTATTTATTGCCGTTCATCTATCAGACATCGTCTGTGTTTGGGAAAAACAGACCTAGTCTCTTTTCTCAGTTTATTATGAAGTAAGTAAATATGCAAAAAAAAAAAAAAATCATTTTCTTAGTGGGCGTTGTCAGTGTTTTCTCTGCACATTACTTTGTAATATCTTTTATGCTATTTTTTCTCAATTACTATCATTCTGGGTAATATTTTATCTCCATAATGATATTGCTGATGGAGAAAAGCATATATTATTATTCTCACAGATGGATGAACAGAAATAGATTGATTACAAATTCTGATTAGGCCATAACTAGTAGTGACATGGAAATAGAAATTAAATCCAAGCCTCTGACTTTATGGGCAAGCTGAGAGATTTTCTTTGGTGACGTATCATTGCCAAACACAAACTTATTAGGGCGATCACATTGTAGGCTATGAATTTTTCTGGAACGAAGGTGGTTTCACTGAACATCACACTCGGTGTGCAGGCAGAAAGGGAAACTAGGTTGATCTACATTTTTTTTTCCTATGGCCACTATACTCATGCCCCCTTTATTCTAAATGGGACTTAATTATAAATTTAGAATTATAAACTGTCAAGTCCAATATTTGCAGAAAAAGTGTCACATGGATTCAAACACAACTTAAGGGTTTTCACTTGTTTGATTTGGTTTGTGTTTTTTGGGGTTTCATTTTGTTTTTTTTGGTTTGTGGTTTTGTTTTGTTCTGAAGGAGTTGGGGAGCATTAAATAGGGAAGGTATATTAAAAGTCAACATGCATAGTTTGATGAATTATTGAAGTCACTAGGTAGATTTATCCTAAATGTGCTTGTTTAAACATAGGCACACATACTTAAATACATGAATCTAAAAAATACAGATGTTTAGTATGCTAGTAATAATCTAATAAAATTATTTAATAATCTGAAATATATATACTAATATTTTATCATATATTAATCAGCTACATATGCAGGTATAAATAATGGTCACTACTTAGAACACTGAGCTTTTCTTAGCAGTGTTTATGGGGTTCACAGTACGTGCTTTCTGGGCAGATGGGAAGCAAAAGTTTATTGGCTAGGGAAGTCTGTTTGTAAACTACAAAAAAAAAGGAAGAGATGATGTAGTACAAAATATGTTTCACTAAATCGGCTAAATTTTCAGTTCAGATAGCTCAACCATCCCTCAAAACAATCTTTGAAAATTGACAAGGCTAAGAAAAGTGACTGGCTTTTTTGTTATAGACTATGAGAACCTTAAATCAAGAGGGTGTCATTAAGAGTTGTCTAACCCTGAATCATTCCAGATTTATGAAATTCTTGTTTACTTTCAGAGGCTGGTAGAGAAAATTTTCCCTAAATCTCTCAATAGACACATGTCAAAGAACTCATATGATTCTACAGTAATGAATGGTTGCGTATTCACACACAGAGGTGGAGACAAGCTGGATCCTTGGAAATAGACCTGGAGAGAATGACTGATTTGGGCAAAAACGATGCACTTTGGGGATTTGTAGTTTTCACTTTTTTCTTTGTTTTACGTGTATTTCTTCTAAAATTGGTAGGTACTTGTCTAATACTAAATGAAACATAGTGAAAATATGCCTTAAAGAAAAGTCTTTGTGAAAAAGTATGTACATAGTCTTTCTTGAATGATGAAATAGAGTCTTATATTGAATAGTGAAGTAAATTAATGACATAATTTCTGTTGCTAACCAAATACCAAATTTACAGAAGCACAAAACCTCTAGAATTTCATATATATATATATATATACACACACACACACACACACACACACACACGCACACACATATATTTAATTAAACCTATCGGAGGTTATTCAAACTAAAACAAAACCATATCAGGACATATTATAAAGAAATTGAAAAAGAATAAACCTGAAACCAGGTAGTTTTCTCAAGTACATTATTATCACGTTTCCAACACCTAAAATTACCCTCATCGTGTTTTTTGTTTCTTATAAGCAGCATGATAATGACGCATCTTTGACCTAAGCCCAGAAGAACAGTTGGGATCTTATGGAATAATTTCACTTTCTTAGAAGAAGGCAGTGAAAAAAGTTGTAGCTGGGAGTTCCTTGTACACCCCTAATTCTGTAAGATGTTGCTAAAATGAATAACAACTATTACTACAGTCAAAATAACACAATATGTTACTTGGAATTTTTTAAAAGGTTGAAAAGGAGCTGAGAATATCCAGTTTTTAAAAATTTATTTTGGACTGACTAAAACAGAAATTTATGTATTCACTTCCCTGGGCCAGGGGCGGGGGGGTCAATCCTGTAGAAATTATCTGTGGCCTTCTGTATATTTCAGGGCATACAAGGTGACAGATCTTGTCTCTGCTGCAGAATAAGCTAGTCAGCTGCAAATTTGGGTGGCCTGAAGAATACATTTTGCCTCATTAAATATGTCTGGATCAGCTTGTTCCACTGGAATAGGACAGAAAGAAAAAACTAGCTGTGCTGTGGTTGGGGGCAGGGCAGGGGGAAGAAAATGGAGATGGATTCACAAATGACTCAAAGCAGATTTTGTGTTTTGTTTTGTTTTTTCTTAATCAGATTGAACGACTTGGTCTACTTTTGCCAAATAAGATCTCTTTCTTCTTCTTCCTCTTTTTGAAAGGAGATGGACAAGGATGTAATGACTAAGGATAACAACTTGCTCAAAAAGACACTGAAATGTTTTGAGTCTAATGATGCCTCTGCTTCCATTTGAAATGATGGAAATTCCATACAGGTTCTTTTACCTGGAATGATCAATCCACAGGGCAAAGCAGAGTGCTAGTACTCTGCATTGTCAGGATAAATGTGGGAAAACAACATTTATTTTGTACCAAATCTTGTAACTGAAAATAAAATACAATTCTAGATTTCTGCCTAAGGAAAATTCTAATTAGAAAGAATAAGTGTATTTTCTTAATGATTCAGCATATCAGGAATACTTCCTAATGATCATTGTGAACATTGATTATCACTTAGAATAGTGCAGCATTAGAAATGATAGGAAGTTGGAGTGTTTGCATTTTGAATGAAAGATGTAACTTACATATTTGAATTTTTTTTTCAGTAATTGACATGTGCTTGGTCCCATAAATTTCTCTTCTATTGTCAAATAAATGGCTGTAAAACTATTGTGATTACTTAAGTCATGGGGAGTCATCTAGTGTGGAATTGTTCACCTATGATGACCTATAAGTTGAATTCCATACTTCCAGTGTAACTAAGAAACAGCCAGACTAGCCAAGAAGAAGTGCTTTATCCTCAGGTATTCTCCTTAATTTATTAACAAGAGTTATTGTTGGACTACTATACTTACAGGACACGGATAGGCTTACTGAACACTGTGCTCAAGCTTATTATCTATTAGATGTCAGTCATAATGTATTATTCCATTTAGTGCTCACAGCATTGCAATGTTAACATTATTAGTAATATTTGGTAGGAAAGCAATTACAGAAAACCAGGCATATCCAATTCCTAACATGCTTTTCACCATATTATCTTTATACAAATAAATATATATAAAATATCATGAAATAAGAAGGAAGATGAGGCCGGGCGCGGTGGCTCAAGCCTGTAATCCCAGCACTTTGGGAGGCCGAGACGGGCGGATCACGAGGTCAGGAGATCGAGACCATCCTGGCTAACACAGTGAAACCCCGTCTCTACTAAAAATACAAAAACTAGCCGGGCGAGGTGGCGGGCGCCTGTAGTCCCAGCTACTCGGGAGGCTGAGGCGGGAGAATGGCGCAAACCCGGGAGGCGGAGCTTGCAGTGAGCTGAGATCGGGCCACTGCACTCCAGTCCGGGCGACAGAGCGAGACTCCGCCTCAAAAAAAAAAAAAAAAAATAAAAAATAAAAAAAGAAGGAAGATGAGAAAGGAAGGAAAAATAAAAGGAGAAACAGGTGAGAAGAGAAAAGACAGAAAAAGGAAATAACACTATAGGGTACATAATATGTGGTAACTATTGTTTTCATGGGAACTTTTTTTCTGGAAATTCTTGGGATATTTATAAATTTTTAATTCTGATTCCTGAAAAAAATGAGAAATTGGAAGAAATTATTACAGTTTTTAATAATTTAATAATATATAATATATAAATTATAATATTTCAACAGTAATTAAAGCTAAACAACCAACTCAGAGATATTACTGGTTCAAGGAATGTGTTGATCTCATGTCTGAAGCAAGAACACAAAGTACGCATTTCCTTATGCAAGCAATGATTCCACCATCAGCCCTGACATCTGCACCAGATACATTGAAAAGACTGCAGATTTTGCTTTCTTCATCGCCCTCTCTGCCCTGTATTCAGTCATTAATTAAGTTTTCAGTATTTTCTACCTTAAATAAGATATTTTTATTTCTCTTTTTCCCCTTGCAGTGATAGTGTCAGATTCTCTCACCATGAAGTGCAATAAACTCTTAATCTTAAATACCTGCCTTCTGAACTCCCAATTAATTTTGTAATACTAGAAATTTAATTTATTATATTAATATTTCTCTTTAAAATGTGAATAATCATTGAGTCTCTGTGATAGATTGTATAACTACTCATAGAACACTTTATTCACTTTGCAATGGTGCCCTTTCCTTCAGGGAATCAGTAATGACCACATGACATGGTTTGGCCAATTAAATGTGAGACAAAGGGTCTTGTGTCATTTCTAGATAAGAGTATTCAGAAACAGTGTGACTATGATAACTAACACTGAGCCAGATAGATGTTGTTTCATGAGACTGAGTAATGAACCATGGTAACGAATGGCTCTATTGGATATATTTCGCAATAGGAAAGATAACACTTGACTTGTGAATATAGGCACTGAAAATAGAGTGGTTTTTAATTTTATTTTATTTTTCTGTAAGTTATTGGGGTACAGGTGGTATTTGGCTACAAGAGTAAGTTCTTTAGTGGTGATTTGTGAGATCCTGTTGCATCCGTCACCCAAGCAGTATATACTTACATACTGCACCATATATGTTGTTTTTTATCCTTCGCTCCCCTCCCACTCTTATCCACAAGTCCCCAAAGTCCATTGTACCATTCTTATGCCTTTGTGTCCTCACAGATGAGCTCCCACATATCAATGAGAACATATGATGTTTGGTTTTTCATTCCTGGATTACTTCAGTGTGATAGCTATCTATCTATCTATCTATCTATCTATCTATCTATCTATCTATCTATCTATCTCTCAGCCATAAAAAGGAATGAATTAGCAGCATTTGCAATGAGCTGGATGAGATTGGAGTGTTGTTTTTTGTGCCAGTATAACCTAACCTTCTACATCTGCTAGTCTACTACACTGCCCATCACTCATAAAAAGATCTTTAAAACACCTATAGTTTGATGTGCTGGACCCTTTATCATATAATTCCTGCCATCACTTCCAGTTTCATTTCTATCCTTCTTTCCTATATCCTTCTACTGTCAATATCATTTCAAATCTACAATGCTTCTCTACCTTCCATGCCTTTATAAATGTTTTGGCACCTTTCTCTAATACTCGTTACACTTCACATTTCATCTCCTCTGTGAAATCTTCCCTGAAGTATCTAATCCAGAACACTACTAACCCTGTGTTCTCAAAGTGGTCCACACATGTCCCAAATACTTTATTAAATGGATAGTGTTATAATATGTTTCACATATATATATCCTTGACTAGATAGAGTGCAACCTGTTGAGGACACAAAACTTACTTAATTTGCTTTTGCATAAACAGTGCCTAGCACGGTGTGGTGATTGTGTAGTTATTCAATAAAGCATTATTGAACATGTAAATGATCAATAAACAATGGATTTTGAGGTTAAGTTCTGATTTTTATTAATAAGCAACATTAAAATATGATAATGCTTTCGTAGCTATGGATATTGACTACAGAAAACATAATCAGATTTTGAATCATCTATTATGCTTTAAAAAATACACATACTACGTCTGCCACTTTCCTTTAAAAACATTCACAGCAGATGAAGGGAGCTGGCATGCCATCATTTTAACTTTATTCAGCAATGGCCATTCATCCACAATTGGAAAACTCTTTTCAATAGTTAGGAATTTGATCACTGAACAGGAGGAGTCTTTATAACTATTTTTCTTTACTATACTGTCACAAAATCAGTGCAGTCCATGACAGTCCTATAGTTAATGAACTGGAATCCCCTTTTCAGTGTTTGAGCATTCTTTCTTTTCCACCCTCCCTGAATAATTTTCTTCCTTTTGTTACAGTACAAGTCTGTACAGTAGTCTGCACTTAATCTCCATATCTTATCTTCCCAACTCATCTTGTTGGATAGAATTCAGCATCCTATAATTTTACCCTCCATTGAACTAGAATGATTTCTACATTTAGATTATTCAGAGTCATTAAGAGAACTTTGTTTTCCACCAGCATTTAATTCTACTAGAATCCACTGTCAAATACATTAAATAACTGCATCACAGACCTTTCAGGAGCAAAGATAAACTGGCAAGGAATAGAAAGTGTTTAGAAATACCTTTGTGAACCACTGTAATAATCATGTCACTATTATTGGGCCATCATATGTATATTCTATTTTATGTGAAATAAAAATCAGTTGCTCAAATAACAGTCTTTGCTAAAGTACACAATGCTAGTTGCAGCCCCTTCTGAAAGACAGGCTACACAGAGTTGCTCAAGCTTCATGGCAGATATTTTCTATTTGGTATATGACAATCACAAAAGTCGATGATTCAGAGCGCAGTGAATCGCTACATCCTTCTTATAACTTAATTGGGATGTGAAGTAAACAACTTCCAAAGAGGGCTACTATCAGTTGTTTTCCTCCTTGTGAGTGCATGTCATTTCCCTTTGAAAACATGAACTTCTGTCTTCCAGACTTTCAGAGAACTGGCAATGTTCTTTCTCTTTTTGTTTAGAATACTTCTTGGCATACAGATGCTATGTTGTGAGGCCCAAACAGCCACATAGACAAGCCCACAAGGCCCCAGGCCCAGTGGCCCAGGAGAGCTTCCAGGCAGCAGTCACCTCTGACCATGCATGAGACCATTATACACCTTCCATCAGTATTAGAGCCACAGCCAACATCATCTGATAGAGAATTGTTTGGTCAACCACCCAGTTATGAGAAATAAGAAGTGTTTTTATTTTATGCCACTAAGCTTTGAGATAGTTTGCTGTGCAGCAGAAAGTGACTGGAACAGAATTATCTTATGCAGTACACTTAGAATTAAACAGCTAGCTATTCTACAGAGAAATTAATGTCGCTTTAAAGAGAGTGGACCTGAAACCAGACTTCCTGGTTCAATTGCCAGTTCCATCACTAACCAGGTTCATGACTCTTGCTAAGCTACTCAGGTTCCATGAATCACATTTTTTTTTTTTTTTTTCCATTTAAAATACAAGAAGCGTAGTTAACAGCCATTTTTTAGAGTGGTTGCCAGGGTTATATATGGGTAAAACAAGCAAGCATAATGCTTAGAATAGTGTGTTGCACATAGTAAATATTTATATTAGATATCATCAGCTTCTGGATGAAGATCTTCATCATTTAGCTGCCATTCAAGGTCCTTGGTAATCTGCTTCTTTCATTCTTTTGGTTTTTATCTTCCGCCATTCTTCCACCACACTAATCTATGTTCTAACCAATCAGAAAAAAAAGTTGTGTTTCTGCTTTCTTAACATTACACTTTTTCCCTCTCTGTTCTCTTTTCCACATTCTACTCGTCCTTCAATTACTAGACGATTTCCTCTTCACTAACATTTTCCCAATAATCCCACAAACCGTATATATTTTTTATCAAATATTTAATGAGCAGCTTCTGTGTGTCTGGGTTTGTAGATAGAATAGTAAAGATGGTCAGATTCACTGCTCTGTTAAGGCATATAACCGAGTGACAGTAGTTTTTTGTTTTGTTTGTTTGTTTTGAGATGGAGTCTCACTGTGTCGTCCAGGCAGAAGTGCAGTGGTGCGATCTCTGCTCACTTCAAGCTCTGCCTCCTGGGTTCACGCCATTCTTCTGCCTCAGCCTCCCAAGTAGCTGGGACTACAGGCGCCTGCCACTATGTCCGGCTAATTGTTTGTATTTTAGTAGAGATGGAGTTTCACCATGTTAGTCAGGATGGTCTCGATCTCCTGACCTGGTGATCTGCCTGCCTGGGCCTCCTAAAGTGCTGGAAATACAGGCGTGAGCCACCGTGCCCGGCCGACAGTAGTTATTTTTTAAGCAACCTGGTCTACATTGGTCTTCCAAGACAATACTTTTAATCATGACTCGTTTTTAGAGATTTTGCCCCTTATTCTTTTTATTCATAATAAAGTCATTTATTGAATTCTGAAGATATTTAGCAAACATGTACTCATAACAAATTACAGCATATTTATAATAAGTAATTACAATGTACTTCCACATAATTTATCTCAGGTTGTAATAAAAATGCCATTAACTTCAGTACTATTTGCTCCATTTTGTAGACACAAACTGAGACAAGTAACTCAGATATGTTAAGCCTTATGTTACCAAGCTAGCACCTAAGTAGAAATCAAATCAGCTTTCCTGTGTCTGAAGCCAATGATCTCTCTAATTTAGTTAGTTGTATTTGTGAGCCCATGTGTTACAAATCCTATGGGAGAATTGTAAATAATTATAACACAAATTCATAATCTTAAAGAGGGAGAGCTATTGTGATCAAGGTTAGAGGAAGTAGAAAGAATGAGAGTAGGAGGATGAGCCAGGTTTATAGAATATGAACTGTGTAATTTACTTCCCCCCGTTAAAAAAAAAAAAAAAAAAAAAAAAAAAAAAAAAAAAAAAACATAATTCTATGACATTTATATTTGTGAGAAACAAAAATGTTAGGCAAAATAGGGAACCCTGCTCATTCTCTTATCCTTAATACATATGTATTATACACAGAATAGTTATTTGTGTATACACAAAGCACTCAGAGTAACCTTCGCATTTATTAAAAATAGGTTTTTCAGCATATTGGAATAAGTCTTTCCCTCCTTGAGGGATTATCCTGAAAACATTCTTAATACCAATGAATGATTGATTATATAAACTCATATTGTGGTGATTAAGAGTTCAGCCTCTAGAGTCACAATGCTAGACAAGATTATTGGCAAATGCTCAGTTACTTTAAGGCTTAAAGTTATTCCTTGATAGTTCCGAAAATGACCATGAATTCATTTTGTAAAAAGAAAAGAAAAACAAGTATTTATAACAACTTCACAAGGAGGAAATAAAACCAAGTAACATGGATATATACTTCCAGAGGAAAAGTACATAAAGAAGAACAGAGTATTGCATGTGGGTATGAGAAAAAAAGAGGGAGAAAAAGAGGGGAGATGGCGAAGAAAAAAAGAAGTCTCCAGTAAAGCAAATCTAGGCCAGAGTAGTATTAATGCATCTTTACTAGACATTCCAAGTATTCCCCATGGAATAAGGGAATCAATAGGGTACTAGTTTCTCATTCCAGGACACCCTCCACTTCTGTCTTAGAGGCTCTAACCCACTATCACTTTTATCTTGGTTCTTTCCAGGAGAACTGTTACCATGGAGTCCAGGTATCCAAGAGAGACACCAAGGCTTACAAGCCTTTGTACAGTCACAGCAGTTTTTTTGTTTGTTTGTTTGTTTGTTTGTTTTTAATTGAAGAGAAAAGTCTGAAGTTAGAGTGTTCTATTCAGCCAGAGAGACCTAGGGAATTCTTGGCACAATAAAATTTTATTCTGCTAATGAGGCAGGGATTTTCTGACAACTGAAGTATTTATTAAGCCAAGGACGTTAGAGTTCTCTTCATACTTAGATCAGCACATTTATCTTTAGAGAAGAATAATAACTAGTCGGTAATGGCAAATAGATTGCTTGTAAATTTCCAATTCTGGTAGTGTCATTTACAGATGGATTACCTAAGGATTATTACTGTGGTCCATAGCAAAATTTTTCTGAATTCCTTGAAGATTTTCAGACTCTTACCTAAAAACTGATGCAATGCACTTTATATTTGAGATTTCAATTTTTTTATTTTAAAAATGTGTTAAGTTTATCTCTTCCTTAACTTTCAAATAAAGAGGTATTTAAATATCACATCTAAAGAGGCATCTAGGGAATACAAAGTTGGGCAAAACATAAAGATTGTTTTTAGGTGAAAAATCTAATGATTATAGGAAAGCACCAGAGAAAGTGGGAAAATTTTTAATGGGGGCAAGGAGGAGGTGGAATTGAGAAGTAAGGTCTTCCTAATGCCAAGTAAGCTTTGGAATCAAAATCCATAGAGAGTTGAGAGACGGAGGGAGACAATTGAAATGAGAAGACAGTCTCTCTCTATAGAATATGTACACCAAATTGGGTCCTTACTCTGCATAGCAAACAGGGCACGTACACACAGGTCAGGAAATGAAGTAAAGCAGCTCAAATTCCCCTCCTACCAGGTGCATTGCAGCTCAGTTTCCTACTTAATACCAGAATAACCAAGGTGGCTAACCCTCTTCCCCCTCCTTCTCCACCCTCTTCTTTTATTTTTCATGATCCCCAAGACTGAAGAACGTGCCTATGACAAAACCACAAGCACACCTAGGTATGCACATTAGTCATTGTGACCAGGAATGCCAATTGTCTTTCATTATTTTTTTTTCTTTCTCCTTAATAAAATAAACCCTACTGTGATGGTGAATTTTATGCATCAGCCATACTGGTCATGGAGTGCCCATATTAAACAGTAATTCTGTATGTATCCGTGGGAAGGTTTCCAGATGAGATTCACATTTGGATTGGACCCAGTAAAGTACGTTTTTCTCCTTCAATGCAGGTGAGTGTCATTCAATTCCTTGAGGGCAAAAATAGAACAAAAGGCAGAGGCAAGAGGAATTCACCCTTTTTTGCTTCCTGCCTACCTTCTGGAGTTGGAACACCGCGTCTCATCTTTGCCCCCTGACTGGTATTCACACATTAGATCTCCTAGTTCTTAGGCCTTTGGACTTGGACTGAATTTTAGCACCAGCTTTCCTAGATCACCAGTTTGCAAAAGGCAGTCTGTGGGACTTCCTCACCCTGATAATCCTCTCTCTGTCTCCCTTTCTCTCTCTATCTAGATAGAAATATAGATACAAATGTTTTATTGGCTTTGTTTCTCTGGATAACTCTTATTAATAAATCCACAATGTAGTTAAATCCATAACAATGAAGACAAAGAGGAGATTCACCAGCCTCCCTTGCAGATAAATGTATTCATGTGACAGTTTGGTTTATGGAACATTCTTCTAGTTCTACTTCCGTGTCTCTTAATGCTTCTCTGTCCTTTCCATGCCTGGTGGCCTTAGAATCCTGAGACTTTTTTTTTTTTTTTAATATGGGCTTCTCCACTGACTATCTCTAATTTCCCTATACACTAGTGCCTTCTGCTCATTTTCATAAATAAATAAATAAATAAATAAATAAATAAATAAATAAATCCCCCTTCAGCATTGTTTTAGTCATGGCACGTTTCTGCTTCTCAAAGATGACTCCTTAGTGTCTATAGAATAAAACCCCAATCCCTTAACATAGAATTAAGGATGTTTCATAGTTCCAACTAGACCCTCCTTTCTTATATTTATTCTACTTAACCCTTGTTATTCCAGACACCCTAAGTCGCTTACTATACAGAAAGTAATTAGAAAGTAATTATTTTTCCCTACCCATCTTTCCTTGCTGAGCTGTGCTATTTATATGCTATTTACTATTTTTCTTTTTCTATTTTTTTTTTTTTTTTTGAGACAGAGTCTTGCTCTGTAGCCCAGGCTGGAGTGCAGTGACACAATCTCGGCTCAGTGCAACCTCTGCCTCCCCGGTTCAAGCTATTCTTCTGTCTCAGTCTCCTGAATAGGTGGAATTACAGGAGCATGCTGCCACACCCGGCTACATTTTTTATATTTTAGTAGAAAGGGGGTTTCACTGTGTTGCCCAGGCTGGTCTCGAACTCCTGAGCTCAGGCAATCCACCCACCTTGGCCTCCCAAAATTCTAGGATTACAGGCGTGAGCCACCACGCCTGAACACTGATCTTTTAAAGCAGAAATTGACTATACAGACTTCAAAGGGTAAAAACCAATTGCTTCTCATAACACAATTCACATTCCTTAATATAGCTTACATGACCTGACTCCTACTTGCTTTCCTCATCTCTTCTCTTACACAGTCTTCTCCTACCATCTGGCAGCCAAATGAAACTTCTGGAATGGGTCATGTTCTTTCCTGACTCCAATTTGTCACATAAGATTTCCCAATGCCAAAATATTCTTCCCTCACTCCGTTACCCTAGTAAACTTATACTCATTTTTTACGTCAAATCTTTACTTATTTAATTGCAGAAGCATTCGTTGGCCCTCACACTTCAATCTTAGTCATGTTCTTCTGTAACAATATCTTGTTGTCGTCTTTTAGTTTATATCAGTAGCCAACATCTCTTTCCTATAAAAGGTCAGAGAAAAAATATGGTAGTCTCAGTAGACCTTAGGTCTATATCAATGCTACTAAACTCTGTCATGGTAGCACAAATGCAGCCATAGAAAACAGACCAAAAAAGAGAAATATAGCTGTGTATAAATGGACAAAATTAAATTCTGCTTTATTCACATTTTAGGCTGGATAATTCTTTGGTGTGGAGGACTATCCATTGTATTACAAGATGTTTTGCATCATCCCTAGTATACCCACTAGCTGTCAGCTGCACCCCCAAATTATGACAATCGAAAATACAGGCATTACCACATATCTCCTGAGGGGCTATATTGCCTCCAGTTGAGATCTAACAAAATATAATTTTGTTTACAAAAAAGGCTAGAATTCACCTGCAAGTGGAGACTAGTTAACACCTCATTTGCAGTAAAAACTATAATTTTTATTCACATATTAACATTTTATTTATATGTATTTACACATGTAAGCAAACATTGGATGTGTCTCTCTATCTATTCCACTCATCACAATGTACTCCTTGCTTATAACAAAGCAAGGGGTTCTGTAAGTATTTCATGAGTGAATGAGTGAATGAATGAAATCATTAACACCTTTTCAGGAGAGTCACTAGGTCAAAAGTCAGAATTTGAGGCATTAAAACAGAGAGAATGTAGTATTTATGGAATTAAGACAGTCAGAATAAACCATAGAATATTCAAGGAGAACAACAATAGAAAGAAACAAATGAAAAACCATTATCAGATGGTAAAGAAGATCCAAGAAAGTAAAGAGGTCTTTTAAGATGAAAGAGATGTGAAAGTAGAAAGGAAGCCGGGCGCGGTGGCTCAAGCCTGTAATCCCAGCACTTTGGGAGGCCGAGACGGGCGGATCACGAGGTCAGGAGATCGAGACCATCCTGGCTAACACGGTGAAACCCCGTCTCTACTAAAAATACAAAAAAACTAGCCGGGCGAGATGGCGGCGCCTGTAGTCCCAGCTACTCGGGAGGCTGAGGCAGGAGAATGGCGTAAACCCGGGAGGTGGAGCTTGCAGTGAGCTGAGATCCGGCCACTGCACTCCAGCCTGGGCGACAGAGCGAGACTCCACCTCAAAAAAAAAAAAAAAAAGAAAGTAGAAAGGAAAATGATAGTAAGAAAATAAATAAATAAATAAATAAATAAATAAACAAATAAATAGTTGTTAGCAGAAGGAAGTGCATAAATGCCTAACGAAAGGAAACAGAATTTATTCTCAAGTTCAGGTTACTCCAAGACCCAAAACTAGTGGGTACATGTTTAAAATGAGTTTCAGGCTATGCTTTCTTTTCCAAATCTTTAGAGTCTATTGACTATGAAAAAGCAAAATTGCCCTCAGGCTAGAAAGGCCTATTAAAACCTCCATCAAGGACAGTCCTCACTTCATAACGCAAGCTGGAGAGGGAGAGAAAATCTGTATCAGGAGATAATGCATTTGTCATACTTAGGACCCTTAGGCCAAGAAGTATCTGTTGAAGCACTTCTCATAGAAAGAACCAGGGTCGCCTTAATGCTTGGAAATGTGGGAGGCAATGGTGTGTCTAGATTTGCCTGGAGCCTGTGGGTTGTGTGAGTTTGCATGTTCTGTTCCTTATTTCGTTCACCAACATAAATGCATTATTTTTGACTCCATCTCTTCAAGCATCATTATATCTGGAAAATACAATGTTTTTTTTTTTTAAAAATTAAACTGCATAGCTGAGCATGCATAGGTATTTTTCTTTAGTTATATGAACACTAACTATGACTATTAAAATTAAAATGAAAATAATTAGTAAAATATCAGGATTTACATAGTAGTATTTCAATATTTTTTTGAATACAACTTTTATCCCAGTCCCTACTTTCCTGATGTATTCTGTTAAGGTTCATTCTCTTTCCCTATATTATGTGTTGGTCCCTACTTTTGGTGTTTTGCTTTTGAGAATATCTCAGGTTGGTAAAATCGAAAGGAAAAATTGTTGTAGTGAGAATAATCAATAAAGAATTTGGAAGCAGAAATAATTATTCAAATAGTGACTCCATTTCTTTCTAAGGTTTTTAAGTCCTCTGCTATTCAGTTATTCATTTTGAGAGAGAGAGAGAGCTAGTATAATTATTCCCTACATTGTTCTGTTTGACAAATATATATTCATCCTTTCATTCTGTCTCATAGTAGGATTACACTTCTAGGGACCCTTGTTGTCTAAGATCACGTAACCTCTGCTGATCAATGAATTTTAAACACAATGTGATATATCTCACTTTCAGTCAAAGCATTTTGTTGTTACGTAAAACCAATAAGGGCTCTCCTTTTTTTCTCTATAACTATGATGAAATCATTTCTTATTTTCATAGTCTATTAATTCAGAATTTAGTATTGGGACAGTAAGTATTAGTATGCCACCTTACTCCCCAATGTTGACTGTATTCCATTCTTGCATTGCTATAAAGAAATACCTGACGCCGGGCACAGAGGCTCAGGCCTGTAATCCCAGAGCTTTGGGAGGCCGAGGTGGGTGGATCATGAGGTCAGGAGTTTGAGACCAGCCTGACCAACATGGAGAAACCCCGTCTCTACTAAAAATACAAAAAAAAAAAAAAAAAAAAAAAAAAAAAAAAAATTAGCCTAGTGTAGTAGCCTCCACTTGTATTCCTAGCTACTCAGGAGGCTGAGGCAGAATTGCTTGAACCTGGGAGGCTGAGGCTGCAGTAAGCTGAGATCACACCACTGCACTCGAGCTTGGGCAACAGAGCAAGACTCTGTCTGAAAAAAAAAAAAAAGAAAGTGTTAATGAGAAACTGATGCTAGTTTTTCTCATGGCAGCAGTAGTTGAACATAGATACAATTGCAGATGATGATCTTGTTTAGTCAAGTGAACTGAGAAACAGAAAAAGATGGCTGGTAAAAATGTGAAGTGTGAAGCAGAGAGAAGTGGAGGCCAAAAGCTCTGTTCCTCGGCTTCTGGTAGCTCTCCATCTCTTTTGGAGTCCTTTCCTGGTGTTTATTTTTGCTCTTAGATTTCTTGAGGTGCCACAGCATGTTTCTGATATATCTGCTCTTGTCTTATTGCTGTGACTGCTATTCTGTTGCAGTCAGAGTTAGTTTGGTTTGCATGTGACCAAATGGAGACTATTCTGTACAGAAACTATCACCCAGAAAAGAGTATTACCAAGGAAAGACACCAATATATGGACTAGTCAAATTGAGGGAGATTATAGGGTAGTGAAGTTTCCTCTGTTCATCTGGAAAGATGAAAAATCATTTGTAAGTATTACAATAATTGAATATAAAACTCAGAGGATCAAACCCATTGATATTAACGCTATGTCTTAGATCAGGCAGTGGCACCAAGAATTCTTTCTTACCTAGAATAGAGATTGTGGCTGCTCTGGGGGAATAAAAAAAAGAGTAGTGGCTTTCTCAGCCCCCAGAATCACCATAGTCTGCAAATGTCCCCCTTCTCATCCAGAGCTCCCAGATGACTGTATTTAGTTTCTTCATGAATACATGAGGGGTTTAACAAACATTGTAAAAATGTTTCACTTCTTCTTTTCCTGAAAATTCAAAATAAATTCTTGCTCTGGAGTGAGACAAACTCTGTATATTTGTTCTGCTTTCTGTATTTCTGGCCACTGAACACAGTGAGATGCAAGGAGACTTATAGGACGCTTTGGAGACATGACTTGATGTCACTACGTTGACATCAAGTAGGATATAAGTATCTGTTTTATTTCTTCATAATTTCAGTATCTGTGAAGTGCCTTTTGTGCTTTTTTACCTGGTCAGGAGTCATGGTGCGTCTCCCTGACTGTTTCATTTGCCACTGTAATGCCTTGTATGCAATTCTGTGTTTTTTTGTTCTGTTTGTTTGTGTGTTTGTATGTTTGTTTGTTTCAAAGACTTTACATATATATAATGAAGTGTTTTAGTTCAGTGAGTATTTCTATACATTGGATGTAACTCTGAATTTGCTGTTAGTCCAGTTCTTGCTGCACATATCTTCCCAAACTTCTGGGTGTAATGTATAGCCCTTCTGACGTCTTTTCAATCAAGACATGTTCCTCTTCTCGAATATACTGACTAGCGTCACTCTCAGCCACATCTTCACTGAAAAAGCTGTAGTTTTTAATCTGCAGACATCGCCAGTGTTTCAAAATCGAAAAGGAAAAACATAAGCATTATAGTAGTTACAGCTGATAATAAAATTCTTCCAGTATTTCCTCTCTTTGAAAAAAAGGGTTTTTCATAACATAATTGACTTTCATCAGTTCCACAGTCTCTCTGGTGGCTGAGCTGTACGTCTTTAAAATTTGCCTCCAGGCTACCATGAAGAGGAAATGTTCTCAACACCACTCATGTTACGGGATATATGTATATATATGAATATGGATAGGGACATTTAAAATAATTATACTTTGAAATGGTATTTAAGAGTATTTTCCACTTGAAAACCACTAAGATATTTTACATACCTTCAGGGTTTATAATTATGAGTTTTCAAATATAAATAGATATGTAGATAGATGTATAGATTGATATAGATATCTCTCCAGCCTTCTACAAAGCTCATTTTCTTCCTGAAATAAAGCATGTAATTTCACATTGTTTCCAGGAGTAAAATTATATTTATTGCCATTACTTTATAAAAGATATGTCTATGGTTAAATGAAAACTACCAAGCTTTAACGAATTTTAAAATAGATATGTATATATAGAAACTGTAAGTCCGAATTACAGAAAACCTAAGTGATGGTTGTTACAACATACATCAATATTTTACAGAAGACATAAATTACTCTACATATCAGTGGCTTTAACAACAAAGTTTTCTGTCTTCTATCTACATCATGGCTGTTATGGGTTGACTTCCAAGTCCCTCAAGCAGCCAGTGTCTCCAACCGTTACTGACAGTTTCTTAGATTTTTCTAGGCACAGAACACAGAACCACATGGAGAAGACAGCTCTTACATAAGTAATTAAATGGAATTGGCACTACTTTTTTGGCCAGGACTGGTCATGTGACCACATTCAGCTACAACAGGTACAGGGAATTTCCTCTTTTCATGTGCTCGCAAGGTAAGGAGAATCATTTACCAGTGAAAGTAATGAATTATTTACCCAAGGAAGAATAAAATTTGAACTCAGAATTCTTCCATTTCAATTTCATCATCATCATTCGCTACCTAACTTACATTTAAAAAATTAAAATAGTTTTGCTACTACTTCCACTTTTATAAAATGTGGATGCAGCACCTATTGCAATATTTTGATAATCAAATGAAACCTGCTAATATGTAAAACATTATATGTAAGATATAAAATATTGCTTTTACAGAAAAATCCACAAAAAGGAAGATCCATTTAAAATAAAGAGAAAGAAATTAGATTATTTGTTTCATGTATAGAATATTAATTTGAAATCTATGCATCTTGAGAGGAGAAAACAGATGTGTAGTAACACAGTCATGCAAAATGTTTTCTCTGCCTACTGCATTATGATTATTGACATATATCAATAATTTAGTTATTTTTCTGGATCTTCATCAGTAGTGATGTAGCAAAAATGTACTTTTGCTCATTTAAATAAGAGGTCTCTTTTCACATATTTTAAGAATTTTTATTGATAGTTTATCAGTGAACTTTTGATTTTGATTTTTTATATTTGTATATTTGTGAGCTCACCAAATAGCATACTTAATGTTCTAATAGTTTATAACTGATTTTTGTGGATTTTCTAAGTAGTAATTATGTCTGTGAATAACAGTTCTAGGTTATAATTTTCACTATTCAATACTTATACTGCTTCATTTTGTATTGGGCCTTGTCTAATTTACTGGCTGTATCTTATGGTTAGGAAAGTTAAGAATGTGAATACTGCCAACAAAGACTTAAAAAACTGTAGTTTAGACAAATAGAATGTTTTATTATCTTGCAAAAAAATAAATCCAGAGCAAGACAGCTTGGGGACTAGTATAGAAGCAACATTATACCATAAAGCCTAATTCTTAACTCTTTACAGAGTTAAAAGAATTTGAGAATTTGTTTGAAAAAAAAACATGCTGATTGACAACACTATAAATTGCCACCTGTATACAATGTTGACTCTCAAATGTGTGTCACTACATAGATCTCTCCTCAGAGTATCACAGAACAAAGCACAACCACCACCATGACATCTATATTTAGGTATGTAATAGGCATCTCAAAGTTGACATGTTCAAAACTGATCCCCAGTTTTTCCCCTCCTTTGTCACGCTTTTTAAATACTTTTCTTTATCTCAACTAACTGAAATTCTACGTCTCTGTGCAAGAGCAGAAATTTAGTGTCCTAGTTTTTTCAAATAGCTGTAAGAAACATACCATAGATAGAGTGGCTTATAAACTAAAAATTTGTTTATCACAGTTCTGGAGACTGGAAAGTCCAAATCAGGGTGCTAGCATGGCCAGTTGTGGTGTGGGCATTCTTTGGGATTGCAGATCACTACTGTCTTGCTGTATCCTCACATGACATAAGGGCTAGAGAACTATCCGGGGTCCTTTTTATAAGGATACAAATCCTATTCATGAGGGTCACTCTCATAATCTGATTACCTCTAAAGACTTGACTCCATAGCCTTTTCACATTAGAGGTTAAGATTTCAACTTATAAATTTGGAGGGGACATAAATATTCAGTCCATAGCCCTTGCAGATGTACATGACTAGAGAGCTTCTCTCTCACCACGTGATATCAGATCTTACAGCAAATCTTCAGGATGACTCTTCATTATATATTCAGAATTTGACTACCTTTCATGAGTCTTGCTGTACCACCCAGATCCACAAAGTTCAATCAAATTTCATTTGGATTGTTTCCATATTATATTCCTAACTAGTTTTCCAATGTATGCCTTTGCCCTTACCCTCACAACAGCAACCGGAAAAAAATTACATTGATACCCAAGTCCAATAAAGCCGCTTTTATGCTCAATTCCCTTTTCACTCCATTCAGCAACTTTTTATCCCACTCAAACTTGGGTATTAAAAAAATAATTATTATTATAAAAGTCAGTATCTTACTATGACCTACAAGACCTTCCAAAATCTTAATGTCTGTGACTCTTTGACTTTGTTTCTCTCACTGTTTCTCTCACTCTCCCCCAAGTTTTCTCTGTTCAGATACACAGACCTCCTTAAAGTTTCTCAAACATGCACAGCCCTCCTTGTCTCAGACTCTTTGCCCCCGTTCTTCCCTCTTTCTGAAAGGCTTTGGCCCTTAATATCACTATGCTTCCTTCCACATGGCTGCAGGCCCATTCTCGAAGTCATTCTTCAGTGCGTCTTTCCTGGCAAACCTATCTAAAATCCACTCCACTTTCTCTGAAAAAAAAATTTATTATTTTTTGTCATTGCTTTATAGGTTCTATCATCCTCTAACCTACTATGTATTTTTTATTATTTTTTCATTTCCGTCTTTCATCAATATAATGTAGTTTCATGTAGCTAAGGATCGTTGTCTGTTTTATCCACTGAGGAATCTCCCACATCTAGAATAATATAGTACCTAGTAATAAAATGTTACTATTAGACTGTTACCTACTAGGTCTACCAAAAGTATTTATTGAGAGAATGAGTGAATGAATGAATGAATGAATGTGTATTTATTTTATCTTACCATTCTGATGTCTATGGTTTCAGAGTGAGCACCCAAGGCTCAGCTAGCACCTCTACATGCAGTGCAAAAGAAGAAATAAAGGGGCCAGGTGTGGTTTACAGGCCAGATTACACCTGTAATCCTAACACTTTGGGAGGCCGAGGTGGATGGATCACTTGAGATGAGGAGTTTGAGACCAGCCTGGCTAACATGGAGAAACTCCGTCTCTACTGAAAATACAAAAATTACCTGGGTATGGTGGCACGGGCTTGTAGTACCAGCTGCTTGGGAAGCTGAAGCAGCAGAATTGCTTGAATCCGGGAGGCAGAAGTGCAGTGAGTGGAGATCGCACCACTGCACTCCAGCCTGGGCAGCGGAGCAAAGACAGTGTCTCCAAAAAAAAAAAAAGAAAAAAAAAAAAAAAGAACAAAAGATTGCCTAGTGTTAATGCTAATTAAATTAAACTCCATTAAATAATTTTCCCAAACCCTCATATAATTTCTGATGAATCACAATGTATTTAAATATCTATATAAAACTTATTGGTATATGAATGTTCTTTTGCAGAACCCTGTTTAGACTTAAAATCAGAGGTTAGCCAACTTTCTCTGGGCATAAAAGTTGTATATTCCTTAAGTAGTCTTTCTACCAAAGCTATGACAAAAATTAATTCCTAAGCTATATGCTGAAATCAATCAACATAGATTATCTTTTAAGACAGAAGTAAATGATTTAATTTGAACCAAGTTGTTTTTTTTTTTTTTTTATCAGTAGAAAGAAACTTTAACACAAAGTTGTATTCGGTTTTATTGAAATAAACATTATATTTTTTATCTCTTTGTGATAATGACTTCTATGTTTCTAACTCATTCTAACTCACTAAACATCGTTTTTAGTGAACATTGCTACGGTTCACAGAGCTTGCCAAACACTGAGCCAAAATCTACTGATCTACTCCGATATTATTATCCCAAAGGCAGTGAAATCTTAAGCAACTTATTCCCTGTGGCATGTAAATATTGTCATGTGTACCATGAGTCAAAAAGAGTTGAAAAAGCATGGGTCTAAGTATTTTCTTTGGATTTATAACCACCAATAATCTCAGTAGGTAGCTCCTCTCAAATAATTTGACAGCTAGCAGGGAATGGAATAAAACAAAGTATAGTAACTGTAACCCAAATTTAAATATTAATTAAACCTCTGTGAAGCTTAACGGTTACAGGTTGAAAGAATTATAAAGGAAAATTATAAAGAATTATAAAAGAATTATCTCAATTATCATACATATAAAAACACTGACAGACAATATTAATGATTGATTTACAGCTCATTGCGTGGCTCTTTGACAGTCCTAGAGAGAAGTATCAATGTGTCTACTGGATAGTTGTGTTACCTGTAAATTAAGTACACTCTAAAGTGAAAAGTAGCTTGTTCTCAGGAAGAGCTATTGATGGCAATAGCGATGGTAGTTCCAGGCCTCAATAAATATCAGGCTTCACAAACTCACCTCTGGGATAGTGGATATTCGTTCAATTCTTTTCATACAAGAGAGTCATCACAAATGTCACATTCCTCAGACTCTTGTTACTGCCTGTTGGACTGACCACGTCTCTGACATGTATCTTCAAATCATGTTCCTTTTTGTAACATTTCAGTGTGGTCTTGAGAACACATTCTCATTTAACTAGTGCATTCCAGGTGTATTGAAGAGTCATATTTGCTCAATTTCCAGTTAAGAGCTCCTGAGATTTAAAGTTACACAATATTTGAGCAAAGTGCTTTTCCTATATAATATCTCATTTGATGCTTATCAGAACTAAGGAAATTAAAAAACACATATACGTCCCCTCTGGTTTTCCAGATTAGAATATTGAGACAGTCTTCTTTTTTCTCCCCACCATTCATCTTAACAAGTTCAAGAAACGGTTGTATGATAGCCTCTGGAATTCAAACTCATTTCCAACACTTACTGATTCTGGAGTTGATCCCATTGCTAAAAATCTCTTAGCCTGTATTTTCTTATCTGCCCAGTAAGATTAAAAAGAAAAATCATTTACCTCGTAGGGCTGTTGTATCATGTAAAAAAAATCTCATAAATATTTTAGAACATGGTGAAACACTCATAGGGGTGAAAAGAGTATTACTTTTTTTCACACATTATAAGGGTCACAGCCAACACTTCTCTATTGAAAGACAGAACAACAAGAGAACAGCATAACAAATTTATTTAATTACAGTTTTACATGACTGAGAGCCTTCATATTAAAGATGCAAAGACACAGAAGAAACTATCTGATTTTACACTTAGGTTTGATGAAGCAGTGTCAGCCTTGTGGAGATGTAATTGGACAAAAAGCGTATGAGCTGATGGAAATAGACTGAGCGGGGAAAGCCAGAAAGGTCTCTTTGTTCAGATTCTTCTTGGCATCTCTGTGCAGCATTACTTTCTATGGGGTATGTCACATGACCCTTTCTGGCATAGGGGTCTTATGACCCTACTATCAGAGATGGTAGGTCAGAGAATTTCTTTATGGCCAGTTCTTACACAAAGAGGTGGAGGGAAGTCACAGTCATATTTTTAGGTTTTATGGTTGACTTTGGAGAAATGGAGTTCCAGTTTCTCTGACCTGCCTTGGAGAAGTGGGAGTCCAGTTTCTCTGGTTAACCTCTGTGGGAGAATGAGGCTGAAATACGGGGGATCAAGAGAAGGTCAGAGAGTATCTACTTCTGAGGCTGATCTTGAGGCTTTACTTTGGGGTATCATTTTCTGAGCTGCAACATAAGCAATACATAAATGCTAGTAGACATTAGGAATATTACCAGAATCTCCAAAATGTTTCCTCAAATTTCAATGGCCTAATACTTCTTCAACTGTTCAAATCATTTACTTGATCCGCTTCTTCCCCTCCAAATCCCTTTTAACCTACAGATTTTTATTTAGATGTGTCAATAAGTCAAAGCTCCCTCTCAGAAGTTATTCTGTTACATCAAGAAGAATTTGCATCTGACTGATCTAATACATCATTAGGTTGTTAGTTTCTGTCTCAGAACAATCTCATTTTTAGGATGACTGGAGCCTCAAGTCATTCTTATTTTAAGTCGCTTCCAACCTACACACCATTTATTGCCCATAAGACAGAAAAATAATATTAAGGTATAAAGTGGGATTTGAAAGATAGGTCAGAGGTTAGAGTAGAACTATCCAAAGTGGATTATAATGAGTCAATTCATGACAGAACAAAGAAGACAGGCTGGGATCATTAGATGCCAGAGAAGCGCTAATTCAGTTAGGTGTAAAGACATAGACGGCTCTGACTCATTTCATATAATGTATCAATTTGACAACCAGATAAACCTTATCCAAACTGAATCCAATCACAGGGTCTTAGGAGATTTACCCACTTCTAATTAGTGAAAATAACAGAGAAATATCATGTCCCTAATGCCCCCAGGAAAAAGAAAAAAAATGCAATTTGTTAATTGTCAACTGCCAGACAGCTCTTCTTACGTGTCAGTCATGACAAGGAGGGTAGCTGTGGTCACTAATTTGATTCTTTAGTACAAGGGAAGAGAGGCAGTAAGTAAAAATATTTCCTCTAGTGACTGTTATAATTCCACAGACATCCAGAACAATTCCTGTGAGCAAGCTCAAATGATTTCATGTTGAACATTTACAGCTGGATCAGGGAAGAAGATTACATTGGTGCTTTTAATGTTACCAAAGGTGCTAGAGGAATGAAATGAAAGTTGCCCTATGCATGACCTACTTATGATCCCCCACACTAGGTCTGCACTTCATAAATCCACCTGGAAATTTATGTAGAAATGGCCTAATGTAATGCTGCAACTAGGAACAAGGAATACTTATGTAAAGTTGTTTCTTTTCAATAATAGAAGAAAAACAAATCCTTTCAGTTTACTAAACCTGTGATCAAATCCCATTCAAATGTTCAAAATGTTTCCAGAAAATGACAGGCAATTAGTTCCAGGCTTGCAGATAAAATATTTAAATCAGTGTTATTCTAAATCCATGCCCATCAACCTCAGTTGTACCTCCAAAACTACCTTCCAGTCTACTACATTTTCCTGGTAGGTTGTGGTCCATTCATCACACCAACAATTTCAAACCTTTTCTACAGTTCACCTCCAAACACTGACACACTTTCTCCTCCAGCTCTCAGCAGATAATCATGTCTCATAATTCACAGAAAAAAAAAAAAACTGAAGTTGTTAGCTTACCACCTCTTCAACTTTCAGCTGCTAACTTATGAACTTACTTAAACCTGTCTCATATCTAGATGTTTCTTATAATTTAAACATGCTTTAGTTTCTCCCATGTAAAATGAAATTAAACAGAAACCATACTGAACTCCTTATGCTCCTATAACTGTTGCTAACTACTACAACTGTATATATTTGCTAATTTTACTTTTTGATGTTTTATTTACTCTTTAAAAGGCTCTACCCTGGTTTCAGTCCTTATCATGTAGGGCAACTACTAGCTCTTATTTTGTTCTGAGTATGGCGGCTAGAGGTGCTCTGCACACTAACTCATCAGTGGAAACAACCATAATAGATGAAAATCACAAAATGAAAACAAAGTAAAATCCAAAAAAACAAAACAATCATTTAAAGTATACTTCAGTAAATTGCCATAAGGATATACAACAAATGGAGAAACAATCACTCATGGTAATTTACTAAACCTCAGAAATAGTAAAAGTTTGGGACATTTGACCATAATCCAATTCTTATTATTCCCTTAGGTCAGTTAGATGGAAGCTTTACTATGAAAGGGTTCACCCAACAAATCAGAGGGCTCTCTCCACAGAAAGCCCAATCTAGGGTAATAGTTTCTCACTGGAAAAGACAGAATCCCAGTATTTATCCCACCCTTGCCTTCTCACCAACTCTACATAAAAATATTGCCAAAAAATAGCAAATCTCCTCAAATTAATTGACACATTCAACTCAAGCCCTATCAAAATCTCAACTGGCATGTTTGCAGAAACTGTCAAGTTTCTAAATTCATATAGAAATGCAAGGAACCAAGAACAGCCAAAAGAATCTTTAAAAGCAAATAAAGATAGAGGAATTATACTTCCCAATTTCAAATGTATTACAAAGCTATAGTAATCAAGAATGTATGGTACTGGCATAAGGATAGACATGGACAAATGGACAGAATTTAGAGTCTAGAAATAAACCCTTATACTTTTGGTTAACTCATTTCCAATAAGGATGACATGGACACTCTACATGCACCACACACAAAAATTAATTCAAAATGAACAATAGAAGTATTGTATGAATAAAAACTATAAAACTCTTATATGAAGTCATAGAAGTAAATCTTGACTGGGGTTAGTGAGAGTTTACTAGATACAATACTAAAAGTACAAAAGAAAACAAGAAATAGACAAAGTGGACTTAATGAAAATAAAAAATCTCAACTTTTGCAGTGCAAACAATACCATCAAGAACTTAACACACAAAGCACATAATGGAAGAATGTATTTATGTATTTTCAAATACTATATCCAATAAGGGATTATATCCAGATTATATAAAGAACTCTTATGATTCAATAATAAAGCTATAATGTAAACATAGGTAAAGAATTTAATTAATACAATGTAAAAATAGGTAAAGAATGTCCTTATACATTTCTCCAATTAAAGTATATAAATGACCAATAACACAAACACACACACAGAAATATTCAATACTATTATCCAGTAGAGCTATGTAAATCTGAACAACAATTGGAATCCTAGATTCACACACTCATACACACTAGAATGGATATAATCAAAAAAGACAGATAACTGAAGGCAAAGACATAGAGAAATTGGACACCAGTATATTCCTGCTAGGATGTGAAATGGTGCAGTCACACACACACACAAAATCAGTTTAGTCTGTTTCTTCAATGTGTCAAACATACGGTTGCTATTTGACCTAGCAATTTCATTAATACATACATATTCAAGAGAAATGATAAGATAATCTACACAAAAGCTTGTACACTAATGTTCAGAGCAGTATCATTCATAATATCCAAAACTGAAAACAATCCAAATGCCCATTACCTGAAGAAGGGATGTATGAGATAACTAAAATGTGGTGTAGATTTACAATAGAGTATAATCAATAATAAAATAAGGGAAGTATAAATGCACAACTACAACATGGATGAGCCTTGAAAATAGTATGCAAAGTTAAAGAATGCAGTCTAATATCCCGTATAGTGTATGATTTCATATATATACAATATCTGGAAAAGGTGAATCTATAGAGACATAAATTGATGGTTTTCCAAGTGTTAGGGGGAAATAGAGTGAGGAATTATTGGTAAAGAGATATGCGGCTTCTTTATGGTGAAATAAAATGTTCTAAAATTGATTGTGATCATGGAGATTGATTTATCTATCTTTATAAGTATGTACAAAGACACTGAATTCTACTTTAATTAAGAACATTTTATGGTGCATAGTATGCGTATCATATCTTAGTAAAGATGATGAAAAAGTGTATTTTCCAGAACTATGATTCCAAAAAATATGATCATGTAACTTCTATAGGTCATTGCTCTACCTTCCTCTCTTTCCATATACTATGTTAAACACAGATAAAAGAGAAAAAAGTAGGAATATTAGTAAGAATAAAACATTAGAGAATAAGAACTTATGATCAATTAAAAAAGAGATATGAGAAATTAGATATAGGAGGAAGACAGTTGTCTGCAACCGAAAACAGAGCTATTTGACTGTCATTAATTAATTACTAAAAAGACCATTATCAATACTATATCTGATGTTTTTCCTCCACCCCCAAAATTGAGAATGTTCTTGGAAAGTGCTTATGAAATATTGATCACAGGTTGTTTTTATTGTTTTGTTAGATAATTTGCTGATAACATACTAATTACTCAGAGCATCTTTCTTACCCAGTAGCCCCAGAATTTTCTGGATGGGCTCTTTCAACCAAGCTAGCAGATTTTGTCACACTTCCTGTACTAATACTTGGAGAATCTAACGATAGCATTACGTTAGTGCCAAATAAATGATGTTCTCATGAAAATGAGATAATGGACTTAACCCTTAATACACAGCTTTATTGAAACAAGTTACACTAAAATATCCAAGTTGCTTTTGTACTAAATCAAATGAGCCCTTTTAAATTCTTTCCTTTTTTATTTTTCCCTCCCAGGAGAGTTCAATACATTGACTATTTTCTACCTAAGGCTTTTTTTTTTTTTTTCCTCATCCTTGTTGCAATTTCTGATGGAAATTATGAAAATATTTACCCGTATTATTGTGTTCGTGTCCCATCAACTTGGGTGTTGGAGAATAAAAAAAGATTGTGACCTTGACAGAGACTGCAAAAGGGATAGCTACTATTGGATTCCATGAGATTACCCAGGTTTTCTCTTTCATCTTGTACTCTCTTTTTCCATCTCTTTTGCTTGCTTGTTATAATCCTCAAACAAATTTTTAAATATTGGAAATGACAGGGACTCAAATTTAGGCTTTCATTGTTTGCAACTATGCAATTGTCCTGAATGTTACCCTACCCAGTACTTTGGTTTCAATTATAATATATATGTTATTTCCAAATTTAAAATTTAGTTCATAACATTTTCTTGAGATCTAGAGTTGCATATCCATGTTTCTATTCAGCATCTTCATATCACTATCTCAAAACATCTGGAAACAAATATTTAAAACATTAAAATATTTGAAATTATTTCTTCCTCTCTACAGAACTAACCAAAATTATTAAATTGACAGAAACTCTTCCTTCTTTTTCAATGTTCACATGCAATAAGTCATCAAACCCTCATCATTTTATCTCCTAAATAGGTGTTGAATATCCTCATTCCTCATCTTTACCACCATTTTCTTAGGCTAGTAGGTCACCCTGATATTTACTTGATCTAAGAAAAGCCTATCTATCTCTTCCCTGCTCTTGAACTTCTCACTGAAGATCCTTGTGACCCTTAAAATAAACCCTGTCTCTTGTCTTCAGAAAAATACTTGAAGTTCTTAACATGTCTTGCAAAATTCTTTTCAATGTGACTTCAAGCTTATCTATTTAGGGTCTTCCAATATTCTACTTAATACGTTAGCCACATACTGCTCTTTTTCTTTATTTTGTCGTGTTTTCTCTCCCAACTTCAGGGTTCTTTGATATTGTTATCTAGTTGTTGTTATTAAAAATTGATATTTCTTCCTGGAGTTCTGCTTTTTTGTTTTGTTTTGAGATGGAGTTTCGCTCTTGTTGCTCAGGCTGGAGTGCAATGGCGTGATCTCGGCTCACTGCAACCTCTGCCTCCCGGGTTCAAGCATTTCTCCTGCCTCATCCTTCGGAGTAGCTGGGATTACAGGCATGTGCCACCATGCCCGGCTAATTTTATTTGTAGTTTTAGTAGAGACGGGGTTTCTCCATGTTGGTCAGGCTGGTCTTGAACTCCCGACCTCAGATGATCTGCCCGCGTAGGCCTCCCAAAGTGCTGGGACTACAGGCCTGAGACACTGCTCCCAGCTCTGGAGTTCTCTTTCTTTTCCTGCTTTCACAACTCCTAATTATCTTTTAGTTGTTAAGGGTAATTTTCTTCTAGATATATCCATGAAAGCTCTATGCTAAGTCAAATATTCTTACTAGATATTCCCAGAACATCATAAACTTCCTGCATTACAAAATTATTATGTTTTAAGATTAGTTCCTATTTATTTGCCTGTTTTCTCTATATGAAGATTCTTCATAAAAAGATTTTGCAAATAAGATTTCTCAAATGTCTTGAGAGGTTGTATCTTTGTGAATATATTTTCAAATCTTCATTAAAGTTTTTAAAAATATTTCTAGTATCTTACCATACATGTTAGATATAGTAAAATCCTAAAAAGAAAAATAAGTTGAATAAGTGAGTGAATTAACTCGGAAAAGACCCCTTGCAATTTAGTACCAGATTATGGAGAATTCTAGAAAGGAGTCTTCTATGTTTATAAATATGTCCATCTAACAATTTAATATTCACTGTCATATTCTGTTTCAAAAACACTTATTGTTCTAGGAGATACAAGGGATTATATATATAATACAATACTTGATTTGGTATCAGGCATTCTGTCAGTTCCCAGTATCTACCATTTATTTTCAAGAAAAGAGTTACCCAGAGTTCCTATAAAAATGAGGTTTTCCACTAGCTTCTCGTGACGTTAGATGTCCAAGACAGCTGGCCAGACATCCTGAAAGGAGTAAAGAAATAAATTATCACAAGAGAAGTGGAATTAAAGTCCATTTCAACTACAATAGCAGGAAATTTATATGATATTTATTTTAATACACTCGATAAGTGTAATGTTTGGTAATATTTGTGGTATTCCAGTTTATAATCTCTCAAATGTCTATCCAAAAGCCATAGCTACATTTATATTTAAATTTTACCATTAATATATAGCCATTAAATATTTTTAAATTATGTGTCATTAGTTCACCAATACTCTTAACATTTTCCTGATTTTTAAAATTATATCTGTAGGATAGATTGTTATAAATAACTATTAATGAATAACAAAAACAACATACAAAAGAGAATCCGTGTCCAAAGAGAATCAGTGTTAGAAAAAGAAAAAACAGGCCGAGCGTGGTGGCTCACGCCTGTAATCCTAGCACTTTGGGAGGCCGAAGCAGGCAGATCATGAGGTCAGGAGATCAAGACCATCCTGGCTAACACGGTGAAACCCCGTCTTTACTAAAAATACAAAAAAAAAATTAGCCAGGCGTGGTGGTGGGCGCCTGTAGTCCCAGCTACTCGGGAGGCTGAAGC